>NC_134288.1:1503404-1804085 GCF_949628215.1 Phalacrocorax aristotelis | reverse complement strand
TACATGTTGGAAGACATTAGCAGATGAAATACCACTCCCAGTGCATGGAAGAGGCTGGCCAAGCCCCCAGGGCAGCACAGGAGCAGGCACAGCAGCCCAGAGCCCAGCCTTGCTGTGTCCCCGTACTGCCACATCGATGCTGGGAGTGCAGCAGCCTGCGGGTCCATGCCCCTGCCCTCTGTGGCAGAGCAAGGCTGGCTGGGGCTGCTGCTCCAGGAGCAGTGCTGCAGGACCCCTGCCGGACTCACAGGGTTCTTGACCCAGGGAACTGTGTGTAGTGTTTTTTTCCCTTGCCAAGGGGGTAGTAATGATGCTGCCTCACTTTTCCAGTGCTGGCCAGGAGGAGGGAAGATACAAGTGAATCAGCCCTCTGCTGCTGCCAAATGCTTTCTGGCTCCCAGACACCAGGATCAAATGTTGTGGGAAGCAAGCACATAACAGCTGTCAGAGCAAATGATGGTGGCGTAAGTGCAGGCCCGTGCCAGTCACTGGCCCCTTTTTTTCCACACCCAGCAATGCTCCTCAGGCCTCTTAAGCTGCTTTGGCTGAGTGTCAGGGGGTGGGGGTGGGGGTGAGGGAGGAGCAAGTGAGCTACCCACAAATGACATAGTCCAGCTCATATATATATAGAAAAAAAAAAGCCACACAAAACTAAAAAAATTTTATTTGACAACAGAAGGACAAACAAAAAAGATATTTACAGTAGTTTTTTGCTCCATAAATTTCATTCCAATAATCCCTGCCCTCCCCACTCTTTCTGGTCCATCCCCAGGGCAGCAACACCGGACCATGGCACAGGTGCAGCTGTAGCACTCCTGCCCAGGGGGAGGAAACCACTTTGGTTTGGCTGGGGCAAAATAAAGGGACGAGACTAAAAAGCCTCTCCCTCCCCTGGGGGAGGAAACAGAACTGCAGTGGGGTGACAGGGGAAGGGCTACCTAGTAATAAGGGAGGGGGTTCTAAAATTCAGGGCTTTCCCCAGAAAGGAGGCAGAGGGCAAAGGCTGGACATAAAATGGAACTGGGGGAGATGAGGAAGGGGATGGTCACAGCCACATGACGAGCATCCACCTGAAATGGTGCCCGCTGCCTAGCCAGGTAGTGCCAGAGCTAGAGCCATCCCTGCACTGCACAGGGGCAGCCAGCCAACAGGACGCACTATTGGCAAGCCCTCCTGCATCGCCGTGCCAGCACTCCCTGCCACCTTCTCTCTGAAGAAGAAAAAGAGGGAATGAGGGGGGGAAAACACTGGTCCCCAAAACCAGTGCTTTTCCCTTCCAGGCCCCATCATCCTCCAGTGTGCTGCTCTCCCAGCACTGCTGGCTCCAGCCCCTGCACGGCACCAGATCCTGTGGAGGTTATTATCTCTAGTCATGCAATTTAATAATCAGGCTAATTACCTAGGATTAGTGTTTCTCAGGATAGATAACATAGGTGCGTACGTAGCGCTATTTAACTTACATTTTACAGTGAAACAGCAGTTATCTCAGTCCCAGGACCAGCGCAGCACCCAGGCTCAGCGACAGCAAGCTATGCTAGGCTAGGGCTTGCCCCAGAGACGGAAAAGCACCCCCAGGCCAGGCTGGGGGAGCCCCGACAGTTCCCAGCAGACACCAGCTTGTCACTAGAGGTCACCAGTACCACACCACCGGGCATAGCCACACTCAGCCCTGGAGAGTGAGAGCAGGGTGGGAGGCGGAACAGGGAGCAAGGAGGACTCGATCCCTCCGCGTTCCCAGGGCAGCTCATCAGCTCTTGGCTGATGAGACAACTCTGCTTTCCAATACCGTGGTCTGCAGGCTGCGAGCGCTGCACTTGTAGAATGCACAGGCCCGTACCCACAATGTACCTCTTTCCAAATGTTTTTGGGTTTGTTTGGGGTTTTTTTGTTGTGTTTTTTTTTTAAATAGAAAATAAAGACGTTGGATACAAAATTTCACAGTCTCAGCTTTGCGTCCACCCAGCAGCAGCCTACTGTCAGCGACTCACAGGCTCTGCAATGCGCTCTCTGTTCTGGGACACAACGTGCACATATTCAGCAGGAACTCATGAGAAACACGGGGAAGTTGTGGAAATGCTTATAGAAGAAAAAAAATCATATAATAAATCACAATTAAAGGGGAAATGTCTCAACAGAAAAAACTGCTAAACAGCACCATAGAGATTTCTACTGGCAGCATCTGTAACACCCTAAGGCAGAGGAGGAGGGTCCCCTGTTTTCTGTGTGAAAAAAAGGCCACAGACTTCAGGTTTCCAGTTCATCTGTCCTTGGCCCTTCCCTGGGCAAGGCAGGGCTCCTGGCCCGCACAAGGTGCCAGAACGGCCCTCCACAAACAAAAGGAGGAAAGGGGGAGGGGGGAAAAAGGCAGGGGCAAGATCAGAGATTTGGGAGAAAAAGCTTTTCATCCGTAGTCCTTAAAACAGACACCAACTTTAAAAAAAGGTAAAATCTCTCTCTCTCTCCCTGAAGAAATGGTGTTGGCTGGACCCTTGTTGACAGGAGAGAGAAAAAGTCAGCAGGTTTTCCAAGGGGAGCTCCACAGTAACCATCGGTGGCGGCAGGGAGAGGTTGCTAAAGCTGCAAAGGTCTTTTCACAGTGGCCAGATTGCAGCAGCTGCATCCTCCCGCACACCCAGGGCACCATCCTTAGCGGCGAGGGCAGCAGCAGGGGCCGTCTCCCCAGCGAGAGGGTGGTGGGATGGGACAGTCCTTCCTCTCCCCTCTTGGCTGACAGATCCCAGAGCCCCAGGGAAGGCAGGAGTCCACTTCTGAGATGAGCTGGTCGGGGGGGTGCAGGCAGACAGGTGGCACAAAGCCAGGAGGGTCCGGCACCCTGCAGGACCCGGCCCGGGTGGTTATTTGGAGATGGAGGTTCCCGGGGGCTCAGTCTGGGGCAAGAGGGGCAGCTGCCCGCCCTGCCGCTGTGACTCCAGCTCAGCCGCTTTCTGCAGCGCCACCTCCACCAGCAGCTGGAAGCTGCTGAAGTCGTCACCAAAGAGCTCAGGGGGCGTGGGGGGTGGTGTGTTAAAGAGTCCACTGGTGGGGCTGGCTGCCTCGGCCCGGGCCAGCAAGGTCATGGTACTGCCGGTGGCACCCAGCAGCGCTTTGGGGGCAGGGTCCGGCTCTGCTCGCTGCAGGCCAGGGGGCTTCTCTTGCTCGGGGCTGTGGGCGCTCACCACTGTCAGGTTGCTGCCCAGCGCCTGGGCAGGGTGGCACAGTACCTGTGGGCACACGGACATTGACAGCACCTTGGAGGCCCCCGTGGCCGTCACAGGAGGTACCACCAGCACCCCAGAGCCAGCAGCAGCCCCCCGTGGCAGGGCCACATCACCAGCTTTGCCCCCGCGGCGGGAGATGGTGAACTGGTTGGGGTCCTTCCCGTCCTTGCGCAGCATGTCAGGGAGCAGCCGCCTCCTGGCGTTGATGAACCAGTTGCAGATCTGGGAGGAGAGAGGATGCAGTGCTGTCCGCCTGGGGCACCAGGAATGCACAGGGCCCGCCGGGGGGTGGCAGCCCAAAGCCAAGCCAGCAGAAGCCCCGCCAGACCCAGCAAGCAGCTCCCGAAGGCCCCAGCTACCACCGGTCTCCTCCCCCAGCCCCACACCTCCTCCTTCTCTGGCTCCTGAGAGGCAGAGCTACTCCTGGCAGGGGTTGCCCAGCCACCCACGGAAACCCCAACGCCAGCTGCTTCCTGCCTGGCACCCCCTGCCCGGGGCAGCCCTTTCCTCTTCGCACCCCTGTCCCAGCTGCCTGCGGTGCAACGCTCCCACTCAGCCCTGCCAGACCACCCCACCAGCTCTCCCTGGGTCTTGTGCACAGGTGCCAGCCCCCCACACCTGCTCACCATGCTGAACAAGCAGACCCTGGACAGCCTAGGGGCCAAGCTGCCCTGCGAGCCGGAGCAAGGCTGCACAGAGCCACTAGAGCTGCAGTGGCTCTCGAGCAGAGCTGCCTGCTCCTCAGGGAAGTCCTGTGCCCCCACCACAGCCCCGAATTCCAGACAAGAGACTGTGCCCAGCCTTATGCAGGTAAAGCGGGGTACAGCTCCCAGCACCCTCGCAGAGGCTCCTGCCACCCCCCAACCAGAGGCTGTGGCATTGCAGAGAGCCAGCTCAGAGCCCAACGGCCTCCAGCAGGTCCCCGGTCTGGGGGGAGTTTTCCCTTCTCCAGGCAACCCACCCCAGAGGTCAGCATGCCTGGCCATGCTTCACACGCTCATGCCAGCACCAACATGCTGCCACCCTGGACAGGAGCACTGAGGCTGCATGGAGCAGAAGGACAGCAGGACAGCAGCATGGATGGAAAACCCTAAAACCCATCAGTTTGCAGACCTGCAGCCCCCTGTCCTCTAACAGAGTGGCAGGGATTGCGGCAGTACATCAACACCTTCCCACGCCTCCTGCCAACCAGTGAGGTTACGGCTAACTTTAAAGACTCTTCCAAACATCTGCACACCAAAAAGGCAGAACTCTGCATCTACACCTCTGGAAGCCCTTCAGAAACACAGGGGCCATGTATTCAGTCTCAGCCAGGTATTGTTTCAGCGTCTTTATATAAAATGCTACATTAAAATAACTGCCTTCTTCCTAGAAAACAATTAGAAGAGAATAAATCAGAGAAAAAAAAGACTGATCTTTCCTAAATCAAGAGCTACATAAAATATTTTTCCCCAGGGAGAAAGAACTTACCACCACTTTGATCACAGCAAGATCTCAGTTGTCCTTTTTTTGTCTTTGAGACAATATTTGGCATTTAACACCCTCAAATACACCAGTCTCACCTGCTTTTCCCTTCCGAACACCCTCCCTTGCAAGCCTTAGCTGAGTCCCCTTGATGTGATCTTGCAATCCCACGGCCATCAACCTCTGTAATCCCCAACCAGAGGGCTGGACTCCCATCAGAAAGCCCAACCAACTCTGCAGCGCTCAGAAGGCCCCCAAAATCCTGCCGGTCCGCCCGCCATTCTCCTTCCAGCATTCAACTCCCTCCGGTAAACGCGGCACGGAGACAGGCACACACAACCACCAGTGACACTGCAGGACACCACACGCATCACCCACCAGGGGAGCTGGGATACTCCTCGGGTTCAAAGCAAGCAGCTTTTTTTAAAAAAAAAAAAAAACAACCCATGGCCATCACTTGGCCCCACCACCAGTACACGCTGGACTGTCACTTTGGGCAGTGTCTGTCCCCACCACCACTGCGAGACGAAAAGTCCATCCCCACAGGAAGGCATGAGCTTGGAAACCTGCTGTTGTCTGGGAAGCCTCAGCAGGAGTGGGGACTGCTTTCTCATCTCCCAACTCTCTGCAAGGGAGACACATGGCTTCCCAGTGTCCCTGGAGACCCAGGGTCGCTGTGCTCCCAATCCCTGGCCACCGGCACCTGGCTTCAGCTCCCCAGGCCACGAGACCAGGCAGGGAGATGTAGAAATAAACAACCAGGGGATGCTGAGCCAGTGGCTGCAGCAGAGCCCTGCGCTTAACAGGCTCCCGGAGGGGTCAGACTGACACTGACGGATCGAACCCAGCAGCCGCTCCAGCCTTGCAGTGGGGTGCCCCACACCTCCACCTCTCATCAGATGGAACAGCCCCCACAGCATCCTGTTGTCACATCAGGCTGACAGAAATCCCAGTGACAGCCCTCAGCTGGCCCTGGGAAATGCCACCAGGCTGGGACCCCCTACCTGGCGGGGACAGGAGCAGCCTCCTCACCAGGCACACGTCCCCTGTAGGGGGTCCCACAGGGCAGACAACAGTCGGCACACGGCAACACCACACCTCAACACAAGGCCACATGCCTGCTAACACCCTCCTTGGTCCCAAAAAGCTCGGGGCATGGACAGCCAGGCATCTGCCAGTCCCACTGCCGCAACCCCTGGGGTAAACCCCCGCATGCCAGGCAGCACCGCGCCAACCCCAGTCCAGGACAAGCCCAGACTCCCACAACCCTAAACCCATTGCTGCTCCCCCCAGCTCTGACTCAAGCCCTCCCAGGACCACCAGCCTCCCCGCTTGGAGCAGCTGCCCAGACACAAATCTGTTGCACAGCCAGCATTGAAAGAAATACATTAAAATTAAAAAGAAAGTTTGCTTTGCCAGCCAGGAAAAAGAAAACCAGACAGCCACTGCCTACACACCGGTGTCTGGGCCGCGGCCAGGACAGCTGGCCAGGACTGTGCCGAGCTGCAGGGAAAGGAGCCAGAGGTGCAGAGGAAGCCCCAAAGAGAGGGGCTCGGCTGCAAAACCAACTGGCCCTTGCTTGCTCCCCTGCACACAAGAGCTGTTTCCCACCCTGCTGTGCCCCCAGACCAGAGAAAAGAGTGAAGCCACCGCTTATCTCCTGCCCTGCCAGGCTGGGAAAGGGCCCTGGGCAGACAGGGGTCCCCCTGCCTAGAGGCTGCTGGCCCTTGTGTGGCTCAAAGGGACAGGCAGCTGCAGGCCGGTTCTCCCTGCCACCCTAACAGCAGACAGGGTGAAAGCCAAAGCTGGAAGGAAAAGCACTGCTCACCCCCACTGCTAGCCAGGGCTCCTGGCCAGGCACCTGTCACAGCACCACAAGAACATCGACCTGCAAGCAGGAGCAGGGCTAGGGGGACTCCTGCCCCGGGGCACTCAGCTGGGCTGGGCTCCCCTTGATGCAACTGGTGTGACTGGGGCCAAGTGGCACAGCCAGTACTTAGTGCTGCTAATGGCCCATTGGGGTCAAAGCCCAGTCCAGCCTCTCTTCCCTAGGATAGTTCTCTGCGTACAGGGGATGGCAGCTGTGGCCCCTTTGCTGGGGGTACCCAGGGGAACAGGATAAAGCAGCGCCCCCTGAAGCCCTCCCTCCTGTGGCAGGTTTTACTAAAAACAAGGTACAGCTTAGTTTGTCCCCATCCCAGTCCCTCCATCTGCTGCCTGGCCAAAAAGCTCTGCTCCAGCATTGCCATAAAACTGGTCCCTGGGGCTCAGACCTCTCCCAAAAAGAGGCTGCCCACATCGCAGGTGGCTTTACTCCCCTGCCATTCCCTCCCTTGTCTCCTTGCTGCCCTTCAGAGAGAAGTGGTTCCAGCGCTCTAAGTCCTTTGGGATCTCTGGTGGGGTTCTCCCATTCTGGCCTGTCCCAAGCACCGCGGCAGAGGACCCAGCTGCGTCCCCGGCATGTGGGGGACTGGCTCCTACCTGCAGCACGGAGAGGCTGGTCTGCCCCGAGAGGCTGAGCTTCTCCTGCTCGGAGGGGTAGGCATTGAAGCGATGCTCGTACAGCCAGTCCCGGAGGATCTTCACAGACTCCTTGGGGAGATTGCCCCTTCTCTTCCTCTTGTTGGACTGCAAGGGGTCCGGGGATGTGGCGCTGTCGTCCTCCCCGAGGTCGCTATCCGACATGGTGGAGCTGCCCGCAGATCTCTCCTGGTTAAAGCCTGGCAAGGTGGAAACCAAAGAGCGGGCATCAGGCGGCATCCCGGCCGGGGGAGCGGGCGCGGGCTGCAGCCGCAGACAGCCCCCCACCGCCTCCGAGGTGGAGAGCGGCTCATCACCCCCTTCCCGGCCGGCCGAGGTGGGGGGATCCAGAGGCAGGGCCCCCCCCGAGGGGAGGAGAAGCTACAGGCAGCGGCGGAGACAACAGCCCACCCCGCGGCACTTCGCTCTGCCTAAAGAGAGCCCCTGGAGGTCTAGGGAGACGGCACAGGCGGGAGCCCTGCGCACGCAAGCGGGGTTCGGGGGGAAAGGCGAGGAAAAATGAAACATTTAGGGAGAAAATATCAAAAATAATAATTTTTTTAAAAAATCTCAGCAGGGGGAAAAGGGCCGGAGCTGGAAGGTCGGAGTTGCTTCGGGGAGATGGAACCACGCGGGGTCATTGTGCGGCGGGGATGGAGGCGGGGGGTGGCGGGGCCGCCCCCGCCGCCCCCCGGCCGCAACAGGTAGCGCGGCCCCGGGGCCACCCCGTCCGCCGCCGACACAAAGCCGGGGGGAGCGGCGAGCCCCGGCCCCCCCCCCGCCGCCGCCGCCGCGAAGGAGAAAGAAAGAGACGCTGGAAAACTCGCCCGCCGCCCCAAAGCCCGCACCCCCCCCCGCCCCCGCCCAGGGCAGAAACCGGCCCAAAAACAACCCCCGGCCGAACAAACAACATCGGCCAAGTTAGACGCGACGCGGAAAGGGAACAAAACCCGCCCGAGCGCGCCCACCCGCGACTCCCACAAACTTTTCACGGCGGGGGCGGCGCCCGGCCCGGCCCGGCCCGGCCCGCACAAAGGCGGCAGGGCCCCGCCGCCCCCCGGCCCGGCCCGGCCCGGCCCGCCGCGCCCGGCCGGGACTCCATGTTTGCCGCCCGCCCCGGCTGCGCTCTTACCCCCGGGCCGCCGCCGCCGCCGCCGCCTCGGCCCTTGCATGGGCCGCGCCGGGGTCGCGCCGCCGCCGCCGCTCCGGTGCCGGTGCCGGGGGTGCGACGGGACCCTCCCGCGGCGGCGGGGCGGGCGGCCGAGGCGCAGCGAAAAGTTTTGGGTGGGCGGCGGTGACAGATGCCGAGACAGAGTTCCCTTTGTTCCCGAGGAGGCAGGAACTCGGCCGGGCCCCCCGCCCCCGGCCCCGGCCCGCCCGCCCCCGGCTGTCACCGCCGCCGCACCGGGCAGCGGGCACCCCAGCCCCCGCCCCGCCGAGCCCCGGGCCGGTACCTGGCGGCGGCGGCGGCGGCGGCGGCCCCCCCCCCCCCCCCCCCGGCGCCCGGAGCGGCCCCGCGGTGGGGATGGGGCTCAGCCCCCGCTCCCGGACACGGTGCCCGGCGGGAGGGAGCCCCCGCACCCGCCGGGCGGCAGGAATGCGGCGGTAACCCCCACCCCCGCATAGAGCTGCACCCCGGCACCCGCACCGGGACACCCACACTGGGACACCCATGCAGGGACACTCACACAGGGACACCCGCACCAGGGCACCCGCACTTGGACTCCCACCCAGGGGCACCCGCACCAGGGACGCTCGCACAGGGACACCCGCACCAGGGCACTCGCACTGGGGCTCCCACCCAGGGGCATCCACCCAGGGACACCCACACAGGGATACCTATGCAGGGACACTCGCACAGGGACACCCGCACCAGGGCACCCACACTGGGACACCCTCACAGGGACTCCCACCCAGGGGCATCCACCCAGGGACACTCGCACCAGGACACCCACACAGGGACTGCCACCCAGGGACACTCGCACAGGGACACCCATGGAGGGACACTCGCACAGGTACACCTGTGCAGGGATACCCACGCAGCAACACCCACCCACAGGCACCCACCCACGGGCACCCCCACAAGGCACCGCACAGGGTCCTTCTGCTCCGCCATGTTAAGTCTGAATCCTGCAGCCCAGCACCAAGGCGCTACTGGTGTCGGCAGGCAGGGAACGGGCAGGCACTGGTTGCAGGGCCAGGCCTGGAGACAGGAGCTGCTGGGGTGGGGGTGGGTGACAGCCCCAGGGACCTCAGGCCACCCTGAGGCACCACCGGTGCTTCGGTGGCTTTTTCACTTATTAAATGGGAAATCAGAAGCTCAACACATGACGGCTCCCATGAAAGTGGAAGGTGTTTCAAAGCAGGAGCGGTGATCGAGGAGGCACGAGGTGGGACCTTTGCTGTGTCCATTGCCAATGGGCCGGGTGAGGCCTTCGGAGGCCTTATGGGGCTGCCACTGCTCTCCCTGCACCTCTCCACTGCAATAGCAGAGCCCAAGGTGACCTTTTGAGTTTTGGAGGCCAAATCGCTCTGTTTACATGCAAGCAGGTCGAGGATGTGAGTCCCACAGGATTTCCCCACCCCGTGCTCCATGCCCTTCTGTGATGGGTCTGCGTCACACCTTCCCCCTCTGCCAGATGCTCAGGACAAGCAGGTAAGCAACACCGAGCACAGCATGCATGTGTGCATCCTCCAGGGACCCGTGTGCTCATGGGGCACAGCAGCCCCAAGGGTCCTGTTCCGTTTTTCTCCATGCAGAGCTTGTTTGCTGCAGGTACTTGATGGCACACTGGTGCAGGAGCTGCCCTGGGGACAGCTCTCCCCTCCCAGGCTCCACCACCTTTTCAGGCTGTGCTGCAGCTCCCCTTCCTCCCCTCTTTTCTGCTTGCATGGAAAAAGATGGGTATCTGTTCGGTTATTGAGAAAAGCTGCATAAAAACTTTCATTTAAAGCAGGGTCTTGGTCTGTGCAAAGCAGATTGCCTGGTGTAATAAAGGATTAAATAGCATAAGAGGAGAATCCCTTAAAGCATTTGTTTAGTTGCTGCTAAATCTTCAATGTCCTGAGTGAAACCATACCTCCAAATTGCTATTGCTCCGTTAATGCAAATGCAGTAAAGGCTGGTGAACCACAGGCAAGGTGTGGGGCCAGCCCTGGGTGCAAATCCCATCTGCTGCAAGTTTGCCCCAGCGCGTGGTGCATCCCCTGCCCCAGCCAGCCCTCCCACACCAGGCTCGCTCCTGCCTGCAAACCGGGGCCGTTACCAGGCAGGGTGCATTCATCCTGCCCGCTCTGCTCCCTGCCCAGGCGCCCAGCCTGCTCCTGGTGGGTGACACCACAGAGACCCCCCCGGCCGCCCCCCGGGGTCTGTGTCAGCTGCCATGCCCAGGCAGGACTGTCCTTCCGAGCAGTCTGCTTTTGCTCCTACCCTTTGAAAAAGGCTGTATTAGTCTTCTGCCTAACTGAGACAACTGGGAAATAGTCCCTGGGCTCAAATACCTGCCCAGGGCTGGGCCATGAACCCTCCTGCGCTCCCTGGGCTGGAGGTACAGGTAGTGTGGAAGCAACTTTGGAAAAATCCCACTGGGTGCCCGAGTGCAACACCTGGGGAGCCTAAGTCCCTGGGCAAACCCAGCCTGAAGCAGGAGCCAGGGAGCCCACAGCTGATGGGGAATTAGGAGCCTTCCGGGGCATGGGTCTATGGGGCATCTCCCTGCCTGCTCTCGCTAAAGGGCTTGTCCAGGCTGAGTCCCCAGGCAGCCAGCCCGGCAAAGTCTGGCCAGGCCCATTGACATGATAATACTATTAAACTTCAGCAATTTTAAAAACAATCAGCCAGCAAGAGCCCGAAGGGGGATGCTGGAAACCCAAGGCAGCCCCCAAAGGCGTTGACCTGTCCCAGGCAGGACTCCCTTCACCCTTTGCCAACCCTCTGATATTTAATCTGGATTGTTTGGCAAGGAAAATTGGATTTGTGGTCAGCTGTGCTGGCTGTTGGCTACAGACCTGCCCCTGGGGCCTGGCTCTAGCCTTCCAGCAGCAGGGGTACTGCTCCCTGCTCAGGGCCACCAGACTCCCTGCAGGCTGGGATTCCTCCAGTAGGACTGGTCCTGGGAGCAGTGTTAACAGGGCTTTTTTACTGTTTCATAGCCTGCCTTTGCTCTACAAAAGCCAAGGCTCGATGGCCTGGGCTGGAGTTGTGGTGGCGTTAATCAGGAAGGAAATGATAGCCGGGTTTGTCCTTCCCCTGCTCAGGGATGGAGTGGGAGCCTCGGGCTGGTGTGCTCCTTCACGCACCTCCAGCAGGGCTTTAAAGCCAGGTTTAAAGGTTTAAAAGCAATCGCCACCCGCGCGGCGAGGAGACCGACAGTTGCATTAGAGTGCTGATACGGGCCATTGCATGCTGGCTGGGCACCGGCTGCGAACAAGTAGCACCCCAAAAACACCCAGTGTCCGACTGTTTGTGCCACAGCCCTGTGGTGCAGGGCTCAGCCCAAGTCAGTTGTAGCATGAGCTGCTTCACCGCCTCCAGCACTGCATGGCTCTGCCCAACCCCAGCACTGGAGCCCCATGCTTGGGTGCCACGGCCCCTCCATCCGGTGGGCAAGACAACCCCATCTTTGTTACCCAGATAACCTCTTCATCCACCTGCTCCAGGAGCTCCAGGAGGTGGGGGAGGCAGGACTCCCTTTTGCAAGGGCCATATTTACTCTTCCCAAATGTACCCCAGTGCCAACGAGCAAAGTTCCTCTACTTTGCTGGAATCAGGGCTGAAGCATGCCCTCTCCTGAGAGTCCTGTGGTGTAACCACAGCTGTGCTGGTGAAGGGGACAGTTCAGACACAGCAGCTTTAGGAGCTGCTTGAGACAGTGCTTCCGCAAGCCCCACACTGGAGCCTCTGGCAGCTCTGCTGGCGGCCAGCCACCAAGACCATCCCACTCGCAACACCGGGAGACTCTGGGCTGGTCACACAAGCTGATCATTTGGGGTCAGAGGGGCTGAACATTGCTTCTGGATGCAGCTGCCTCCAGAAGAGACCTTGAAGAAGCTGGAGGTCCTTTCCTAGGTCAGAAATGGCCTCAAGCTGCGCCAGGGGAGATTTAGGTTGGATGTTAGGAAAAAATTCTTCACCGAAAGGGCTGTCAGGCACTGGCACAGGCTGCCCAGAGAGGTGGTGGAGTCACCATCCCTGGAGGTGTTTAAAAGAAGGGCAGACGTGGTGCCTGAGGATATGGTTTAGTGGTGGACTTGGCAGTGATACGTTAGCGGTTGGACTCGATGATCTTAAGGGTCTTTTCCAACCTTAATGATTCTATGATTCGACCTCCAGCATCAGCCCTTCTGCCCCAGAGTGATGTCTGTGAGACATTCACTTTGGTGTGCATCCCAGTGAAGGGGGCGCTTTAAAACGCATCCTGCCCTCCAGCAGACTTCAGGCCTGGGACTTTGCACTGGAAGCGGGACAACTGTAAGTTTTTCCCTGATACAGCAGGGAATTAGGGAAGGAGCTTGGCATCTACAAGCCTGGTGGTGGGCTGGTGTGCGGCTGTGGCTGCAGAGCGTGAGCCATGACCCTGGGGAGCTCCCCAGGAGAGCACGTGTTCAGCCTTTCCCATATCTGCGTCCCTGATTAATTTAGTTCATGTTTCATTTTGTTGGTGGTGCCTGGGAAATAGAAGCACTGAGAAGCAAGGAGAAGCTTTTCAGCTGCGGGTTGTCTCCCAGGTGAGAGCCCAGGGCCTGGCAGGTCTCTGAACAAGGATGGGGCTGCTGACCCCCCTGATCCCAGCAGCACCCACAGAGCCCCCGCAGACCCTGAGCTTTCCCAGTGTGCTGGGAGGATCTCTGCCCTTGCCAGGTTCTGTAAGTTTGTCATCACTTTTTCCCCCATTTTAAATAAAGACATGCAGGAAACTCATCCTTCGGGCAGGGAGATGGGCTGACTTCAGGCAGTACTTAAGATGGTACCTTTGCAAGGCAGGAGCCCCTCACGCTCCCATACCCTTGTCAAGGTGGTGATAACCAAACCAAGGGGACAACCCTCCTTCCTATTTCTTACCCTCCCTGTCTCTTACCCCCCACCGGCCCACTCAGGGTGATGCAGAAGGGTAGCCGAGCCCCTGGGACCCCAAACCAGCTGATGAGGGGAGCGTGGCCAGCACCTTGCCAAGCGTATCTCAGCCCACCTGTCTGCCCACACCAACACAGGGGCCGAGCAGAGCAACCCTCATCCCATCAGCAAAGGTGGAAAATTATGGTCAAGCTGATTTTACATGGGTTAGGAGCAATTTGGCTTTGAAAACAGGCTGCACTGCTGGAAGAGTCCCTGGCTGGCAATGGCAGTGAAGTGGGGAGATGCAGTGCCCGAACCTGCCCTGCAAACCCACCAGGCAGGCAGGCAGCATAGCACGGCACAGCATGGCGCCCATCCACAAGGAAGCCACACATGGCACATCTCTATATAACACCCATCAGGTTTCGTACGCCACTTCAGCTTCCCAAATCTCTCAGATGACAGGCTCTAAAGCCATAAAACAGCCAGGGGGAAGGAAACAGTGTTTTTTCTTTCATGAAGGAAGGGAGTGCGGGAGGAGAGGGGAGAGATGCCTTCTCTCTCTGCTACAGCCCTAGACCGGGATTGCTTGGGCTCAAGCTAGCCAAAATGCCTGCAGGCCAGCGCTCACCTGGGATGCTCACCCTGGCCCCAGGGACCAGCGGCATGGTGGCTTCAAGGGGGTCAACAGCTGCTGGGGGGGGTCACAGGAAGGCTGGGGCTCCCAGCAGGGCAAGCCTGTGGGTGGGAGAGGCGATGGGAGGGGAGGTCTGGGGCTGATGGATGGGCACACAGCAGCACAGTGACAGGAGCGCTTCCCCTCCAAGCGTGACCCGATGTGGGGTGCTGGTCCTGGGAGGTATTTCCCACGGGGGGAGCCTGCTGTGGGAGAGCAAGAGGGGGCCGAGGGGTGGGGAGCATGTGCAGGAGGAAGCAGAGGGGGTGACCGGCCCCAGGCTCTAATCATCCTTGTCCTTGGCCCCATGCTTCAGGATGCGGGTGAACTCCACATAGTTGAAGTTGCCCTTCTTGTCAATGGGCGCCTCCCGGTACATCTCATCCACCTCCTCGTCAGTAAACCTGTCTCCCATGGTGGTCAGCAGCTCCCGCAGATGGTCCTCGTGAATGAAGCCTGCAGGGACAGTGCGGGGGGGGGGTTAGCTGGGGACACTGTGAGAGACTGAGCAGCAGGATCTTCTCCACCTCTCCCAAGGACACCCCTGCCCAGCTCTCCCACTCTGGAGCTGCTTGGGGACTGTCCCCAGGGATTTGGCCGCAGCCCTCATCCTGGCTGCATGCCCGAGGGGCAAAGCACCCGGGCAGGCAACATGAGGCTGTGCAGGCAGTGCCTGTACCTGACGCCTCCTCATCGAAGCAGGCGAAGGCGTTGCGGATGACGTCCTCCGGGTCAGTGCCATTCAGCTTCTCCCCGAACATGGTGAGGAACATGGTGAAGTTGATGGGCCCAGGCGCCTCACTCATCATGCCCTCCAGGTACTCATCGGTGGGGTTCTTCCCTGCCGGACACAGGCAGGGGTGAGGGTGAGGGCCCTGTTCTCCCCACAGCTCCCATCCCCAAGGCCAGCCCATGCACCCAGCCAGCTGGGTCTTTTTTCATTGCAAATTAATTTGCTGGCACATGTTCACCCACCCCACAAACAAGGGAAGGGGGGTTCCGCAGTGCCCAGGGCTCCCCGCTTTGGCATCGCTCCCCATGCCTTAATCCATGCTGGAGGCCACCTGGAACCAAGCTCTGCCAGGCTCAGCCTTAAGGGAGATGCAGGAATTCATCTGGGGATTACCGGGTACTAAACCCATGGCTTTTCCCTGTTACCGTGGCAGCTGACACCCAACACCACCCGAGGAGAGGGGCAGCAATGTGCCCACGGGAGCCTTGTGCTGCTGATGTCCCTAGCACTACTCCTACCATGGATGCACCAAGGATGGTTTAACATCCCCTGCTGAGGTCTGTGTACGCCCAACACCTGGCCCCTCTCTGTTCCCAGAGCCACTGCTCACACGGAGGAGGGAGGTCCCTCCCATGGCCACGCAGGACCTCCAGAACAGGTTTGGTGGCCAGGTCAATCATTGACAGACCTCCCAAAGCATGGTAGAGGTACCAGGAGTGGGAGGCGGGAGCTGTGGCCTGCAGCAAAGGAAAATGGGCTCTGGGTGGGGAGCACAGCCAGACCTGCAAGTCTCAACCAGCCAAGGTATCATGCCGGTGCAGGGACCGGCCTCTTCTGTCACCCAGGCTGAGAGCAACAGGGGCTTTGTCTTGCAGAGAACAATCCCAGACAATATTGGGGTGAGGCTACTCAAATACTCAATGGCTGCAGCTCGTGGTTGCTCCTAGGGCAAAGCTTCTCCAACCCCAAGGGTCTCTTCCCTTCTAGTGAGCATGGCTGTAAAACCAAGATGCTGCCCTCGGGTGCCTCCGCAAGCACACCTTCTACAGTCAACTGGTGTCAGCAGAGAAATTCCCCCCACCAGATTTTGCAGCCAGCATGGATTGGGCTGGCCCAAAGCAGGAGGGCTGTGCCTCAATGGCATCCCACCAAAGCCGGTATTCAATGCTGGGTGTGAGGCACGAAGTCACCCAGCAGCTGCCCCGCTTGCCGAGGAGGCACTGGGGGCAGAAGGGCCAAGGGACATATGGAGCCGTGAGGGAAGGATCTCCTTACCAAGGGAAGCCAGCATGTCATGCAGATCCTCCTTGTCAATGAAGCCATCGCGGTTCTGGTCGATCATGTTGAAGGCTTCCTTGAACTCCTGGATCTGCGACTGGTCGAACATGGCAAAGACGTTGGAGGTGGCGCGCTGGGGGCGCTTCTTGGTGGTCTTGGCTTTGGCACGTTTGCTGGACATCTTGGCGGCTGGGGTGGTAGCTAGGGGCAGGGCAGCAGGCAGGAGCGTCAGGAGGGCCGGGGACAGGCAGAGCCCAGGGGGTGGGAGCAGAGGCAGGGACACACAACTCCTGGCACCTCCAGTCCTGTGCCTCAGATCCCCTGGCTGTCACACAGTTCGGCAACAGTGAGATAAGGCAGGATCAGACATGGGGACAGGTGAGACTCAAGCTCTGAGTCCCCTGGGAAGTAACAAGAGCAGGCAGTGCTCACTGGCACCCCTTCCCAGGGCTGTCCCCACTGGCTGCAGACAGGGGTCCCTGCCTGCACCCTCAGCCCCCAGACTCCCAAACCTGCTTGCTACCTGTCCCCTTTGCATCCCAGGCACAGGGAGAGATGCCAAGCCCAGCACCCAGCATCCCCTCCTGCCGACAGTCCCGGGGGACCATGGGGACAGGTGCCTCAGTATTTTAGGCAGAGCTTAGCCATACCCCCCACCCCCAGGCCTCCCCTCCTCCTCTGACAAGGCTCTCCCCAGCCATCCCTGGCCCAGCTCCCAGGGTGACAGGTCTCCCCAGCATGCTCCCTTTCCCTGGGCAAAAGCAGCCCCCAGCTGCATCCCAGGAGATGGGCTCACACAGCACCCAGCACCCAGCCAGCAGGAAGGGGTTATCTGCTCCGGGCACATTCCTTACATACCACTGCCTCCCCTCCCCCTCCGTCCCACCCTCCATCCATCCCACCTCCTGCCACTGCCGGGCCAAAGGCCGCTCGCTGCCTCCCTCCCCGCCATGGCCTGAATGCACCCCGTGGTCTGCCCGGGGAGCCCAAGGGAAGGGCACCAAAGTGGAGGGGAGGGGGCTAGTGGACCTCCAGGGGCTGCAAAGCTCCTGCGTGGCAGAGGGAGAGCGGCCAAACAATGCTGAGACCACAGCATGCTGAGGTCTGGTGCTGTTGTTACAGGTAATGAATGCCAGGAGAAGGGAACAGCCCAGAGGGGCAAAGAGGGGGACAGCAGTGGGATGGACAGACCTTTGAGGACATGGCTGTGGCAATGCATGTCCCATGGGGAATGGCAAAGGGGCTGCACAGACCCCAAACACCACCAGGCAGGACCCTGGCAGGAAAACCTGGTCTTTCAAAGGAGGGCGTCCTGCCCCCAGCCCATGCTGGCAAGCGCCCAGCAGAGCTGGGCTGGAGCAGACAGCCCGTTCCCACCCCAAGGTGGTACCCAAGCACCTTCAGAGACTCCAAGCAGGGGTTTGGTGATATCTATCCCCTGCCACTGCCAGGCTGAGGGATGCAGTCAGTACTTAAGGCACCCTGCACCATGGCTGCTGGGGACCCAAATGGGATCTATACAGGGTGCTCGGCACCCCCAGCAACCACCAATGGTGCCTGAGAGGTGGATGCTCAGACCCCTCCCAGTCGAATCCTGCCGAGGGTAACTCAGCAAGATGCCAGCAAAGACCAGCCTGGCAGCGGGATGGTGGTGGCTGCCAGCTCAGCACGGCCCTGAGAGAAAGTCTGGGGCAAGGTCAGCCCAAAGGAGAGACGCTGCTCAGAGCCCTCATGTTTCTGCTGCAAGCATTTCTTCCTCACATGCAGCCCTGTGTCTCATTTTCCCCATCTGGGTCAGCATCTGGCATGGGGAGCAGCTGGGGAGGGAACATTAAATTAATGGTTAATGAATTAATTCTGTGGAAGAAGAGCAGAATATTATTACTGTGCTGTGCTGTGTGCCCCGTGCCACAGTGGGCAGCAGGGCTGCCTGGGTTCCTGCCTTCTCTGGCAGGGGATGTGGAGCAGTTAAGGAGCAACATCATGTTGCAAGAAGCAGCACAAAGCAACACCACCAGCAAGCTGCGTGCCAGCAACCGTGCCTGGCTGGTCTGGCCACCCTGGGCATGCTGCTCCAGGATCTGCTTCCCAGCTGGGTCCTTAATGCTGACCCACCCCGGGACACTGCAGGGCCTTGGGGAGCATCCTTCCCAGTGGGACCCCAGTGCTGGCACAGACTGGGGCAAACAGCCATCTCCTGCACAGCTCCTGCCAAGCCCTCCCCAGACTGTACCTGCTTTCCAGCTCTTTCCCTCCCCTCCTGCTATCCCTCTTTCAAGGCGTTGCAGATGTGGGGGCTGGAACAGGTCCCTAAGCAGCTGCAGTCCTCCGGCTCCCTAGCTGTGCTGGAAGGACATCACAGGGGTGAGGGGGGGCCTGTGGTAAGTGCCAAATACCAGCTACAGTGTCAGTGCCAGCACGGCTGCCTGGCACCACGGTCTCCACTCAAGCTCGGAGGGGGCTGGGGACCCTCCCCCCACCCTGACACCCCCCCACTGTGGGTGCACCACACCAGAAAGCCTGGCAGCACCCACCGAGCCCAAGCTGGGCCCTTCACCTGCAGCGAACATGCTCCATGTCCCCCGGTAGACATTCCCCACCTCATCCCCCATGAGCCCCAGTGGCTGCAGGACTGGGATAGAAACCACACTGCTGTCAGCCCCCTGCCCTGCACTGCCCCAGCTGCCCTGGCCAGCACCCAGCACCTAACAGCAGTCATCAACTCACCCCATCATCCCCCAAACACTTGGTCCCTTCCCAGTGCCCACCAGGAAAGAGACATTTGTCACCAGCCAGCTGAGAGCGGCAGGACCGGAGAGTCCAGCCATGCCCACAGCTGGGTGGGCAGATCTCACCCCCCGCAGCCCATCTCTTGCCCGCTGCTTCCTCCAGCACTGCTGCACCATGAAGCCCTTTGCAATAGACAGCCTCCTTCTGCGTGCCCTGCCAGACACCAGGGTGCGCGGCCGGCCTGTGACCATCCCCCAGGCAGCACTGTGGGGAAGCTCAGCTGAACACCACAACTTTGCTGTGCTGGGCCAGAGCCAGCAATAAAAGCTCTGCTGCTGGCCCATGGCACTGGGCTCAGCTTTCAAAACATGCTGAATTATTAGCAGAATTATTAGCAGAAGACTAGAGAAATAAACAGGAGTTTTGCTCTCACCACATGAATTAATATTATCTAAATATTTACCCTGTCCCGGCTGTGACCAGCAGCAGAAGCACAGCTTGGCACCCCCTCCAGAGAGATGGTTCTCGTTAAGGGGATTAAGTGTGATTTTGACAGCACATGGTTTTGCTGTTTGATGCAAAATATGCCCTGGAAAGATGCTTGGTCCCAAGGTCCAGCTTGGCCTGGTCATCTCCTAATCATTCTGTTTCTGCTGTGAGCAGACCTCCTTGGGCTGCCTGGGAAATGGGAAGAGACTTCTTTGGGTCAGTGCAGGGAAAGGTGCCTCCTGCGTGAGACAGAAGTGCTTTGCAGCAAGGCCGGATTTGACAGGGCAAACCGTGCTCCACACAAGAGCTCAGCAGCCACACTCCTGGTGTTCAAGCCCATGCTTTCTGGGATTCCCAAAAACCCGCTGCTCAGACCATTTCAGGGAATGTCCAGCCATTATGTCCTGCACGCTGGGGTGGACTCGGCTGAGCCAGTGGGTGCAGCCACCAAACCTCCAGCTTCCTGCTTGGCAAGAAGGAAACGCACAGAGGCTGGTCCTGCTCCTGCCACCTCCTGCTGAAAGCCCACCCCAGCACTGCTCCAGCCCAGGAGCTGCTGATCTCAGGCAGCAGAGCCAAGGTTAGCACTGGGGTGAGACCCCAGCCAGCCTGGCACAAAGGCCATGCACCAACCTGATCACCACACTCGCCCCATCACCAGCTGCCCTTATTCCCTCATCTTTCTGCCACTGCTCCTGCCAAGATGATCCCCCTGCCTCCTGCACCACTGGACTTGTGCCTTCCCCACTTTGGAGTCAAAGCCAAGGGGCCACAGGGCTGGCTTTAAAAGTTCAGAAGTTAGTAAAGAAAATAGTTTCATTTTAAAGAGAAAGAGCAAAGACCCACAGTTACCAGAAAAATAAATGACCATGTATTTTCACTTGGTAAAAACCAAACTCCATCCTGGTGCTGCTTCCTAAGTATGCTGGGGAGGGTGGGATAAGCCAAAGGGACATCGCAGTGCTGCCAGGGCAGGCAGTCCTGTCCCAGCCCCGTCCTCCTCCCTCCTGCCAACTTCCACCCTTCCCTACCCCGCATCTTTGCCTGTGCTGCTCCAGCTCATTATCACAGCTGAAAAATGAAACAGGGGAGCTGCTGCTGGGCCAGTGGGCTGAGCAGGCTTGTGGCAGGTCTGCCTGGCACGAAGGAGGGGTGCCCGGGCGGCGAGGGGGACAGGGCAGCTGCCCTTGTGATGGCAGCAGACTGGCCCCAGGCCCCAGGGTGTTCCTGTGTATTCAGAAGCAATGATCTCCCAGGATATGCTGCTAAGGGTTTCCCAAGGGTGGCCCCTCCAAAGTTGGCCATACAACTGCAGGAGCCACCTCTTAAAAGTGCTGACGAGGCTCCAGCACCGCATGGGGCTGCCTTGCGGTGTCCAGCACAGCTGGAGATGGATACCATCACTGCTTGCAGTGAGCTCCTTTCCGCCACAAGATCCCAGCAGCGAGATGATTTTGGTCAGGGTAGGGAAAGAGCAATTCAAACAGCCTGGGCTGTACCAGAGAACACCCTTGCAGGGTGAACAATAGCCCCTTGGAGGGACTGTGGTTAAATCTCTGCCCAATAGTCTTCCCAAAGTTAGCAGCTAGTACCAGCGAGCCACAACGGAGCTGTGTTTACTAACAGGCAAGCACTGGCCCTCCACAATGCATGGCCAGCCACACCTCGACACATTGCAGCGCCACAGGAGGTCCTGTAGTTCAGCACAAGCAGCAGTTCCCATCCCCTCTCCCACGGTGGCACGACGGCCTGCGTGGGTGATGTCCTGCAGCATCCCACACTGGCACAGGAAGCTGCAGGCAGTGCTGCAGCCAGGGCATCCTTCCACCCGCAAAGCCTTTCTGTCTGCCCAGGAGCAGACATCCCGCCTCCAGAACCAGCAGGACACACGGACCAGGCTGTCGTATGCTGGAGGAGTGAGCAGGGAACAGCTCATCTTCCTTGCCTATTTTATTGCCAAACCATCCCTCTCCTCCAGCACAGCCCTGCTCAGGATGCCCTTGGGATGTGGCGTTGCTCAGCTCCGTCCCTGCTGCCGGGGAAGCTGCACCACTGGCCAAAGGCACCAGGAGCTGCAGGAGGCACTGCAGGAATGGAGGCGGGCTGCCATCCTGTTCCTTTTTTGGCCTTATTAGAGATGGATGTGGGCGAGGGAGATTGGAGGCAAGGGGAAAGCAGAACCCGAGCACTGGGCTGTGTCCCCAGACCAGCCACAGCTACCAGCACTGAAGCCAGCGAGCAGGTTTCATGTGCAGAGAAGGAGCAGGGTAGAATCAGGGAGCCAAAGGTAAGTGTGCAGCAGCTCCCAGGAGGGGGAGTTCATCCCAGCGCTCCCATGGCTCCTGCTGCACACCAGGGACCTGGCCAGGCCCATGTGCAGCTGTGAGGCTCAGCTGCAAGTTCAAAAGACGGTTTCTGGGCTATCTCCTTCCCACCAAGTTTAGGGGACAAGGACCTCACCATGCCCATGTAGCACATGCAAACCCTTCCAAAACACAGCTTCTGGGGCCACCACAAGACGGCCACGCACAGACACCATCACCACCCAAAGACCCAGCGCCTCACACCCTTCTGATGCCTGGGGAGGCTGGGAAACAGGACCATGGGGCAGAAGGTCTTCATGACCTCAGACCACCAGCATAACATGCCCTGGACTGGGTTTGATATTCTCCCAGGAGAATTAAGGGGCTCACCTCAGTGGGGGAATCTGGCTGCAGTGCCTCAGAGGGGGAGGTGACCGCAAACTCCTCCTACAGCTGCACAGAGCCTGCCAGTGACGAGAGGAAAAAAATTCAAGTGACTAAAGAAACCCAACCATCTTTGGTCAGCAGTAGTGGTTGTTGACACTTGGGGATGTTCCTCTCCAAAGAATGCTGCTTCAGCTGCCACCTTCTCCTACACATCCATGTTTCAAAGCCTCCCTGGCTTTTATCACAGTCATAAAATTTTTTACCAAAAGGGCATGCAGGGAGGGATGCCAAGAGGACCTCAAGTTTTCATGGGCAAGGCTAAACAAAACATAGCGTTCCTCTGCATTTAACACTGAGGGAACTAAGATAAAGCTTTTCTGCCTTACAACAGTTTATTGACTGAAGTGGCTCACAAGTCACTGGGGAGATCTCTGGAGCATCATGTATGCGCCTGGATGTTGGCTCTGGCCATCAGCAAAAAAGACTTGGGGGAAAAGCAGATGTTCCAGACACGAACAGCTCTCACAAACCAGGAGGCGGGTGAAGCCACAGGCAACAGGTCCTACTCTTGCAGCACTGCCATCCCGGGCAGCCGGGATCTCCCAGCTCCAAGTCATTGCAGGCAGTTACCGAGAGCTTTGCTCCAGCCGATTCTCCCCCCGCCTCCAGCTGGGACACCCCTGCCGGGCCCCGGAGAGAGGCTCTCCCCGCCCGCCCGGGCAGAGGGGTGCCTGGCAGGGGCGCCCCGGGGCCTCTCCTACCCCCGTGTCGCCCCCTCCCTAGGGCTGACCCCGGCACCAGCTCCAGCACCGCAGCAGTGGTGGGGCGCCTGGGGGCTGCTCCCTCCCGCCCTCCCCGGGGCAGCCGCCCCCTCCCATCCTGCCGCTTCCCCCCCTTGAGCTGCCGCCGGCTCCATCCCGCCCGGTCCCTCCCGCCCCACCGAGGCCGCCCCGCTCCCCCCGGTGCCGGCCGCCCCCGTGGCCGCTCGGCTCCCGTCCCGTCCAGCGGAGCGGGGAGCGGCGGGGCCGGGACCCTGGCGCAGCCGCCTCACCTGGACCGGAGCGGGGGAGCTGCGGGGCGGCCGGCGCTGCTCTGCCGGGGCCCGGCCGGCGGCACGGCTCCTGGGGCGGGCGGGCGGCGGGGACCGGGGCGGTGCCGCCCGCCCATCCCGGCTCGGCCCATACAAGGCAGAAGAATGCGGCGGGGCCGGGGCCGCGGGGCCGTGGGACGGCGCTCCCGGCCTTATATAGACGAAAGGGGGGCAGGAGTGGCCCACGCGTGTCCGCTTTCCCGCGGGGAGATGCGCAGCTCGGGGTAGCGCCCGGGGGGCTGGGAAGGTCCCCGCCGGCGTCCCTGCGCCTCCCAGGCTGGTAACACAGGGGAACACCATGCCCTGCAGAGCCATGGGCACCCACGGGTGACCCCAAACAGGGGCCCACGGGTGGCGGTTTGCCCTGGGCTTCCTGGAGCAGCTCTGGCTGCAGCAGTGTGGCCGAGGCAGGCCCCTGCCAGCAGGCTTGGGTTACATGGGGAGGCCTCGAGGGCATCCAAAGGCTGCACCGAAGTTGGCTGCAAGCCTCTGTGAGTGGTCAAGTGGGACCACACTGTAGGGGTGAGCCCTGCCCCTGCCCTGGGCTGCGAGCCCCCAGAAGGACCCGGTTAAACAGCCCCTTAAAGGTCCTTTAAAAAGTGGCCTGGAGCAGAGAACAGCCAGGGACCTGCCCCATTCCCGAGCTGGGGTCTGGAGCCCAGAGGCCGGGGCAATGGGAGCTCCAACCCTCCACCAGAGGCAACACAGGCACCAGTTCTGTAACACCTCTCCAGGGCAGCAGGTCTTGCTCACACTTCCTCCCCATAAGCAACCCTGTGCCTCATCCCAGTCCTGCAGTCACCAAGACGAGCTCCCAGTCCTGTGGGGTCCACCTCAGGAGGGTGATGCTCACCCCTCGTACTTCATCCCAGGTGGGATTTATCTTTGGTTTGCAGGACCCCATGACACTAGGGCCAGAATTCAGCCTACAGAGGAGTAGGCAAGTGGGAAAGGGAGACACCAGGTGTGTTTCTGAGGGGGATTCACCCAACCCTGGAGCAGGCAGCTGGGTCTGCTCTGCCCGGGCACTGCCCATGGCTCGGGCATTGCCCATGGAGACATGGGAGCTCAGGGATGAAGACCATACCCTGTCGTCACCCCTGGGCACTTCCCAGTGTGGCAGAGCCATGCC
Organism: Phalacrocorax aristotelis; assembly: GCF_949628215.1. Lineage (NCBI taxonomy): Eukaryota > Metazoa > Chordata > Aves > Suliformes > Phalacrocoracidae > Phalacrocorax > Phalacrocorax aristotelis. The sequence goes on along the minus strand of NC_134288.1, from coordinate 1,780,010 downwards.
AAGGGGACAGCATCTGGGCTGCACTCGCAGCAACACAGGTGAAGAGCAGAAATTAGCAGTGACACAAATTAATCTTTAGATGCCATTCTCCTGTGGGGCATCACTACAAAAAACACAGTTAAAAAGTCAAGAAACCCTGTTTCATCATTGACACAAAAGCAATGGCCCTGCCCTCCAGCAGCCTGCCCAGCCCCTCCCCAGGGCACAGATTTTGTTCCTCATGGCTCAGAAGACCAGAAACCAGCTCTGCCAACAGCCTGCCAGACTTGGGTACATCCTACCCACGTCCCTGTGCTGCTTGGACAAAACCTGCCAGGGCATTGCCTCCTCCAGGGAACAGGGGAGCCATGGAGGCCATTCAGCCTTTGTTGGAGGCATGTGTCCTGCCTGCATCCCCTCCAAAGGACAGGCTGTGCTGCGGGAGGAATCAGGAGCTGGCCAAACGTGGAGATGGGGTTGGAAACACTGCTGAGTGCTATGCCAAGGCAGAGGCAAGCCAGGGAGAGCGCAGAGCCTTTGCCATGCCCATGGTCTGGCCAGGAGGTCCAAAGGAGGCTTGCCTTTTAATAAAAACAAAACAAAAAAAGAAAAGAAAAGAAAAGAAAAGAGAAGAGAAGAGAAGAGAAGAGAAGAGAAGAGAAGAGAAGAGAAGAAAAGAGAAAAAAGAGAAAAAAGAGAAAAAAAGAGAAGAGAAGAGAAGAGAAGAGAAGAGAAGAGAAGAGAAGAGAAGAGAAGAGAAGAGAAGAGAAGAGAAGAGAAGAGAAAAGAGAAGAAAAGAGAAGAAAAGAGAAGAAAAGAGAAGAGAAGAAAAGAGAAGAGAAGAAAAGAGAAGAGAAGAAAAGAGAAGAGAAGAAAAGAGAAGAAAAGAGAAGAGAAGAAAAGAGAAGAAAAGAGAAGAAAAGAAAAGAGAAAAGAAAAGAAAAGAAAAGAAAAGAAAAGAAAAGAAAAGAAAAGAAAAGAAAAGAAAAGAAAAGAAAAGAAAAGAAAAGGAAAAGAAAAGAAAAGAAAAGAAAAGAAAAGAAAAGAAAAGAAAAGAAAAGAAAAGAAAAGAAAAGAAAAAGAAAAATCCCAGGAGTCAGCAGCCGAAGCTGCCACCCCGTGGCTGGTCCCAGGTTTGTCTATGCTGGAGGGAAGCCCCAGCCTCCACAGTGTCCAAGTGGTCCCCGGGAGCCTGGCAGGAGGCAGGACCCCTCTCCAGCCCCTCTGGGGTGGTCGCTGTCCTTCTCCAAGCCCCTGTTCCTCACCACTGGGCAGGTGTCAGGCTGCGCCCTGCAGGGTGGGAACTGGTGAGGAGGGGCAGTATGGACATGGCAGCTCCTCACATGCTTTACAGCCTCTGAAGCTGTGTGGATCTAAGGGGCTGCTGCTGGAACACCTCACACATCCCCTCAGGCTCTCCCTTGAGCCCCATCCAGCCCTTCCCACCTTCCCCTGCCTGTGCCCAGGGCTCCCCATGTAATCCTCCTCCCCTACTTCCATGTGCCTGCCAACCCACATCCCCTACCAGGGGCCTGTTTGTACCTCTGTGACATCCTCTGCCATCTCTCCTGCCTCCTCCTTGTTCTTTCAAGCCCCAGTTTAATTTGTTTTTCTCTCTGGGAAGTAGATTGGGCAATGGAGATGGAGTAAAACAAGCCAGGTTTTTTTCTTAGCACATGAATTTTAGATCAGTTCCTTGATCCAGGTGTCTCATCATCATGCAAGCACTTCCACCCCAGCAAAGTGGCCTGGGGCAGGAGCACGGAGCTGGGGACAACAAGACTCCGCACATGCCTAAGACACAGCCTAAAGTCCTGGAAGAGATCAGGCCTGGGGTCCCACTGTGTCCATCACAGAGTGGAGCAGGAGAGGGGCTGCCATGCCCCAAGCACCTGAGGAGCACACCAGGAGCAAGGCTGGGGCTGGACGTGTGAAACCTGGCCCCTCAGCAAAGGCCCCTGTGATGGTGGGGGTGTCAGAGGCAAAGGTGCTGCTGGAGATACAGCAATGTCCGTCCCCTTCCTGCTAATGCAACATGGGTCTGTTGACTTGGACCAGCCTTTGGCTTGTGGCAAATGCCCAAGGGGTTGGACATGTGCTCAGGGGCCTGATAGCTGGAGCAGGGCAAGATACTTTTGGAGTACAAAAGTAATTTTGCATAATCTGTATTTAAATTACATGGCCTTGTCTGGAAGTGATTGGAGGTCTGGGACAAGGACTCATCTGCCTGCTCTCCTCTGTGATAACCACACACAGCTCGGGTAGGTCCAGTCTACTCCTGAAGGTTCCCAGGTCCTGCTGAAATCCACAGCAAGGTGGCTGCTACTGAAGTATTTAGCGTTTCACACAGAGCAGTCAGGCTCCCAAGATGCTCATCACGTCACGTGGTTGCTAGTTTGTGCAACAGAAAGAAATGCAGGACCTTGGGCCTGGGGTTTGTTAATGGGGAAATGAAACAGTGAACCTCATCATGCATCAGCACCAGTGGGGATGCGCACGGGCAAGCGAGGAAGGAACGGCTCCATACGAGCTATCTTTGCAGGACTCGGGCCTCACCACCACCAGCAAGGTTCATAACAGGATCAAGGTTTTCCAGCAACACCCTGAGCAGGCCCAGCACCATGGACCTGAACGACCTATCATGCCACCCGCCAGGAGGAGGTATCTATACCCACACACACGCACATACACGAAATTTGATCACTTATCGTCACAAATCCAGCCTTTGCCCACCTGCCCACATAAGCACACCCTGAAGGGGATAATGGTGAATCAACCCCAACCAATCACCCTGCCCACCCCATGCTGAAGAAGTAATTCCCAACATGTTTTTTCATGAGGAGTGTCTAAGTTGAATACCATTGCTCTTGTAAGGCAAGAATATAAAAAAATAGGTGAATCTTTAGGACTCCACATGTGATTATTTTATTTGCATACACTTCCAAGGGCATAATTTCTACAGACGGCATATGTCTGGCTGCTGTAATGTCTGCTCGAATAAACAGAGGTAACAAGCTGCAATGCCCTGCACAGCTGTGTTTTATCCTAAAGGCTCTCCCACTCCCAACACCTCCAGCCCTGCAGCCCGCCTACAGAAGGCGCTAGGCATGACTGTGGATTTTGAGCAGACAGTGCAGTCAGAACATCCTGGGAGGAGGGGAGCCTGGCCAGGGGGGCTGCCCTGCACACCGAGGGTCCCCCCTCCCATGAGTCTTGTTTAATATCTTTATCAATGATATGGATGAGGGGGCTGAATGCACCCTCAGTGAATTTGCAGATGACACCGAGCTGGGCGGGAGTGTTGATCTGCTGGAGGGCAGGAAGGCTCTGCAGAGGGATCCAGACAGGCTGGATCGATGGGCTGAGGCCAGTTGTATGAGGTTTAACAAGGCCCAGTGCCGGGTCCTGCCCTTGGGTCACACCAACCCCAGGCAGCGCCCCAGGCCTGGGGCAGAGGGGCTGGGAAGTGCCTGGCGGAGAAGGCCCTGGGGGTGCTGGCTGACAGCCAGCTGGGCATGAGCCAGCAGTGCCCAGGTGGCCAAGGAGGCCACCAGCCCCCGGGCTTGTGTCAGCACTGGTGTGGCCAGCAGGAGCAGGGCAGGGATGGGGCCCCTGTGCTCGGCACTGGGGAGGCCCCACCTCAAATGCTGGGCTCAGGTTTGGGCCCCTCGGGACAAGAAGGCCCTTGAGGGGCTGGAGCGTGTCCAGAGAAGGGCAGCGGGGCTGGGGCAGGGTCTGGAGCACAAGTGTGCTGGGGGGTGGCTGAGGGGGCTGGGGGGGTTTAGCCTGGAGAAGAGGAGACTGAGGGGAGACCTTATCGCTCTCTACAACTACCTGAAAGGAGGCTGTAGCGAGGCGGCGGTCAGTCTCTTCTCCCAGGTAATTATCCATAGGGTGAGAGAAAACGGCGTCAAGCCCTGCCAGGGGAGGTTTAGATTGGCTTTTAGGAAAAAATTTATTTACCGAAAGAGCGGTCAGGCACTGGCACAGGCTGCCCAGAGAGGTGGTGGAGTCACCATCCCTGGAGGTGTTCGAGTATCATGTAGACGTGGCAGTTGGGGACATGGTTTAGGAACCATGGTGGTGTCGGGTTGGCGGTTGAACTTGATGATCTCAGAGGGCTTTTCCAACCTTCATGACTTAAGGACTCTAAGACAAGGGCGGGTGGCAGGGCCGGACCCCGCCGGGCGGAGGACGGCCGACCCCTACCTTCCGCCATACGGGGAGCGGCGCTCGCCTTTGTCACGTGTGCCGCGAGACGCCGCTGCGATTGGCGGAGCGGGGGCGCGGGCGGGTGACGGTGCGCGGCGGCCGCTTCCGGGCCGGCGGCGGGGCCGGGACCGTGGCCGGGACCGGAGCGGGGCGGGAGGGAGGATGAGCGGCGCGCGGCGCAGGGAGGAGCCGCCGCACGCGCACCAGCACGCGGTGGCCAACGGCGGTGCGGCCGGGCGCGGCTCCGTGTGGGGCAAGGCGCTGCGCAGCGACTCTGCCTGGCACGACAAGGTGGGGCCGCGGCGGCGCCGGCCCGGAAGGGATCCGGGGGTCTGCCGCTAGGCGCGGGCCCGGCGGGTTGAGGTGTCCCTGCCGCCCGGCCCCGCACCGCTCTCCGCCGGCGGGGCTGCTCTCGCCCGGCGGCGCTGGGGCCGGGGCGGCCGCGACCTGCCCGCCGGTCCCTGGGCTTCGGGCGTTGTGGCGGGGGGAGGCTCCGCTGGAGGGGGCCGGGAGCGGCCTCCCGCCGCCGGCGAGGCGCGGGGCTTGGCCCCGGAGCGCGTATGAAGGGAGGAGGAGGAGGAGCGTGGGCGGCAGCGGGGGGGGCAGCGCCCGGCACGGCGTCTCGGTCCGGCCCGGTCTTGTTCGGAGCTGCGGCGGCCCTAGACGGGCTGCGGGAAGGTGCCGGGGAGGTCTCCCGCGCACGCGTTTCCGAAGTTTGCCTAAATGATACCTTTTGCAGGAGGGGCCGGCGGCGCCCGCCGTGCTCCAGCCCGGCCGGGAGGGCCGGTGTCCTCGGCCGGGGCGGCCTGCGCCAGCCCGGTGTCGCCGAGCGGCTGCCTCGGCAGCGCCCTGCGGCTCGCAGCTCCGTAGGTGAGGCTAGGGCTGTTTCCTGGCAGGCGTCCCGGTAAACGTAGCACTCTTCAAATCCGGCTGCGACTTCCACACTTGGACAACCAGTGCGGGGTGTTTTGTGTCCTTTCTTAGCCAGCGAACTTGCCCTCCGAGTGCTTCCTGAAGGCAGGTGTGGCACGCCTGCGGTGCTGTAGCCTGTGGCAGACCCAGCTCTCCTCCGCTAGTTGGGCGCGGAGCCAAAGAAAACACAAGCTGCGTTTATACTACGATACTTCAGTTAAATTTGGCTTTTGGATTAAACTGTTCCGGGAATAAATACAAATTTACTTTGTGTAATTTAAAGAAAACTAGAAATACAATTTACATTAAGAAGTTGGGGGGGAAAAATGTATTTGCAAATCAGGCTGACCTGCCAGGCCTGAAGGGAAAGGGCAGCAGCAGGAACAGACCTGTGAGAGCTTCTCCATTACAGTGTCACAGCACGGGTACGCTTTCACAGCAGAGTAACACTGTGGTGGTTGCTTAGCTGTCTGCAGCCTGCTTTACTGTTTCTAGCCTCGCCATCTCATGCAAAAGAGGTTTGGTTTCTACAAAATTGCCCCTGTGTGCTCAACTTGCGTGTTTTGCTCACGTTTGGCAGCAAACCTTCCAAGTGTGAGTGAAAACACGGCAGCTATAGACTTCACAGTGTTTTTAGCACTAGTGAAGCCTTTTTTCTTGTGCATATCTCCTATGTGCTGTAACGCTCCTGGTCAGTGCCTCTTCCTGCTGCTGCCCCCAGCAGCACACCTGCAAGGTGCTCTTGAGCTCCTGCTCATCCCAGGTCCTGCCGTATCCCTAGCATGATCCGGGCACAGCGGCCGCATGGATGGAGCAGGACAGCTGCTCCCCGGTTTTGCTGGCTTTGCCTTTCAGTGTGGAGAAGGTGTGGACTCTGTCCTGCTTTTCCCTGGGGCCAGATATGAATCTCTGCTTTTTTCTTATCAGTTGCTGTTGCTAACAGAACTGGTGGGGCTCTGCTGTACTTGACCTCATCCCCCCGACAAATTCGGCAGAAATTTCAGAGTTAGCAAGGGGAGTGATGAGGGGCTGTGCCAATGCTTTGACACAATAGGATGTGAACCAAAGGCTAAAACGACTGAGAAACATAGTGACTGAGAGAAACTACCATCTCTGATGGGGACATAGTCTTCTGCACGGAGCCAAACAACTTTGTGTCTTCTACAGTAAAATCACTAAGGCCGTTTGGGCGTGTGCTGGGGCAATCCCTTCCTTGGGGAGGCTAGGAAAAAAGATGCAAGGAGAAGTGGGGTTTATGTAAAGTGTGAGTTAGCATTGTCCAGCTGTAACACCTACAGTTGTATCAGCCCTATGAATGAACAGGAATGACCACTTCAGTGCTGCTCTGCAAGAACGCAGATGTGCTTGTAGTATGTGTGAGAGGTGGTTTGTGGTTTGGCGTTGGCCTGAGTACTGGCTACTGGTAGCACTTGTTTCTGGGTAGGGGAGGGCCTGGGGCACTGAGGGTGGCTATAGCAGTCTTAAAGCATAAATAGGTCTTTAAACTTTTGTTCCAGTGAATTTTTAAAGAACTGAATCTTAGTAAACTAGATACTGGTTTGCCTCTGCAGCTAGCCTGTTGGAGGACAAGGCCACGTATTTAATTTAGAAGCAGAGAAGTCCAGGGTGTGTGATGCCATAAGCTGCTTTCAGCCACTGAGTACAGTATCTTGTACTTTGAATGGAAAACAAAGTGTTCACTGTGTTAAATTTTCACCTGTTAATTATCTGATGCTTTAAAAAAGGAAACATAGTAAATGCCAAAATCTTTTTTGTGCTTTATCTCCTCAGGATGAGTTTTTAGATGTCATCTACTGGTTCCGGCAGATCATTGCAGTTATTCTGGGAATCATCTGGGGAGTAGTTCCTCTGAAGGGATTCGTGGGAATAGCAGTGTAAGGTTTATTTCTTTTTCTGTCTCATGTACTTTCCCACATTTGGACTTTACTTGGTGTCTGGTTTAAAGCTGTGCTATAAACACTGGGCTGGTCAAACACAGTCTCCGTCTGCCATGTGTCTTAAAGCCAGCATAGCATTCCAGACTGTTATGTATCAAGAAATTAATACAAATCATGTCTTCATCGGCTTCTTTTTCTCTCCTCAGCCTGATTAATGCTTTTAAAAATTATTTATTTTATTATTATTATTAAAGGGGGCTGGGGTAGAAGAAGGGAACAAGGGGTTCAATTGACTTGGGAAGTAGGCAGTTCCTGCATGTGTGAATAGGGGCTCAGTATGGTGCCTGGTGCAGCCACCTACGGAGTAAGGCCCATAGAGGGGAAGGTGTGGTAGTCCTCCCCTTTGATTCAGGAGCCTTCCTCAGACAGGAGGCTCTGTTAGTAGACAAGAGGGGCAGCTTCTTTTTGAAAAAGAAAAGGTTTCTGCAAAACACCGAAGACGGTAGATAACAAGCTGGCAAAGTGGCACCATTGGCAGCACTCCTGCAGCACTCTCAGCTTGCTGAAGTTGTTCTTTCAGCCATGGTGTGGGGGAAAAGCAGTGCCTGGAAGGGTATGTATGCATTGGATCCCTACCGAGACGTGGGATTCAGGTCACCTCCCAGCAGGTGTCTGAAGGCTGCAGTGAGCACTCTGTTATGCAATGAAAACTTGTTGGGTCCTGGCACATGCCTGAAGGCCTCTGGAGGGACACCAGGGACGGGAAACACAGCCCTGCTCTGAACACTGGGCATGGGAAGATGCTGCGTCTGCTCTGAGGAGTCCCTATTTGCAAATGTCGCTGCCTAGTCAAGCTCACAACCTCACAGCTTTTCATAGGCAAAACTGACTTGTCATCTTGTCCCTCCTCTGGAGTGTCCTGCTGTGGCAAGAAAGTAGAGGGAGTAGCAGCAAGTGTCTCTAAGGCAGGGGGGAGTTTGAAATATAGGGAAAAAGGGCTGTAAAGCAGTGATGCTCCAACAGCAACTTGATAGCTACATGCAAACAGTTAAATGTAAAGTGCTCGCAGTAACATATGTGGAGTAGCTGAGAAGCATTGTTCTTACTTAGTCATCCATTAGTTCACAAGGCACCTTCAGACACCCAGGCCAATTCCTGTGCTAAACGTTAATAAGAAATAAAAGCGGTTTGGTGTACAGTGGGAAAACTAAAAGTTTCTAGAGCTGTGTGCGTGGTTTCTCTGTGGTATGCAGTCACACAGCTGCTCACAGCTTGCTGCCAGTCACTGAAGTTTTGTGTATGTCTTCCTGTATTGCCCTTTCTATGCAGCCTTCTCTCAAGGAAATGTACCTGTCACTCCCCAGGTTGCCCCAGCCCTAAGCTGGGGTGGTGTAAAGCCAAAAGTGTCTAAGGACAAACAGGAGGTCACGTTTTTTCTCTCCCTTGCAGCGTAACTGTTGGCACAGACTAGAGAGCCGTAAGAGTTGTCTCAAGTTGAACCTCAGTGCTGTGGCTCTGGGGGTACTATCGAGTCTTCTCTGGCTCTCATCTCTAAGGCACTGCATTTGGTCATGGGATGTTAACAGGGATCTAACACTGAGCATAGAGTCTTACAGTCTGCCCTCTTAGCAGCCTCAAAATCAAATAGCACACACAAGGCAATTGGATTCTGTGTGGGAGCAGGACTGCTGCTGATGTGCAGGATGAGAAAACTTGCAGGGTTTGCAGATCTGCTGATAATTCCAGCTTTCAGCTGCTGTCTGTTGAGCCTTACTAGGAGGAGGGTGCTATGGCAAGCAGACCTGGAGGTGCTCTTTTAAGGAAGTGACTGAGCTGCCTGGGAAGCGTTGCAGGAACAGTGTTCCTCTTTGCTGCTTCTCTGCTGCAGATGAAAGATGCTTCACTGCTGCATTGCCATACGACACGTTGGATACCTGCACCCTGTATCACTGCACTGACAGTAATCTCTTTCTTACAGATTCTGCCTGATCAATGCTGGTGTTCTGTACCTCTACTTCAGTAGCTTCCAGCAGATAGATGAGGAGGAGTATGGCGGGACATGGGAGCTAACAAAGGAAGGATTCATGACATCTTTTGCACTGTTTCTGGTAATGCCTCTTGCTTTCTTTAAGTTGATTATTGAATTGTGTTGGTACACTTTCTGAGGGAAAAGGCCTCCAAGAAAAGCAGGTGAGGTGGTGCACTGGTGGAAGAGAGATGTTTTAACATCATCTAATAAGTGGAGTTGGTTGGGAAAAAAAAAAATGCCAAAAAGCGATGGCTACTGGCTATGAAATACAGTATTAATGCCTGGGATTTCTCTGCCGGATAGGATGTAGGAACAGGCAGCTATACTTCTGCATCTACCACTCAACTTTTATGTCTTCCCATCCTCTGTCCCAGATTATCCTGGTGGATTTTCATCTAGAGCTAGTTATACCCAAACTGGTGTTTTGGGTGTCTTTTGTTTTTCCCTTTCTCCCCTCCCCCAACTCTCTGAATGCACTCAGCACTTGCTTTGGTGGTGTTTCTAAATCACTAGAGGGACTGTGGTGGGATTTTAATGTGGAGAGGCTAGTCACCCCAGAAAGCAAGCAAGTTGAGTGCCACCGTTTGTGGCACGTGATGATCATAACATCTCTCCAAGATCATCTCAAAGCTGGAATTCAGCCCCCAGTCCTCTATTGAGAGCAAGGCGTGAGGCTTGTTTTCTGTGTCTGAACCCTCTCCAGAGGCATCAAAATAACTTTCACTTCCTTTCCTCTCCTCTCCACAGGTTGTTTGGATAATCTTCTATACTGCCATCCACTATGATTGACACAGCCTGCAGCTTTTGCCTGTTACATCAGTTGTCAGTAAATTGAGAAGGTTTTAATAAATCATAGTCTTTAGTGAACTGGTGGGAAGGTGGGGGAAGTCAAATCAACTCTCTTCTGTACCAGTGGTCTGATTAGCCCAGAAGAGCCCCCCAACTCTTCTGCTGGAGAAGTCTGTCTCCATTTTATATACCCGTTAATCGTCGGAACTATTAAAAAGCCATTGGAATTTTTGGAAGTGGTTCAAGACTGTTCAAACTTGGAACTTTCTGTGACTCTAGCCAGTAACCCTATAAAACTCCTGTGTGCTGAAGGTTGAATCTGTTAATTTAATGTATGTATGCCCTTCTGTTTGAAATCTGTCATTAAATCCTGACTTGTCTTCCATTGTTATCCTTTAGACAAACAGTTTTTAAAAAGTGGGAAGAAGGCACTGCAGTATCCATATGAGCTGAGTGGCTGTCCTTAGCAAGTTTTCGGAGTAATCAGATCTGATTTGATTAAACAGACTGTATTGTTACCATTTCTAATATTTTTTGTTTTCCTTGCAAATCAGCTGTTGACCAGAATTTTTAAATGGTCTTTGCCGAAGACAAATTTTTAAGCAATTTTGCTAGAAAAAAATTGTGATTCATTTGTTAACGAAGGTGTATTCAGGAGGCTTAGAAACTCTGCTGCATTCTGCTAGCCTGACTACTAAGTTGCCATCGCATACCTCAGAGCTTAGTGGTCTTGAAGGACAGTCATTCTGGAGATACCCTTTTAAATGTTAAGCATTTAAATTCTGGGGTTTTTTTAAGCTCTTGAATTCAACTGCTCCTTGTTAATAAATGCAGGACACTAAGACACAATTGAGGCAGCTATTATCTTAAATGCAGAATTATTAACTTGCAAATCAGGCGAAGTACATAGCCTCTGGTTTGTGAGGTGCGTTGTATGAGTTGGTCACTTCATAGCTCGGTTCCTCTGTAGTCATGCCCTTCTTGTGCATCAATGGGGGAGTCTCTGCTTTAAGATACTTTTAAAGATGTGTCTTTCAGAAATAGTTCTTGGGAAACACGCACAGTCCTTGTTATTGTCAGAGGACCTCGTAGTCTTGTTGCCATGTGGTCCTTGCTTTTCTAAACAACAGCTCAGGCACCCGAAAAGAGTCCTGACCTAAAGCTGCCTTATAGTGAGGAGTTGATAGTTTTAATGTGCTCGTGCTGAAAGTCTGCATTGCTTCCTCGCTGATGGAAGTCCAACAGCCTGGTTCTCATATGTGAGTATGCAAAGCCAGGGATCTAAATCTCTTAAGTGCTGAGCTAGGGCTCCAGAATCGCCCACCGGTGCAGGCCTCCATTGCCAGGGAAAGTGCTGTCCTTCGTGGAAAAAACGCACCTGGCTAATTTAGGTCCTTGGGATGCCAAGGGGAGAGTGCAATAGCAGATAGCCTCTGCTACTTGTGAGTTGCCAATTTAAGTAAGTGATCTCAAATAAAAAAAATCTACATTTTCTCCTTCCCATCCCCAAACTTGCTCAGTCTTTTAGTCTGGTACTTTCTTTTCCTCTTCTTTCAGCTGAAAGCATTAATTTCCCAAGAGGATTGCGTAGCCTGCTAGTTCTAGGTCACCCTTTCCTACTGGCATCTGTTTGTGTTTTAGCTGCTCACAGCCATCAGTAAAATCATTGTATACTTGAAATGCTCTAATAAATGTTGTCTGGATAATCCACTGTGCAGCTTCTGTAGCCTCTGGTATTTGAAGTTTTGTAAAATGGTGGGAGTGTGGGATTCATTTAAGAGTTTGATTTTTGGTAAATATCTAAGCCAGCAGCTCTTTGGGATTCTCAAGTCTCTTGTGCCACAGGCTTGAGCCCTGCACTTTTAGAAGGGGCCAGAAGCATTTGCAGTGGAAGTAGTAGCCAATGCTTAGATCTGTGCTTTAATGGGTAATTAAGCAGATTAAGCCAAGTGTTGTCTCTATGTAAGCTGTGTTCTTCTCCTTCAGCAGCTGTCCCTGCCCCGTGACATGCAATTGTGGCAGAACCACTGCTGCACTGCAGAGTTCCCAAGTCTGGTCCAGAGACCAGAGTGAGAATGCAGAGCTGGAGAGTTGCTTACCTGCCCTTTTGCTTTATTCCTTGCTTGCCTGTACTCCCACCAGCTGATTTTATTGGTCATTGCAGTTCTTGACAGCTCTAGTGGCTGGAAGCTGAGTTGAGGAGCATCATGACCATGTGGAAGAGACATTGGTCTCTGGATCTCCTTGAGGCTCCTGGTAAATAAGTTAGTGATTGCAATTGCGCAGCTGCAAGCTTTTAATTTCTTAAGGTTTCTGTTTTAAGGGGTGCCTCAATGGCTAGAAGCAGGTATTCCCCTGTGCTGATCACCAACAGAACTAGAGCTATGGTGTCTGCCCCCAGAGAAATTAGTTTAATTTTAAGAAGCTCAAGGGGTTGTGGCAGCCTGTGGAATGGAGCTGAGCATCTTGCAGTGATGCGCACTGTTAAGGGGTTTTTTTTCAGATACTTGAGAGATTGACACAGGGATGATCTAGCAGAGCGCATGTAGGTGGACCAAAGAGCAGCAGCTGACAGGAGTATGGGCTGCAGTGGGGGGAATGGGCTTGGGCAGCACCTCTGTCCTCAGCAGTTTTGGTACTGGCACAATGAGCATGCTGGCTCTGCACTCTCCTCTCCTTGAAGGGCAGGGGACTAAACCAATGGCTGGCAGGGGGTCTGTGCTACCGTGGAGCAGTGACTCGGGAGAAAAAGGTCTTTCCTGCGCTGGAGAGCTGAGCTGCAGGAGCCACAGCCATCAGGATATGGCTCCACCAGGAGGCTGCATCGTTATGGGGTCTACATGATGTTGCGGAGAAGAGGCAGTACTGCCTGCAGGCTCTGTGAAGCTCGCTGCTAGCTGCAGACCTGGAGGAACATCACTTTGGCTTTCAGCAAAAAGAAGCTAATCTCTGGCAGGAAGGAAACGGAGATATTCTTTGGCTTAACCTCCTTGTGGGGAGAGGAGCAAGTGTGTTCTGGTGTGGAACTGGCAGAGAAAATTCATATGGTCAGTCTTGGGCTTCAAGCATAATATCTGTTAAAATTTTAATGCAGATTAGTTTTTGGTGTTAAAGGGAAAAACGGTGTGGGTGAAAAGGTGTGCTAACAGGTGTTGAGAGGTGGCTGTGCAGCTGGGCACCTTGTGTCTCGGTGACATCAGTTGTCAGACCCCAGCTAAAACAGCTGCTGCCCGCCACAGGGTAACTCTGCAGCTGTGACGGCTGAGCATACAGCATGATGTAAACTGGTTACCTGTGGTTTTGGGCCAGCAAGGGAATGTTGCTGACATAATTTGTCTTTAACAGTGCTTGGGATGTCCTTAAAGTGAGTGGTGCCTGTTGGGACTGGGAGCAGACCACTGAGGAGCCTCTGTCCCCTCTGTGCAGGTGTCATCACCTCTGCATTCCCCCAGCTTGATTTCCAAGCTTGCAAAGGCTGTGCTTGCAGTTGCTGAGATTCAGCTGCCCACAGGTGACAGAGCTGATTCATTTTGGTTTGTCAGAAACACAAGAGTAGTAGAGGCTGGCTTGGTCTGGGGCAAGCAGGGTCTCAAAACCCCAGGAACCAGGAAGAACAGCTTTGTTTTCAAGCACTGTTAAGTCACATGTATATTTGACAGCTGAGACCTTCTGGGACAGCAGTGTCCCTGCCCACAATTCCTAGGGTGTATCATTTCAAGGATGTCTGTTAATACTCTGCCAGGCAAATGGGTGGAGGAGGATGCAGTACACACAAAGCTCCTGGCCATGAGGGAGCTGCTTTGGTGGGGAAGGGACCACCTCCAACTGCTGGCGATAGGAAGGCTGGAGAGATGTCTAAAAACAGAGCAGGCTGGGACTGGCTTGCAAAAGCCCAACTATCCTCCCACGAGTATGTAGTTAATAACCTGCAGCGCTCATTATGCCTTCAGGCTGCTGGAGAGCACTGGCGAAACCTTACCACTGCCACAGCAAAGGAAGGTTTACATGTCCCTGTGTTAAGGCGCATTGAGTGATCTACTGGAGCTGCCTACGTAGGGAAGAGCAGGGGGCATTAGCTGACTCACTGGAGGATGAGAAAGTAGGACATGTACCTCTTAGGTGACTTCCCAGAGCAAAACAGCCCAGCACTTAACATGCTCTTTCTCCCAAAATGACAGATGTCTAGCATAGATCAAGGCAGAGGATGGATTTTTCAGATCTGGCAGCCAAACAGCTAAGTGCATCTGCCCAGCTGGGAGGGAGAGGCCAGTGTCATTGTAGAGGGAAGTAATTTGCACAAACCTGAAGCATTTTGTTCAGCCCAGAACGAAAGAACCTCTTCCATCTCCCAGTTATTTTACTGGTGTATTTTAGGTCAACCTCTGAAAGAAGTGTACAGGGGAAAAATGAAATGTTTCAGCCAGCTTGATTTCAGAAACGTCCATACAAACCAGGCCTCCCCTGCTGTATCTATGTCAATCAAAACTGCGAAATGGGAGCTGTTGGGAAGCACAGCTCGGGTTTGCCCCAGGCATGGCTGGTTCTCTGCCCCCGGCTGGGGCTCTGCCTGCACCCACCTGGCTCCGTGATGCTGGACAGCCTCAGCCCACCCTGACACACGTGCCGGTGCTGCCGGAGCCAGCAGCAGCGAGAGCCACCGGTGCCAGGGCTGAAAACACCAACCGAGACCTGTTGTGCTACGGGGAGGGCCGCGGTCTTCAGCTCTTATCCCCAGCCGGGCCATGCACGATGGATCCACGCTGGAAGGCTGAGCCGGCTGCGAGAGACAACACACGGCCCGCTCTGGGGCGATGCCGCGGTGCCTCTTGCGGATGGCGTCCCGCTGGCTCCTAGAGCCCCCTTGCCGCCGTGGTAATGGGTGGAACGGTGGAGTGCGACCCTCCCCGATGGAGGCTGGGGAGCCCAGACCTGAGCGGCCCTTCGCCTCGGCCCGCCCCGAGCCGCCTCCCGGGCCCCCCGCACGCGGGGCTGCCCCCTCCCGCAGCCGGGGCAGGGCGGAGGAGAGCGAGCCCAGGGCCGGCTCCGGCCTCCCGTCTGTGCAGGCCCCGCCCCGGCTCCGGCCTCTCTCCTCAAGGGCCCGCCACCGGCCGCTCCCGCTCCGGGCCGCGCCGCGGGGAGGAGCCGCCCGGCCGCCCCGGCAGGCCCGGCCCCTTCCGGCAGCTCGGCGGCGATGGCGGTGCCGGTGCCGGCGGAGGCGGCGGGAGGCCGGCAGCGGGCCCTGGCCGCCGACTCGCCCGTGGACTACATGAGCATCACCAGCTTCCCCCGGCTGCCCGAGGAGGAGGCGGGCAGCGCGGCCGAGGGCGGCCTCCGCGCCAGGAAGGAGGAGGACGCGTTCCTGGGCGAGCAGGACACGGGTGAGGGGCGGCGGCCGAGCCCGCCCGCGGCCCCCCGCGCCCCCCATACCCCTGGGCCCCCGCTCCGCCCGCGGCCTCCCGCAGGCCCGGGGGTCCCCTCGGACAGCAGTCCCCGCCCGCCCTCCAAACCGCCTTCCCCGGCGCTGCCCGGCCGGGCCGAAGGGCTCCCTGCCCCTGGCGCCCACGTCCTCCTGTTCCCCGGCCCCTGCTTTACCTTGCGGGGCCGTGGGCACGGAACATAGCCAGAGGTACCGGGGGTCTGACATGGCGCTAGTGATCCCTCCTGCCAGGCGCAGGGCCGTAATAAAGTCAGGTGCTCCTTCCATCCTTGCGGAAACCCTTTGCCTGTTTTCAGTTGATTGCTTCCTTCTCAGTAGTCCAGAGAAACATTTTTTTCTCCCTCGTGTCATGTTTCTCCAAGCAGTGTTGCCCTTCACCCCCGGGGCTGCTTCATACCCTGCGGGCAGGTCTCTGCCCTGCGACCCCAAAACCCTGAGGCCCATGTTTGAGCGGGACCCACGGGCCCCTTGTCCTCTGCCCTGTGTCACTGTGACCGCCAGGTGAAGCTCCCATTGCCCGTCCTCATCCCACGCCATCCTGCACTGTCAGGGCAAAGCTGCCACATGCAGGTTTGCAGGAACAGCTCTTCCAAAAGCGCGAGGCCTCTCGTCTCACATGCGGAGCATGAGCAGAGTTTGGCGCGGTTTCAGCTGTGCCGGCGCCCTGCCAGGCGCGGTGTCTGTCTCCTGGGGTGGCTGGAGGAGCTGCTGCTCTCCTGACACGTGGAAACACGTGCTCATCCAATGCTGCTTGTGCATTGCAACAGCTGGCTGTGCTTCTCCATGCTACATTATCTGCTGGACTGG
Organism: Phalacrocorax aristotelis; assembly: GCF_949628215.1. Taxonomy (NCBI): domain Eukaryota; kingdom Metazoa; phylum Chordata; class Aves; order Suliformes; family Phalacrocoracidae; genus Phalacrocorax; species Phalacrocorax aristotelis. The sequence goes on along the minus strand of NC_134288.1, from coordinate 1,763,947 downwards.
CAGGGAGGAAACCCAGACCTTTGGTTTCTACCGCCCAGAAGATCTCATTAAAAGGAGGAAGCTTCTGTTCTGCTGCTGGTGCAGGTGATGGACCCCCCAGAGGACTGAAGGGTCCCACATTGCAGCTCCTGCCAGAGCCCGTGCTCCCTCTGCAGTGGCTCCAGAGCTGAGGTGGCCCTCATTCCCCAAAGTGCTGGTTTCCCCATGAAGCCATGTCTCCTTCATAGCACCCATGGAAGCCAAGCAGGGTTTGGTGGAATCTGAGCGTGGGCATTGGTGGTGGGATGGACACCTGCATGTTGGCCTCGCAGGCTGCTCCTTGCCCTCTGTGCTCCTGACTGGCCCCTTTCAGCCACTCCCACCCCTAAACCACAGCCCTGCTGTCCCCACGCAGCACCAGTGGTCAGAGAGACCGAGTGACTTGTCCAAGGCCATGCAGGATGTCTGTGGCAGAGAATGATGGGACATCTGCATCTCCTGCCATGGCCTGTCCTCTCCCATGGTTGCTCCCTGGATGTTCATGACCCCTCATGCTCGGCTGGCCTGCCACCAGCACTACAGGAGCAGAGCAGAGGGACGGCGTCCTGGAGGGGTCGAGTAGAGGAGCCCAGCTTACTCTTCACTGTTTCCCCACTGGTGGGGCTGGTGCCCCACTGGGGTGGTGCCAGGGGCTGTATGTGACACCCCACCCCAATGGCATCCCCTGCCAGGCCAGTCGTGGGCCCCACCATGGGCACCCCAGGCCCATCATTCCCCCCCAGCCAGCCCTCCCACTCTGCCTATATGCTGCAGGCCCAGCTCACTCAGACCAGACATGCCAGTGAGGGACTCTGTGTACGCTCAGAGGCGCAGGCTTGGGCTGAGGGAGGCTGAGTCGGCTCCTAAATCACTGCAGTATGAATGTGATTAAATTCACCCTCAGGGGATTCCCCGGCTGCAGGCGGTTCACTCCTGGTTGCAGCATCACTGAAATTAAAACTAACACTCTGCCTGGCCCCAGGAGAGCTGCACCCAGGAGGTCTTTTTAATGTCGTGGCAAGGACAGGGCTGGCAATCCCCAGGGAGATGCTGTCTGCCAGAGCAGATGGAGAGGCACAGCGGGGTGATGGGCAATGTGGAGTTTCTTGCTCCCTTCTCCCTTACCCCAAACCCAGGAAACATCCTCTGTGTGGAGGGACAGGCTTCTCATCTTGTCTTTTGCCCTCACTGCTCCTCTTCTTCCCACCATGGATGTGCGGGCACTGAAGCCCCCACTGGCTCTTGGCAGCCCCTGAAAAAATTCATCTAGGAGCCCTGGATGATGCCCTGAGCTGCTTGGTCCCGTTCGGTGCCCAGCAGGGACGGCATGTCCCCATGGCTGCACCAACAGCTCTGTGTGCCCAGCAGTGCCCACGTGCAGGCAGAGCATGCTCAGCCAGTGTCCTCCCCGCCACAAAGGCAGTAGCTGATGCAAGCAGAGATTCAAGGCATCTTTCAGAGCAATAGAGAGACTTTTTCATCCTTCTGAGAATTGTTTGCTCTCTGGCGGATGCCCAGCAAAACCCTGCCCCACTGCATTTGGCATCTTGCAGCTGGGCATCCAGCGAGCAGCTTGGTTTCACAGTGGGCCTCGTCAGCTGGAGGAAGCAAGAAGTTAAAGCAGAGCCTTTCCTGCCATCAGAATGGGTGGATGCCCCGAGCCCCTCCGGTTTGCAGGTTTGCTCCTCTCTGCCCTTACTTTGCCATGCTTCTGTAGAGGTATTTCCTGTGCCCGGGCCACATGTTTTGCTTCGCCTCTGTTCTGCTCGGGTGCTTTAGCTCAAGCATAGCTCCAAATAAGGCTGCTGGAATTTTTTTTTTATATCTTAATTTCCTCTTCTTCAGTCCTGCTGCATTTCAGAGACCTGTTTGCAAGTCAGTGCTGTGTTAAGAACACCTCCAGTAGCTGTGGGCCCATCACTGAAGACTGATGAATGGACTGAAATGGAGCAAAATTCAGGTTTTTTTGCCCCTCTTAATCTCCAGGAAAGTAGTTTGGAATTACTAGAGCTAAAGGAAAGGATCAGTAAAATGAACTAAAGCAGCATCTGAGCCAGAAAGTCTCTTGAGAGCTGGGATCAATAGGGAAGGTAATAGCCTTGCAGGAGGGGGCATGGTGTAATGTTAGCGCTGGGTAAACACAGCAATAAGAGCCCAGTGTTGCTCAATAACTAACATTTGTTTTCTCCCTGCTGCCCTCAAAGACCCAGACTCCTTCCTAAAGTCTGCGCGTCTCCAGCGCCTGCCCTCGTCCTCATCAGAGATGGGAAGCCAGGACGTGTCCCCTCTCCGGGAGACCAGCAAGGACCCTTTTTCTGGAGACTGCAGCTGCCGGCAGGATGGGCTGACTGTCATCATCACCGCCTGCCTGACCTTTGCCACGGGGGTCACTGTGGCCCTGATCATGCAGATCTATTTTGGGGACCCTCAGGTAAGACAAAACAGTGGCTTTGCAGCTGGGCTTTGTCTCTGAAATTAGGAGAAGCTCCCTAATTTTCTTACTTGCCAGCAGTTTAGGGGGGTTAGCACTGGTGAGCCCCAGCCAGTGTCAGTGAGACCCTGGGTGCCGAGCCCCTCTCTGTGATTCCACCCCAAATGGTCTTGAACGCTTTTTCCTGTGGCTGGCGGTTGTGCTGGGAGAGGCGAGCTGTGCTCTTGGCACCTGCCCCGCGGCCAGGGTGTGAGTGGCTGTGCCTGGCAGGTTTGGGGGTGTTGCCGGGGGGAAACAGGCAGCCCCACTGCTGTGGCTCCAGCTGTGGTTTGAGCCAGACATGAGTGCTATCAGAAAGCATTCCGTAGTTAAGCAGTGGGCATCTTTCGTACCCCTCCACTTGGAGAGAGCTTGTAGATCTGTATGCCCAGGCTGACCTCTGGAAGGATCCATCCAGGACCAAGCAGGGGAATAGCTGAAAACAGAGCTGAACCTCCTGCTAACCTGTCCCACAGATCAGTGCTAAATTTCAGAGCAAAGGCAGCACAGCTGTGGGGTCATATCTTCCTGCAGAACATCTGCCAAGTACTCCAGCCTGAGAAGGGTCAAGGGGCAGCCAATTGTCACCATTGTCTTCTCCTATGCTGCCCAGCAGGGCAGAGCTGCCTGCAAGTCGACGTGGAAGAGTTTTGCCTTTTTTTTTAATTTATTGCTCTCTCACTGGCATGCAAAACGCAGCCATTGGGAGTGGAGTGGCTTGGCCCCATGGCTGGCTGGGATGCAGCGCCGGAGGGAGGCTCTGCAAAGCGGTCCCTTTTGTGGAACCACTGGAAGGGCCGGTCCTGCCCACCAGCCTGCTGTGGCCCGTCCATCTTCGCACTTCCCAAGGCCACTCTGGCTCATGCTGAGATGCTGCGATTTACCGTGGGGTTAAAATGAACATTTTAAAACTTCATGTGACTGTATTATCGCTGGCACTGGCACCAGGGAAGGATGAAAACAAGGCGTGGTACTCGGGGGATGCTGCGTTCTTTGCAGCTGTAGTCCCATTTCCAGTGACCACGCTGCTGCAATGCAGTGACAGCACACCGTCACCCGTTGCTCTTGAGGATTAGTCTGATCCTGCTGTGGGGTTGTGGAGGACAGGGTGAGACATGGCCCACCAGCTTAGCATGCCTACTGTTGAAAGCCGGCTGAGCTGATGGCCATGGCTACATGCAGAGCAGCCACAGCTGCCCTGGCACAGGGACATGCCAAGGGACATATTGCTCCCACCAGCATTTGGAGGTACCTGAAAATGCAGATCAGCCGCAGCCTTGGTGCTGGCCTCAGGCATTAGGTCCCACAGAGCTAGGCAAAGATCTGGGCAGCCCCAGCACCCCTCCCTGGGCACAACCGCTGTCCTCTTCCGGCAGATCTTCCACCGTGGTGCCGTGGTCACGGATGCTGCCCGCTGTACAGCGCTGGGCATAGAGGTGCTCAACAAGCAGGGCTCCTCAGTAGATGCAGCCATCACTTCGGCCCTCTGTGCAGGAATCGTCAACCCCCACACATCAGGGATCGGCGGGTAAGTGTTGATCGCTCACCCTCGTGCTGTTGTCTGTGGCTGTCCTCAGGCAGGTGGTTCCCCCACCAGCTGAGACATGCTTCATGGTAGCCCGAGTCCCAGCACGTGGTACCAGGTCTCTGATATCAGGCAGTGGACGCATCCACGTCTGCACAGGGACGGGGACTCTTCCTGTTCACTGACTTGACAGCGAGGGACAGAGACCTTCCAGGGAGGGAAAAGCTGCATCTGCTATAGTGGCTGCTAGGAGAGTCCAAGCCTTAGGCTTGGGAGGTTTGAGAAAGTCACCATAGGCTGCCAAGCACCTCTGCGAGTGTGCCAGGAGCTTGCAACACCCTGGGTTCAGTCCCAATGCTTTCAGAGATTGAGTCCTTCCCTCCATAAGCTCTGGTTCTGCTGCAGCAGGAGGCTGAGGTCCGAGCCCGGCTCCAGGCAGCAGCCAGGGGAGGCATGGCGGCGAGGGGTAGCCTCCTCCCAGCCCTCATCCCCAGTGTGGCATCTACGTGAGCCTGGTGCTCTCAGCTCTGCAGGAGGTCTTGGGAGCATTGCATAAAACACTGCCACTTGATAGCTTCTCCAGGCTGTGCCACGGATTGCTGTTGTAAGCAAAAACCCTGTTTTGTTGCAAAACTGCTTGGATTAGAAAGAAAATCCCAGATAGTCCCAGCCTGGCAGTGGAACAGAGCCTCTGGCCAGGCTGACAGGGACTGATCCAGCCGTGCTGCAGGCTCAGCATGGGGGCTGCCTGTGTCCCGCACCGGCATTGGCTTGGTTGTCCAGATCTGCTCTCTGGGGAAGGGCAGCAGCGTTCCCCTACACCACTGGCTGGCCCTGGGTCACTGCTGAGGCTGGTGACGTGCTAGGGTGGCCCCATCATGCTGGGACTGGCCCGAGCCCCATTGGCACCCGCTGTCTTCCTTTCGACTTTACGGCAGCAGCTGTTGCAGGGACAGCCAGTGCTGTGCCGTGACCCCCGTCTCGCTGCAGGGGTGGGGTAATGCTGGTCCATGACATCCGGAAGAACAGGAGCTGGGTGATCGACTTCCGCGAGGTGGCTCCCCTCGGCATCCCACTGGAGTGGGACCTGCAGAAGGACACCAAGGTGAGGACCAGTGTCCCACAGTTGACCCCTCCAGGGCTGTAGCTCTGGATGTCTCCAGTTCTCCTCTCCCCACTACTCTCAGGCCCAGGGAAGTGACAGAAGACCTCTCCCACCGTGGGAGATCCCAGGCCCTACAGACCTGGGGAGTCCAGGGAAAATACTACTTTGGCAGCCCCAAAATGCCTGGAGCCTCCAGGCTTGGCGACTAAAGAGGCATGTCCCTCCGGCAGTGGGGAGTCAGGACAACAAGAGACCCAGGAAAGAGCACAATCCCATGTTGTTCTGCTGAGTTATTTCTGAACAAACTGGATTGAGACCAGGACTGAATTTTTGCCTCTTCCCTTCCAAAATCTTGTATTCCCTAATTTAGTGTGTTGCTACAGACCTCTTTCCCTCTCCTAAAGAGTATGCAGAGACTTCCCATGGAACATGACTTGCATCTCCTTTACTTGCAACTGGGGACCACATCCCCTGTCCTCATGGGAAGGAGACTACTCTTCCTTTTTGTCCTTCCTATTTTACAGCCAGGTCTGCTGGTGGGAGTGCCAGGTATGATACAAGGAATGCACCACGCGCACCAGTTACATGGGAGGTAAGACACATGGCTGGCACAGGCAGGCTGTCCTCACGCTGCACAAGTTGTGCCCTGGGGTCCCTGCAGGGGAGCTGGGAGCACACGAGCCCTTGCCATCAGATCATGTTCTCAGCCACCGGTCAAAATCATTACCTAAAGGGTACTTGGAGGCTTATATTGAAAAATATGTTCATTTTTTGGTACTTTGTGCAACAAAAGAAATAATTCTGCTTGGTCACATTATCTGGAAAGCAAAATTTTTGGCTATCAAGACAGACAATAAATGTTCTCTTAGAAATAGGCACAGAACATTTTAATGCGTGTCTGTGTATTTTCATTCTCTCTTTAGCTAGACCCTAAGAAGTGTGGCTGTCCGCGATGCCCTGTTGGGACAGGGAGGGAGGGGTCTGAATGACTTGCTCAGGGCCAGGGCTTGGCTTGAGATTTTTCTGCAGAGATGCCCCTTCCCCTGTCCTTGCACTGACATTCCTCTCTGGTGCACGTTGTGGAGCACTGAGATGATCCTGCTAAAAAGAAACAACCCACCAAAAGCTCAGTGCTCCTTTTGGCCACTAGCCTGGTCTTTCAGGAGCCCCCAACTGCAGAGCTGAGCTCCCCACTACCCTGCCCTGCTGCACCGCTCCAAGGCACGTTTCTTCTTGTCCTTTCTCCTTTGGCAGACTCCTGTGGTCCGAGCTGCTGGGCCTCGCTGCCAGTGTTGCCCAGGATGGGTTTAACGTCACACACGATTTGGGTGAGTGCCTGATGGGTACCCAAGGGTGACTGCTTAGCATGAAGGAGCACACTGGCCACTGCACTTGGGTGTGAGGCAGCTGGGGGTGTAGATGGTTATTCATGGGAAATTAAGGCTCTTCGGACCTGGAGATGGATGGTGTTGGGAGCTGAGCAATGTGTGAGCCACAGTCTGCAAGGGGAGGACATGGTGGCAGCAAAACTGGAGCCCTTTCCCAGGGCAGGTCAGGGACAGGTCAGAGTAGCCGACACTGGGCAGCCTCCCAGGGAAGGGCGCTGGGGTTTCTTTGGGTTTCCTTACCAGCTGTAATGGATGCACGATCCAGCCTCCCTCTAGTTTTGAGGTAGAGCAAGAGGCAGCAGCAAGTCTCCAACATCCCCATCAGGCGCACAGTGACTCCAGGTCCCCTGCACATTCCCACACCATGGCTTTTCTGGATGTCCTCCTTCTCACCCACAGCCAAAGCCATAAGTGAACTGAAGGACCTGAACTACTCTGAAAAATTTCGGGAGATCTTCCTGCCGGATGGCCAGCCCTTGCTGCCTGGCATGTTCGTCAGGCGGCTGGACCTCGCGGCCATCCTGGAGCTGGTGGGCACAGAAGGGGTGTCAGCTTTCTACAGTGGAAACTTGACCCAGGAGATCGTCTCTGAGGTGAGCAATGTCTGTCCCTGTCTCCACCCCAGACCACACGGCACAGCCTGGGCTGGGGATGCCACATGCCATGTCACCTGCTTAAGGTGACAACCTGGAGATAAGCCATAGCCAAGTGTCAGCACAATAATGGTGACAAATATGTGGAGCCTCCTTTTGCTTTCTTGCCCCTGTCACTGCAGTGGTGTAAATGACATACATGTCACTTCCACAGCCTATAGAAGTGAAACCTCCATTTCCTCCATAACCAGGACAGACTGTTTTTTCGAAAGAAAAAGAAATTAAATTTCCAAGACCTCCTCTGGGCTGTGTTAGTATTAGTGACAGCACCTTTTTCCCCATAACAAGCAGTTCCCCACTGTTGAGTAGCAATTTTTTGTTGTTAATGGAAATGTAAGATAGAGACTCCCTGAGGATGGTTTAAAAATAAAACTGTGAGCCCTGTGGCAGAGGATCAGACAGGCTCGATCCCATTTAGGGTTGCCCTACTTTAACTCCTGTTGTTAGAGGTGCTCTGGAAAAAAGTAGCAACAACAAACGAAGTAATTATTCTGGTAAAAATAAACCAAACAACTTTTATACCTCTGTAGCTGCAGTCAGGGTGGTTGTGGCACCATTCTTCCCTACCACCATGGTTCAAGTGATGCATCTTCAACATGTCATCAGTAATGGGTTCATTCAGCTCAAGCCTTAGACATTTGTGAGCTCTGTGTTTGGGAATGTCCTACGGTTCACCTGGACCACAGCAGAGGTGGAGAATGAGGAACAGGAGGAGTCCCAAGCTTGTGGTGCATCTCCACAGCTAAACCCTGGTTTATCACCCCATTCCCCTGACCTGAGGGTTGCCGCAAGGAAGCACAAACTCTCTGTGGAGGAGGAAGGCCCAGGGTTGCAACACCAAAGGCCCCGGCAAGCTCTGGGATCAAGTGCGCAATTCCAGCTTTGGTTGCAGAGCAGAGCAAAGTGCTGGCTTCCCACGGTGTTTAGTGTTCCAGAAAAAGGAGGGCATCAATGTGGTGAAATCAAGTAAAGCTCCAAAACACCCTACCCTTTGTTTCCGTCCCGTGGCGGAAGGCACAGGTGCAAAAAAGTGCTCGCTGGGGAATTTGAGACGGTGTCTGCAGTGTGTGGCTGACCAGGATTTCTCCCTTTTCTGTGCCATCAGCCTCCTCCTGCCCCACTCCCAACTGCTTTGCCTAGGCTTTCCACTGGCCGAGCTCCAGGGAGCCAGCTCCTGGCACAGGCACCTGCCTGCTTGTCTCAGCCATTGGGTTCAACCTGGCCTGTTCTCTGGGACTGCTTTGGGAAGGGGGCAGGGATCCCAAGTAGGGGATACATCTTCTTTTGCAGCTTTGGGGTAGTTTGACATGCTCTCCCCCACAACGTGCCCTGCATTACCTTTCCTGCTCCAGTGATTCATCCATTTCTGGCAGAGAAGGAGTTTTCTTGCCAAGTTAGCTGGCTAGTTTTAGAAATCAGCCCATGCACAGGTTATTTGTTCTTGCCCATTTTTGGATGGAAATACAGAGGACTCCTAGCAGCAACTCACCCCAGCAGAACCTCTCACCGGATTGTGTGGCTTCTCCTGGGTAAAAGGAAAGAGTCGGCTCATAAGCACAGTAGCGCCTGTATGCTAACTGAGAATATTACCTCCTTCAGGGGATTTTTAAGATCAGCAGAGTGCAGTTGCGATGCTCCTACCTCATCTGCATTGTGACAACCACAGAAGACCTGCAGTGGAGGGAATTATCATTCTTTACTGTGTTCACAAAAATTACCAAGTCCAGTAAATTGTACCTCTAGGAGAGTCTAACAGAAAGACCAAGGGTACAGCAGACCCACTGTCACCTGAAATAATTAAAAATAGGGTGAAAATTGTATGCTAAAAATTTCTAGTGATGGTGACCTGCTACACCCAGGTTCCTTCTCTCCTGGATCCATATATATCTTTTATCCTGGCAGTATTCAAGTGCTTCATTGCCTTTAATATACCCATGCTTGCCTCCCTGGCTGCGAGGCAATGCCAGTCCCCACCCTCGCCTGTAGGCAGAATGTCTTCGGAGCATCTGTGGGGTGGGTGAGCTTTTGCAGGTGAGGTGCAGGGCGGTGCTGAATGGTGAGCCAGGCCACCAAGGCCATGAAAGCACAGATTTTCAGGGTATCCTTAAGAACCTGGCACTTGGCTCGGGAGTCTCAGTGGACTAAAAGTCCGACAGTTTGGCGTGTGTTCACCTGGACCAGCACAAGGAACAGAGAAAGCCTGACCTCAGTGTGCACTGCTTTGCTCTCCTATGCAGGTCCACAACTATGGAGGAGTCTTGGTGGAGGAAGACTTCAGCAATTACAGTGTTGTAGTGGAGGATCCTGTCCACACAGTCTATCGAGGTAAATGCCTGACCCGCTGCCATGCAACCCCAGTTAAACGTTTGCTTCACCTGGCAAGAGCTGGTGACAGTATTTCTCCAGCGCACAGAGTTGAATCAAAGCTGCGCTGAGGTGTCTGCAGAAAAGCTCTCCATGGAGTTTCCTGCTATTGCCTGCTGACACTGATGCATCGTAGGCAGTTCAGGAGTTTTTCAGCACTTTGAAACAGGCCTGGTTTTGTCCTTGATAGTGACTGGTGGTATTTTGATAGTATTAGAGTGTAAAAATGCAACATGATCACATATTGATGCAATATCTAGTAGAAGCTGGACGATAGGCTAGCATCTATGTCTGAAGACAGTTCCCAAAGTTGATCTACAAGGGAGAAAAACTTACTTCATGCAAAAAGTTTCTAAAATGTCCTTCTTTTATAGAAATCCCTGTACTTACTCTCCATATAGCTGTAAAGTTGCAAACCTATTTTATCTCTGTTCTTCCATACTGCAGCCCAGAAACCAACCAGCCAACCAACAAGAACTGAATTTCAGATGTAAAAAAAAAGCATCCTCTTCGGGTTTCTTTCATCTGTCGTAAAGAAACAGCAAAATACAACAGAAAGATTTTGGGAAATCCTTTTCAAATAATGTTGCTTTCCTTTATTTCCCCTCAAATCCGGAAAGGTTTAAGGACACTAGCTTATGGGAAAGTATTATAACTGGACAGTATCTGACAAAAGCAGCTTCATTCCTCTCATCTTCCCTTCACAGGTCATCTTGTTTTCAGTCCCCCACCTCCACATGCAGGTCCTGCACTGATCACAGCACTGAACATCCTTGAGGGCTTTAACATCACAAGTCAAGTATCCAGGGGGAATATCTTGCACTGGATGGCAGAGGTAAGAGAAGGTTCAATATTTGGCTCAATCTCTTGGGCTGCTAGAGAATAATTTATTTATTCCTTGGTTGCACAAAAATGTTTGTAGGTAATTTGCAGGAGAATGAGCAAATAGACTGCTAAGGTGTGAATCTGAACTGTGCTGCCTCAGGTAGGTGCAGGTGCTGGAGCCTCCTGCTCAGCTGAGCTTTCTTGCTTAGGCAGAGCTTTTTCAGAAGGACGAACTGTGGCTTTTTCCCATTTCCTGTGTGTGATCATCCCTTCAGAATGACCCCTCAGCAGCTCGGGGTGCTCCCATCTATTTCCGCCACCTCTTATGCTCCAGTGGCCCCGGCCATACCAGAGCACTGGCAGGGCACTGCAAGGAGAGTCAGCAATGCGTTGCTGCAAGCAAAACCTTATGCGGGGCGATGACAAGGAAAACTGACCCAACACTGTTTTTATTTTAATCTTTACATCTTAGCCCACCTCATGATCTCAGTGGTCCAGATCATGATTTTTCCAGTATTCAGGGCTGTCAGCCCTACTGAAACATTGCAGCTTCCCAGGAAGTCAAGCAAGTGCTCCATTTCCTGCACTGTAAGCAGAGTTATGTTCTTGGATGCTTAACAGATCCACAGCTGGGTTTTATGAGTTGGAAATTTTAAGCAAGGGTATAACCACATCCTTGTAGCAGACAGGAGAGTGGGTGCTTGGAAGTTATTGCCTCTCAGCAAAAATGCAACTGGAGGTGTTACACGCTGCTAGGCCTGTGCAGAGGCAGGGAAGGTTGACTCACCTAAATTATTTCTGAGCTCGCTTCCAGGAAGCTTTGGAGGAATCTATTTGCTCTGCATTTGCACCAGGCCGAGTTTCACCCATTGGTTATCCTGTCCCAGCTGAGGAACAGCAACCTCCAGATAAAGGGCAGTCACTTCAGAGGTGTAACCCTGATTATTTGGGATCACATGGCTGAGATTGAGTGCTAGGTAGGCACAGATAGTCCAGCCCTGGGGCAGCCATGACCAAGAAGGCCTGCTTGTTTCAGTGGAGCTCTTCCTTGGCCACCAAGCCTCTTGTACATCCTCCATATGGTATGGTGGTCAGGAGACTGTTTCATGGAAACACCACCTTCTCCAGAAGTTAATCATGTTCTACACTGTAAATCGGAAGACAAATGATGACACTTCAGGAGAAGTTGTTGATGTGTGGCACATACCAAAACAGAAGTCATATGTAGCTATCTACCTATGGGGTAATGTACTGTCTTGAATCTTGAATGAAAATGGCATGACCTGCAAGCTGGAAGTCTGGTGTGTTTCTGCTAGGCAGAAGCTGGCTTGATTGAAGAGCAAATTTCTCCTGTCCTCTGGCTACGCACTGTAAAACCAGGGCTGGATAAACTGTGTCTTACGAAATTGCATCTTCCCATTTTTAATGAGCTGGCTTAGGCAGGATTCTGCACGTATGAGAAACCAGATCCCTTCCTCTTTTTATACTATCATTCCCTTATGTGTGCTGGGACTAGCACTTTCTGTTCAAACACTTTGAATGACTTACAACTAGGACCATGGGTTGCAGCTGGTGAGCAGAGTAGCTCATTTCTGCTCGGCAGTGGTGCTGTGCCAGTGGAGCTGCCGTCCAGAGGCAACAGCGAGCCCAGGACCCACTGTCCCACTGGGTGGGACTGGGTGATCTCTGCTGTTGTGGTGACCACTCAGGAATGGAGACAGAAAGTAAGTGGAATCCTGGTGACCCTGTCTGCCATCTGGCAATGCAGCGGTACCACTGAGCTGGGCTGAGCCAGCTGGTCAGCTCCTGCCAGGCATGTTCCACCTTGTACAAGCACACTGCTGGATACACTCAGCTCTCCCAGCACACAGTTTGCCACGCCAAACTGATGCCCTTTGATCCCCATACTCGTGTGGCAGCCCTTTGCACTGAGGTATTCCCAGGACCAGGCTTTTAGACATTTTTCTTCATAGGCTTTAGCCAATGTGCCAGGAGACCAGATACCTTTTCCTGTTTGGAGTATCAAAAGTTGTATTTCCAGGGCCACTTAAATCTTTTTTCTTTTCTTTTCTCCTTTTCTTTTTCTTTTTCTTTTCTTTTCTTTTCTTTTCTTTTCTTTTCTTTTCTTTTCTTTTCTTTTCTTTTCTTTTCTTTTCTTTTCTTTTCTTTTCTTTTCTTTTCTTTTCTTTTCTTTTCTTTTCTTTTCCTTTTCTTTTCTTTTCTTTTCTTTTCTTTTCTTTTCTTTCCTTTTCCTTTTCCTTTTCCTTTTCCTTTTCCTTTTCCTTTTCCTTTCCTTTTCCTTTTCCTTTTCCTTTCCTTTTCCTTTTCCTTTTCCTTTCCTTTCCTTTTCCTTTCCTTTCCTTTCCTTTCCTTTCCTTTCCTTTCCTTTCCTTTCCTTTCCTTTCCTTTCCTTTCCTTTCCTTTCCTTTCCTTTCCTTTCCTTTCCTTTCCTTTCCTTTCCTTTTTCCTTCCTTCCTTCCTTCCTTCCTTCCTTCCTTCCTTCCTTCCTTCCTTCCTTCCTTCCTTCCTTCCTTCCTTCCTTCCTTCCTTCCTTCCTTCCTTCCTTCCTTCCTTCCTTCCTTCCTTCCTCCCTTCCTCCCTTCCTCCCTTCCTCCCTTCCTCCCTTCCTCCCTTCCTCCCTTCCTCCCTTCCTCCCTCCCTCCCTTCCTTCCTCCCTCCCTCCCTTCCCTCCCTTCCCTCCCCTTACTTTCTTTACTTTCTTTCTTTCATTTAGACATTAAAAATAGCCCTGAGTCTAGCTAGCAACCTGGGAGACCCATCTGATGATGTGTCCATCACTCACGCTGCAGAAGGCATGGTGAGGTAGGTCTAAGCCTGACAGGGATGGTGACGGTTGCAAGACGTGTGGTTTGGATATCATTCCTGGATTTGCTCTTTTCAGTGTAGAGGGAAACCTGAGGTTTTTCTACCTCTGTTTTACTGAGGAAAGGTCAGTCCTTGAGTGTCCTCCTAGGGCTCACTCTTCTCACAAGGGTTAGCTGATACCATGGGGCTCTGGGGATGGGTCATGGGATGTCCTCATACAGAGGTTTCCTCGAGCCACCTTGATCTTGAGGGTTCCTCCCACTTTCTCACCCACCTAAATATTCCTTCTCAGCAAGTCAGACAAATGACCATCCACGTGGTCATGACCACACATGCAGTTTCTGTCTCTCCCCCACCACAGGGCTTTGCAGTACACCCAGACATGCGGGAGAGGCCAGGCCTGGGTTTCAGCCCAGCCTCCCACCTCAGAGCCAGGTTTAGCCACAGTTGGGGGCCAGAGCTGGACCTGACTTGCCCTCCTCCTGGAGGACTGTCATTCAGCCAGGTGGTGCCATCCCTTGTCCATCGGGAGTGAGTTTACCACTGTAGACAGAGCCTGGGAGATCCATGGCATTGCCTCTCTGTGTGGACTGAGCCATCTTGTCTCCTTCCATCGGGTGAGTTGAAGGAGCTCCCTGTCCTCAGTGCCAGCCCCCTCAGGGAGATGCCACCAGTAGCTGTGTAGGTGTACCCCCACAGAGAGACCAAGAGATGTTCAGCTTCCTAGGCTCATGGCTTTCTTTCCTCTTTTCCTTCCTCATTGCTGAAGCAAATCAGAAGCTAATTCCCTGCGCCAGCTGATTAATGACTCCCAGTCCTTCTCATCCGATCTCCACATGCCTCACTTCTCTGTGGAGAGTGGATCTGCTGCTAGCCAGGTCCTTGTTATGGGACCTGATGACTTCATTGTTGCAGTTGTAAGGTAAAGGATTTACTTCTTCCCTCCATAATGTACTCAGAGGGTGGAAGCAGAGAGAAGAAAGCAGGTTCAGCAGGACAGGATGGGACCAGACCTGGAGCAGCTGGGCTGCTCTGTCCCAGTTAGTCCTGCAACAGGAGAAATGGGGAAGACGGGGTGGAGATGTGTGAGCTGGTGCTGCTCTGCCCTGTGCAATCCTACAGCCATCTCACAGGGAAACATGTCTGGATTGGCCTGAATCTGCTCCCTGGAGAAGCGGTGATGGGCAAATTTGAAGACTCATAGGGGCATGGAGACAGATCCATCACCTAGAGGGAATCCTTAAACACAGAGAGGGGCAGAGCTGCTTATTGCCCACATGGTTCCTGCTCCTACGTACATGGAGACTTCGACTCCTCACATCTAACCAGCCCTAAAGAACTACCCAAGAGTCTCTATCAAACCAGGATGGGACAGAATATTGGAGCCCTGAAAGCCTTGAGGAGTACAAAAATCTCTGGGAGGATTTTAATGAGATTTCTTCATGTTTCTTTTCAGTTCTTTGAATCGTCCCTTTGGCAGTGGAATAATAACACCATCTGGAGTCCTCCTGAACAGCCAGATGTTGGACTTCTCCTGGCAAAATAAAACAATGAACCACTCCATTCCCAGGCCGGTAATGAACAACGTGACAAATTCTTTATTTGAGCTGTCTGTACCATTTTTTTTTCAATGTTATTCTCATCTTCACAACAGGTAGGCTGTTTAATGCCTTATTAATAACTGAGAGACAACAGTCTGTAGAAAGGTCCTATTTTTTCATTATATGAGCCACTGAAACAGAGTAAACAGAAGGCTTCATGTGTATCAGTTATCATTATAATGCAGTTTTATCAAAAGACACTGCACATCGCAGCTACCTATTTTCCCTGCAGTCCAGATGCACTTTAAAGCAACCGTCTTTTTCTGTGGACTTGAATTAAGGACTCTCTCTATGAATTGCTGCTCTGCACATTTAAAAGTAACAGATAGCAGAAAAAAAACCCTTGGATCTTTGAAAGAAACAATTACAGACCAGTACTGGTGGCTTCCAGTGCTGCCTTGTTGTTTCTGCTTGCCGTGTATTGTAAAACCACCCCACTTTGCTGGGTTGGTACTTTAGAAGTGGGTGAATGGCTCCGTATACCTTCTGTAAAACAATGCCATGACATGAAATGGGACAGATCCTGTTAACATCAGAGAGCATCATCATAGCAGTGTGTGTAAAACTACACAAGTACAATCGCTGTCTGAAGCATAAAGGGTAAGAAGTTAACCTGTGCAACTTGAGCACCAGCAAAGCTTTAGTCAACTCGTTGAAATATTTTAGTGTGTCTTTTCTTCGACTGCAGCAAAATCTCATTCAGCCTCGGAAACGGCCTCTGTCTTTCCTGCTGCCCACCATCGTGAGACCATCCGAGGGGATGTGTGGGACCTACCTGTGTCTGGGAGCTAACAACGGGGACAAAGCCCTGAGCAGCATCGTTCAGGTTGGTGCTGTGGCCAGGCATCCATCCTCTCAGAGCAGCTGTTGAGCTCAACGCTGAGTAGGGTCCCCTCATGCAGTATAGGCTTTCCCTTCATAATGTCCCAGGCTGTGTTGAAACTGGTGGCCACAGGATTACTGGCTTAGTCTTTGATGTCACCAGTTCCACACATTTGGTTTTTCAAATCTCTAAGAGCTACTAGTTTACTTCTCTTGCACTTTTCCTGGTGGCACTGCTCATAATTGTAGAGGAAAAGCATCCTGGCAAAATCTGTAATGGTTTTGTGTCATTCTAATACCTGTTCAAAGCTTGTTTAAGGGTTGTTAGGGAAAAAAAGGAGCATTTTTTATTCAGAGAATTGCAGGAGACTGGCAACCCTTTCGCCCTTCTCCCTGTGAAAAGCTCCTTTTAGTGCATTCCTGACTGAATTCCTCCCTACTCAGCACTTGCTATAAATTGGGCAGCTCTTCCCAATTTTTTATTTGTCATGAGATGAAGTACTTGCCAATAGCTTAGTTGCATGCACAACAGCAATGGATTGCTAAAAAGAAAGGCACAACAGAATGGCTCCCATTTTCCTTACCTTTTGGAAGGCATTATTCAGAGCAGAACTAAAGCCAACCATTGCTTCCTAATGCTTTGTTTGGAGAAGTCACATGCTGAGCTTTTAGCTGTAACAAACACGTATTTAGAGATTACATCACGTTCCAGACGCACAATTCTCCTAATTTAGCAGGGACTATGTGACAAAAAGCCCATGCCATCCTGAAAAGGTACCGCTTTTCCACCAACAATATACAGACCATACTTCAAGGGCCTCTTTGTATATGCAAAACCCTGCGTTAGTTCATGTGGTTTGGTAAACGGTTCAAAATCTTCTTTGCCTGCTGCATCTGCAGATGTTGGAGCCACCAACAGGGGGATGCTCAGGAAGTTGGCTTCTCCTATTCTCATTACGCTTTTTATAATTGAGGATCTTTTATTCTTTTGCAGGTTTTGGTCAATGTTTTAACATTTAACAAGAATCTGAGTGAAAGTTTGTCACTTGGTCGACTTCACCCAGAGCTTCACTCCAACACCTTGCAGGTTGACAGTGAGTATGGACGCTGAGTGCGGTGCAGCCTACAGACCTAGTGTGTTTAGAAAAGGAGCAGGATTTTCTTAGCATGCCGCCGTGGAAGTGTAACAGCCCAGCGCACAGCTCACCATGTTCTAGGGTCCCCAGTGGGTGCAGAGGGTTTTGGGGAGGACAAAAAGCAGCAACCTAGCTTCTTTGAAGGTTGGACCCCTTGCTGAGCAATGCCCTCTCCCTCTTGTCTTGGGAATGCTCCCTGGTCATCAGGTGACCAGCCAAACACTTTCAGGTGCTTCTCCCCCACCCTCCCTCTGTCCCAGCTCACCTGGTAGCAGCCTTGTCCTGTACTTAAAACCTTTAGGCAATCTGATGCCATTGAGGATATCCAAATAAACAAGGTTGCAACCACAGCTTCACCCAGACAGGTCCTGAAAGCCAGCAGATCTTCCTACACTACATTACCATTGCCATAAATTATATTCTTTCACTTTCCCTTAACTCCACTAGCTGAGGAGAAGACAAGGCGTGTGGCAAGGCTTGTGGCTTGACAGTGCTGGAAATGCAGTCTCAGTGCTGACGCTCTGGAGACTGCCAGCTCTTGTCATTGTTATTACAAGTCTTGGTCTATTTGGTGTTTTTCGCAAAGCCCCATACCTTACCAGAGTGAACCCTAAGTGAAATTTGGTTCCCATTTCACACAAAACAGGTAAAGTTTCTAGGCCTTCCCATTTCAGAGGAAAATCTAATAATGTCTGGTGAGTGTGACCTGCAGACTTGGAAACTAGAACGTAATTAAAACAAATCCAGAACTTCAAAAGGTCCTAATTTGTGCGTTTGGACATTTGGCAACAAGGTATACATTGAGACACATCTGCAATGTATATAGCTTAAATAACTGTGGGGTTTCTGTGTGCCCGCTCAGTTTGTCCAGCTGCACCCCCAGCTTCGTATCCTCAGGCACTTCATACAGAACTTACAAAACATAAAATGAAACAAAAACAGAAGAGCAAGGAACCTAAGGTAGATGGCTGGAAGATGAAGAAATGCATGAAGGGGAAGTTGGAAGGTTTATCACAAAGTTTGTCATTTGGCAACTTGTTCTACTACCATTTGTTTTGAGCTGCCTTGTGTCTTATTTTAACTAATGACTGTTAATAACTGTTTTTTGTAACTAAGCTCTAAGAGTGGGGACTGCCTCGCGTTCTGTAAGGAGAATAACTACAATAGGTGTCAACAACATGTTTTCCCCTTTTTCCAGAGGAGGGTCTTCCACACCTTTAAATGGGCTTCCGAATCCTCTCATTTCCCCCACTGCACAGAGCACTGCCCAGCTCTGAACAGCCTTTGCTGCTGAGAGCTGAAAGGCGGCTCCTCAGAGCGGTGAACGCGGGTCCTCCTTGGCCGCTTGGCTCGCCCTAGCTGGGACATCTTCTGAAGAGAGCTGCAGGCAGTTTACTTCACACTTGCACATCCCAACAGGGTTAGAACAGAGCTTTGCATCAAAGGCAACAGTGGTTTCAGTTACAAACTCCTCTTTTAAAATCCCTACAGGTGAGTTTCCTGAAGAAGATATTGAATTCCTTGTAGCCAGGGGCCATCAAGTGGATAAAGTCAAAGTGGTCTCCCTAGTTCATGGGGCCAGGAGAACCAACAGTTTCATCATTGGCCTGAAGGACCCCAGGAGCGTGGATGCTGCTGGAGCCACAATATTGTAGCACCTACCTGATGACGTGTTCACTGAACAAGGCTTAGGCAAATCACCGCAAGTGACATGCATGTTGTGAAATGGCCCCTTCCTTTTCCCCAGGGCAGGAGCCCTGCATACACACTGCTGAGCAGACTCTGCATTTCCCACCCAGGCCGATACCAGAGCGGTTAGCAGCACCAACGTACAGCGCTCTGGTTTTTTTTCTTTTCTTTTTAAATGATTCGAATTGCAGGCAGCCCAGTACTTGTTACATGAGTGCAGGGAGCCTTTTTTTTTTTTTTTTCTCAGAGTCTTGCTAATAGTTTCAGTCTTTTGAAAAGCCCAATTCTAGCCCACATCTTAACTTCAGTGAGAAGGAACATTAGCAAAGGAAAAAAAGAGCTGATGACAGTACTGTCGTCTTCATCTCCCTGTCTTTCTCAAGTTCATTCTTTGCCTCTTCTGTAAGCCAACGATTAATACAGCCTAATGTAGTGTTTGTAGGTGCGTGTAGCTAGAATATCAGGGAGTCCTTTAATACTCCGTATGGGCCAGCTGATTTTTACCAGCGTGCAGCCTCCTGCGTAGTTCCTTTTCTCACATCCCTACACACCTTGCATTCTGGACGCAAATATTCTGAATCAGGTCGCTGTGCAGACTCACTGGAAGTCTGATGTTGTAACCGGAGCAATGGTTTTACTTCCAACAACTTGTGGACCACCCCACAGTTTTCTTACAGAGGTTCAGCCTCCTCCATGGTGAATTTAAGCTTAGTGGTAATGGGCCTAATTTTCTTAGATACTTTTTGGAGATATCTTAGCAGTACTCCACAGACTTGTAAAAATCCACAGACCACAGGCTGAAAACCACACGGAGAGTGTTTAGGTAGGTCCAGGGCTTTCCTTACATTGCCTTAGCTCAGTCTGCTCTGAAAGCCTGAATCGTGTAATCCCTGCAGAGGGGCTTGGGATTTTCTGCTTACTAAATTCATGCCTGTACTTCAGCTCCCTATTTTGATACTGGTGGCTCTACTGGAAAAGCTGAAGACAGTGAGAGAAAAGGTACAAACCAACAGTACTGAGATAATTTTCAGTCTGCAGCATGTAGTGCAAAATACAAGAATACTTCTGCATTTCTTGTCTGAAATAGAGCAAAGAAATAATACCACATCTCACAGCTGCAGCACTTCATTCAACCCACATTTGGACATTTCCTTCTCTTTTTACTAGCAAGTTAGACAGAGGCACCTGGCACTAAAAAATTTTGGAATTTGATCATTTTCTGTCGTCTAAAATTTGATTATTTCCTTCATGGTGCAAATGCATCCATGGCCACTGTACATATTATATATGTATGTCTGCTTATGGTCGTTTTGGTCTTTCATTTGATGATTACACGGGTCACGCCCACCCCTCCTCCTGAGGGACCCCGTAACACCCATCTGTTTGTAGCACACCTTCTAATACTCATTGCCATTTGACACGGGGAGCATGCCGGTCGTTTGGGGGCGGTCAGGGCACTGTGGCAGATAATCGGTCTAATCGTTCCTGCCACCTGCCAGCTGAGGATCTCGAAGCATCTTACGTGAAGCCTTGCACGTTGTGGCGAGGAAGGACAGAGATGCTTTTATGCTCCGCTGAAGCGCAGCCACCCATGAGAAGAGCATGGCAGCTCCCTAGCACACAGGAACATCAATGGTATTTTCTGTTACGAATGCAGCAGTGGCCTCAGCCAAGAGTCGGGAAGTACAATGCTGTCATTGGGAAGTTGTCTTCTGTGCCACCACACTGCCCGTAGAGCAAGAGGAGACTTTCTTCAGCATAGGGACATCAAATCTATTTATTTATTCTTCTGTCAGCAGCCCCAGAAGTGGGAGGATTCATAAAACTTTACGTGTCTTAGAGCAGACTCTTCTGGTTTCACGGGAAGGGAAGGATGCCGTTTTCTGCACTGAATCTCACTGGTGGAAATTCGGGGGTTTCTGGTATGGTACAGCAGTGATCTGTCCCTCAGGCACAGAGGTTTACTGTGC
The DNA here is from genome assembly GCF_949628215.1 of Phalacrocorax aristotelis. Classification (NCBI taxonomy): domain Eukaryota; kingdom Metazoa; phylum Chordata; class Aves; order Suliformes; family Phalacrocoracidae; genus Phalacrocorax; species Phalacrocorax aristotelis. Next base: position 1,743,555 of record NC_134288.1, on the reverse strand, counting down.
ACAGCTGTAAAGTAAGTGGTCAAGTCATTGTCGCTTTCAGTACTTTGCATGGAATATCACAAAACACTTTGAAAGATAAAATTTCTGCTTATTAACTGAATTCACCTACTCGCTTCTGATTCTGGAAACTATTCATTTGGGAGTTAAAGACACGTCTTGATTCAAAAGAGCACTTACAGGCCCCAAGGTACAATTTCACAGCAGTTATTCAGGATTTTAAAATAAAGCATGTTCCTAAGTGCTCTGCTGGATCATGGCCTATGTTGCAAAAAAGAGAAAATTTAAAATAACTGGAAGATGGGAGTTAGGCCCCTAGGTCATGGATAAGAAAAGTAAAGATATTTTGAGTTATTTCCCATTTTCTCTGTTTAAAACCAGCATCAGTATGGCACAGATGTATTTGATATGGAAACCTTTAATCTGCTAATTGGCCCAGTGTCTCTGATACTTTGAGTCCATCTGTTGTGATGAGATCCAATGAATTTAATGTGAGGTACCAAGAAATACCCCATGTTTCCTTCTGTACAGGTGAGATAGACATTGTGAAATAAAGGGCCGTATTCTGGAGATGTGCGTGTGCAGAGTAACTGCATTGTTTTTGGTCTGGCTCTTGCAGATGTATTAACAGCTCTGAAGCAGAATTTTTCCTGCAACTTTTACATGAAAATGTTAATGAGGAGCCCAGAACACAAAATACAAATTATAAAGTGGCTGAGAAAAACAATAAAGAAAAATTTTGAAGGAACAAAATAAACCCAATAAAAATAAATTAAAAAAAAAAAAGAGATGCGTTTGCCAAAAGTGGCTATTATGATGTGGAACGCGATTAGCTTGTCTCTGCCTACGTTTGCATTGCTCCCCATCGTCGTATACTGGTTTTTACGTTGGGAAAAGCTGGAGACAGGCTCTGCTGCCAAGCATTAGTTCGGTTTGTCAGTATTTCTTGCAAAGGCTCAGTGCCATTCACGGGCACAGATGACGAGCAGTGTTTTGCTAGCTGCTCACTAGCTTAACAAGCTGATAGCTGTGTATAAAAGCCTGAAGCGGGGCCGAGGCAGAAGGCAGCGCTTCCATCCTGCAGCTGGGGGATTGAGGATGCTCCGGCCCTTTGGCTGTGCCATTTTGTTCCCATCACTGTCCCGTTCAGCCCCGGACACCAAGAGGGGCTGGAGCGTGCCTTGCTCCCACCGGTCTGGATGGGGGCAGATGCTGCTGGGCTTGTCAGGGTGGTTAGAGCCACGCTGCCGGTGCAGCTTGGCGCAGCACCCAGCACAGGGGCAGAAAGGGCCGGGGGTCGTCTGCTGCCCCTGGGCACGGGTGTGAGACCAGCTGAAGAGAGGCACTGGGCACACCGGGTGTTCCTGCACTCCAGCGAGCAGCTCTGGCAGCATGCCTCCCTCTGTGCCTCAGGGGCCTGGGGGCTTCCAGGGGCAGGTGAGGGCTGAGAGCAGCCGCTGCCACCATAGGTGGGGCAGCAGGTTCAGGTCCCCAGTCTCCAGGGATGACAACAGTTGTCCTACAGCCCTGCTGCAGCTCTGCCAGTGTCTCTCTGAGGGGTCCCTAAGCTGGGGCGGTGAGTCTGAACTTTCAGCGTCAGCTGGTTGGCTGGCTACCAGGGAGGAGCCGGACTCTCCAGACGGGTCCCCCTGAATCCCCCTGGCTGGCCCATCCCAGAGCTTCCTTCTACCCGCTGCACAGTTCGACAGGCTTCCGCGGACTGATCCCAGGCACTAACTTGGAGAGGAAGGGGAGTCAGGCCTTGGTAAACACCCTGAGATGAAACCTGCATCTCTTTCATGAACACTTCAAAAACACTGAAGATTTGTAAGGTTTTGCAAAGAATCAGGTGGAGCGGGAAGAGCTCCTGTAGCACCGGGGTATTTTCATCACAGCAGAAAGATCTTCCATACTTCAGTGACAGACATCTGCATGCTAGCCAGGGAAAGGAGAGCTCTGGCAGGCAGAGCTGGTTTTTGGAGAGGCAGGGCACTGTCTAAAAATGAAACACATCTGTGCGGATGACAGAAGAGCCTTTGGAGTAGGCGCGCTCGAGCACTGAAACGCGCTGCCCAAGAAGGGCCCTCCAGTGGCCACAGCATGTTTAGGTGCAGATTGTCCCCACAAAGCTGACCTGCTGCCTGGACGGAATGGCCCGTTTCACAACAGCCACTTGGCAGCCGTGACCCTTCATCCACCAGGACTGGCCCCCGCAGAGCCAGGGCTCCCCACCCGGTGGCTCTCACCTTTCCATCTCCTTGGAGCCGAGAAGGAGGGGATGACTCCTCTGTACCCCCACCCTACCTACCACGTCTGTAGCCAATTGTCCACCGCACTCACAGTTTAACAAAATCCCAGATCAAAAGTGACTGTGACTGCAATGCAACAGGTCTCCCTTCCTTTTCTCTAAGTGAACATCGTAATGGTATTAGAGGAGAAATGATTTTGTTCAAGCCATTGTATAATATTTAAGTTTGGAAAAATCTAAAGCTGGTCATGAGTCTACCTTTTCCTGTAGAATACCTTTCCTTTAAAAATACTGTCATATGAAAATGCATGTAAATATAACCACAGCTTTGATTGTCGTGATCTCAGATGCATTTCTCTGTTCTGCTTGCGGGCAATGAAGCAGCTCAAACAGCTGTCTCTGCGTGCTGTACGTAGCCCTCCTCTGCAGGTGACATATTAGTATCTATCATTTGTTTTGCACCAAAGCTTCAGATTCCAAACCAAAATGAGGGTCTGCTCATGGAGGGGCTCCAGAAACACAGAATGACAGGACAGATCTAGATCCCAAAAAAATCTCCTGTCTTGGTTATGGTGTACAGAGGCCAGGCAAGATCTAGAAACATTTACGCTACACAGCTTTGATCCAGGCTGTGTAATACCTACAGCTCTGGAGACCTGCCTACAGTGCATCTCACCGCAGAGACGCGCCTGCGCTTGCAGGCAGCAGGACACCAGGGCAGTAGTGCTTGAGCTGTCCCATGCTTCTTCCCTCTCGCAGTCCTCCATGTCACATTATTCCCTTCTCACCGCTGCCAGGTGCCCGTCGGTCTCCTGCCGAACGCATGGGCAGCTGGTGAGGTGCATGCCTTTCGCTGGCTGCAGTATGCAGGATTGCAAACCCACAGGGTTCCTCCAGCTGTTGGTCTGACAGTGAGCAGAAGCATGAGGAAAGGCCATCAGAAGCAGCGCACTACAAAGCGTTGAGTGGGTGTACAAGGGACCAAGCTGCTAATGGAGGAAGGGCGTGTTTGCAAACTCCATGTGTGATTAGGCACAGGAAAGTTATCCGTGTGGGACCTCTCAAGCCTAGGTCAGAAAGTCAAAGCACTTAGATGGCTTGAGCAGATCTTAGTGAGATACCTCAATATTGTGCTTCCAGAAACTCAGGTTTTGAAAAGTAGCATTCTACTTGTTCTTGTCGCTCTGGTATACGAGATGTGCCCACTATTAACGTAGATAATACATACAAAAACAAGCAAACAAAAATACCTGAAGCACAATCTTGCAAGAGAAGCACAGCAGCATTGGTGGGAAATGGGGATTTTTTGGAAGGAGCACTCTGATCTAACTGCGCCGGAGCGGGAAATGCGTGAGCCTTCTGGGGAAGCTCAGGCTGGAGGAGGATGTTAGATGCAGCTGGGTTAAGAAGTGTCTCCTGAACTAGAGGAAAGCACGAAGACAAGCGTGGAAAAAAGGTAATTCTCAGGTACGGAGGAAGTTTTCTCTCAGCTTCCTTGAGGTTCCAGCCTGTCTCAAGGACAGGAGCAGGGGAAATGCCTGCGCTAATGCGAACAGAAACCGCCTGACAATCAGGTGTCATGAATGTTCCTCCTTACCACACCTGTGGCTGATGTCCCATCTCCTCTTCTGACACCTCTGAGGGTCCCCTGGGGCTTGGGGAAAGGCTTTTCTCTCGTCTGTAGCAGACAGAGAGGTGCTGGAGCTGGGGTGCCCTCCCAGAAACTGCGGAAGACATAAATCGCAACAGGTATGAAGAGAACAATTGTTTAGTAAAGAATTACTCAATGCTTGTCTGCCGGCAGCGAGCTTTAGAGCTGCACACACAAAGAAAACAAGCAGTCTGCTTGCAGCTTTCCACACACCGACAATATTTAAATATTAAGATAAGTCATACGAACCATGATATCCATTATTTTGTTTTGGGGTTTTTTATGGAATGCATTTATACATCAATTTGAAAAAAAGAGATTTTGTTTTTTCTGCGTTGCAAGCTATAGTGACAAATGAGATGTGCGATTATTGTATTTAAAAGGCTTTGCAAAACGAAAAACCGTCTCGCTCCCTTCATGTCATTTAATCAGCAGTGATCTGCATAAAGCCAATGTCGGGGGGCCTGCACCCCCCTCCGAAGCCAGCAGAACCGGCTCGAGGTACTAACGTTAATCACACATAGTTTTGCAGGACCAAAGCCTTTGCTTTTCCCGCAAAGGACTTCTGATTATTTTACTAGCCTGAAATAGCGATTGCCATGTGTTCCTTTTCTTTACCGCTGCCAGGCAATAGGTTTGTGCTTAAAGCGATGACTGGCAGAAAGAAAAACGGACATTTCTGCAGTGCTGCTGCCTTTTTATATTAATTTATCATTTCTCATATTAATAAAGGTTTGTAGGAAGACGCAGACTGGAGGGCTGTGTCCTGCAGGCCGTTCCACGGGGATCATAGCTGCTGTAAAGCCCAGCTGCGTGCCGAGGGGTCTTTTCAGGGAGCGAGCATTGCCCGCTGCACAGCACGGGCCTGTTCGTTAACCACAGAAACAGACTTTTAATGAAAAGTCAGCGCTGCGGCCTTTGCCAAGCGCGTACCAGGTCACTCTCTGGCTTCGCGGACTAGGTGACCTCTAAAGGTCCCTCCGACCCAAAGCGTTCTGTGATTCTGTGACTCGCATCCCCAGCGGTGGGACTAAACGCAGTGTAATCCCTCGGTGTTCGTGAAGTCCCACACCGTCAGATGAAAAGCTCCTCTGAATCAAACCCCCTTTCCCAGTCATTTCCTATAAAGGCCTTAATTATTATTTTTTTCTTAAACTTCCCCCAGAAAATACTTTTCACGTGTTTACAGTGGCGGATGCCGACCCCACGGGCGGCCGGCACCCACTCAAGGGGAGACAGGGACCCCGCTCGGGCCCTGCCCTGAGGGCCCGCCCCACCAAGGCCCTGCTCCTACTAGGGATGGAGGCTCCCACACGGCCGGAGTCTCCCCCCCTCCCGGCAGCCCAGGCCCGCCCCACAGGCCGGGCAGGGTGGAGCAGCCAAGATGTCCCCGCGGGAGGGCCTCCGAGGGGGGTACGGCCCCTCCCGCCCCACGCGGGGAAGGGTCCCCGACCTCCCCACGGGGACCGGGCCCACCCTCCCGCGGCGGCTGAGGGCTCGGAGCCCCCGGCTCCGGGATGGGGAGGGGTCCCGGCGCCTCAGCGGTGGACACGCCCCGCCTCGCCTCGGCCGCCCACGCACCGGCACCACGCGTGGGGGCGCAGCTCCCCCCGCCCCCCCCACTGCACGCGCTCGGACGCAGGCGCGCGCGGGGCGGGCCGGGTCACGTGCCGCGGCGGCGGAGGGCGGCGGAGGCGGAGCGGCGGTGGCGGCGGTGGCGGCCTGCGCTGGCTGTCCCGGGCCGCGTCCCCGGGCCGTGTCCCCGGGCTGTCCCGGGCCGCGCCCCCGGGCCGAGCGCGCCCCCGCGCCCGTCCGCCCGCCCCGTCCCCGCGGGCCACGCGCGCGCCCCCGTCTGCCCAAGCGGCCCCCGCCCTCCTGCGCGCGGGCGCGGCGGCGGCGGAGGCGGAGGCGGTGGCAGCGGCGGCGGCGCCAGGTGAGGGCGGGGCGGGCCCGGCCCGGCCTGTGGCCGGGGCCTCTCCGCCGCCCGCGGGGGCGCGGGGGCCGGGCGGCGGGCGTGACAGAGGCGGTGGGGCGGAAGCGGCGGCCCGGCGGTGTCGGGGCCGGCGGCGGCCCGGGCAGGGAGGTAGGCCGGGCCGGCGGCGCGGGGCGGGCCGGCGGCGGGAAGGGGCAGCGGGGCCTGGCGGGGGCGCGGAGCGGTGCGTGGGCCCGGCCGACCGCCTCGCGGGGCCGGCCCGGGGTGCCCGGGCCGGGGGGGGGCCGGGGGCCGCGGGGCTCCTTGGCCGGGAGCCTGTCAGCGTCCCGCGGCCTGGGGCCCCGGCGCCGGGGGAGCCCGCCTGGCCGCGGCCTGCAGCCTGCCCTTCTCCGCCGGGCCGCGCTGCCCCTGGCCAGGGCGCCCGGCCGGCCGGCCCCGCTTCCCCTGGCGCTCCCGGCCCCGCGTTTCGCCCCAACCTGTAAGCTCCGCAGCCAGCCCCGTGCTCCCGGCCCGGGGCTGAGTAGCCGTGGCTGGGCTCCGTGCCGCGGGCAGCCTTTCGTGTCCCGGGGGGGAAAACATTTCTGGCCCAGACGTGGAAAGCAGTCGGGGGACTGTCAGCTTCTTCTCGACCTGGGACGTTGTTTCTGATTTTAGTTCCTCAGCCCTGACTTCGTGCGGGGGTGACGTCTGCGTAAGATGTCAGTGAGGATGCGTTGACATTTTGTAACCCAAGGTTTTGTTTTATTTCTTTTGTAACTCTTTAAAATAGTCAGAGAAAGGCTTCTTAACGTATTTTGTCAGTTTGATTTCTGCGTGTCCCTAGGCTTTGTTTGCTTTTAGAATGTCTCAGAAAACTCGGAGTTCTGATTCCTTCAGGCTTCCTTGGGGAATGGGAAGCGGAGAGCTTTTCTGTCGCTCACCTCGGCATGGTTCTGAAAGCTGCCCCCAAGCTGTAGCTTTACGAGCTTTGTCTTCTTCATAACCCCTCAGCTTCTGGACACGCATGTTTGTGCTCATTCCCCCTAACTGAAAACTACAGTAAAACCTTTCTCATTTGAATTTTATTAGAGGAAACACGGTGCCTCATGTTGGTGTTTATCTTTACCATTGTTGTGCATTGCAGTCTTCCTGGCTGTTTTTTTAGCCAGAGCATGTTTCAGTATATGCCATATGAGAAGACAACCGCAGAGAACATATGTGGCATTTAAAAAAAAAAAGTCACCAAGTGTAATAACCACAGCTTTTGGATTTAGCAGCTCTTTGCCGGTTACAGCAAGCGTTCCCAGCTTTTCTGTGTTTCTTGTGGAGAGGCAAACAAAGGTCTCAAGGCACATGTCCAAAATGGCCAGGCCTACGAGCCTCTCTCCTAAGCGCGTTACCTGCAGCAAGACATCACAGTGTTTGCTAGAAATTCATGCGCTCCTCAAACAGTTGCTGAGCCACGTGGCTTCCTTTGAAAGTTAACTGGCCTTACCAGGAAATTTGTCACAGTATTACTGTATCCTGACTCTCTTATGAGAGAAGAAATAAAATCAAAACGGGAGCAGCTGCACAGAGACCTGATCTCCTGTAGAGAAATGACATTTCTTAATATTTTAAACCTCCAGAAGGGTATTCGGTTAGGCTTTGGATTTTGGGTGGAAAAACTCTCAGCAGCACTCTCCAGTCATTCTCTCCAGAAAGCCTGTTTTTCTGTAGGACTTGGAGGGAGGAGTTCTTTACAGCAGGCTTCCAAATGATGCAGTAATTTTGTACTGTTCTAGTTAGCAAAAAAAATAGGTGCTTCCTTAAAATAAAACACAACCGTGTGTGTGTGTAAACCTGTGAAATCCAGCTTTCATCTCTAAACTAAGAGTTAGTGTTTTTCTTTTTTTTTTTCATTTTTTAGTGTCTGAAATACTTCCAAATATGGGAGTGTAGAGGTAGTTTGCTGAACAGTCGTAATGCTACTCTTCATTCTGTTTAAGTGTGATACCACGAAAGATTGCGTGCTTTTGTAGTAGACGTTAAATGATAACTAAATCATAACTAAATAATAACTAAACTGTTAAACAGATTTACAGTATACTTTTATTTTCTGGTACCATATTGATGTCTTTTGGATGGAAGCTGGAGTTAAACAGACGTGCTAAATTTAATAGATTGGCAGTGATGAAGGGTTTGCTGCTGAAGGGTTGAAGAGTTAACGTGGCTGTAACAGTTTGATTGTATAGGGAATAGTGAAATTTTATAGGTTGTTAGCGTACCTCTGAAGGGCAGGCGGCGTGATGGTGGTGTCTGTTTCAAAATCATGTGGTTTCTGTTGAGACATACAGACGCTGTGGCACAGAGAGAATACAAGGGAGCAGAACGCCTGTTCGTGTGTGGGCCATTGAACAGCAAGGCTTAGTCCTGCATGTTGCAAAAACTGCATTTTGCAGCTGACTAGCTCACCTTTGCTTTGCTGAAGCCATGGATGTTTTGTGCTTTGTCTTGACACTGTTACAAACTCTGCTGTCCACTCCAGAGCAGATCACGGATGTTCTTGAGCAGGAACTACCCGTTGCAGATAACTGTGCATTTCAGCCATGTAGTCAGTGTGTTCCTTAGGCTCTACGCATCGATAGCTGAAGGTTTGGCTCAAGGCAGTGTATGAAACTCAGATTGTTTGTTGTCCTGGCTAATTAGAAGGAAGGAGAAAAGTTTTTTCAGTGATGCTGCTGGAGTGGAAAGTTCACCTAAGTTTTGGGTTAAGAAGAAGGATAGTAGTGGAAGTTTTCCAGAGGTCCAGGAGCCTGGGTTTTTTCTCAGCCCACTGGGCACTGGCGGTCATTTTCTGCCCAGTGTGGCCTCTGTCATTAGCTGATGCTATTAACAGCATCCCACCTGCACCCTGAATAGCAAGCACATAAAAAATTGCTCTTGTCATAATGAAAAACAGAAACAAGAAGTTAATTCTGTCACATATATATTGCAGCCTTGAGGTTGTGTCACAGTAAAGAACCCTTCTTTATGTATTTGGGAAAAAAGAAAGGTGACCAGTGCGTGTCACAGCGTAGCTGGTTCAGGAGCTGGGGAGGAGGAGGGAGGTGAGCAGGGGACTCCATAGTTTGTGACAGCCATCGTCTTTTTGGAACTGGGAGGACAGTTGCCTGTTTCTCCAGCTTGAATGAGTAGTCTTGAAGAATAGCCCTACATGGGGGTTGGCATCAGATTTGTGTGAAAACTGAAAAGTACTGGAGATGAATGATGCCTTGTCTAAATAAATTTTTCTTCATGTAAACTGGTAATTTGGGGAAGGAAGTTGCTTTTCCTGGTTGCATATATGGGAACCTGAGTATTAGGTTTGATGTTTGGAAGGGAATGAGCTAGTTATTCCTGCCAAAAGATGTGTGCCATTAAATTCTCCAAGTCCTGTGCATATCATCTTTATTTCATAATTTTTATTCTTTTATAAATCAAACCACCTACCAAGACTGTGCAGCTGCTTTGTCACTGCTTTTCTTGTCATGGTTTCTGGGTAGTACTTACAGAGACTGAATTAGATGTGAGCCTCTGTGTTCTGTATACACGTGTGCAGGCATGCTTGCGCAAGCCTCCCTCCTTGCTGGATGATACAAGGAAAATGTGAGGAGTTATTTCTGCTTTGCTTCCTGATAAATTGGAAGTTTTGGTGTCTGTAATAACATTATTTTTCCCGGCAGTGAGTGGAGAGCACCTAAGAGATGAGATAGAAGGCACAGACTGGCAATTCCGATGGCTCTCTTTCCCAGAGAAGTTGAGGAGTTAGCAGTTGTCGTCTTGGGACCTATGGCTGTAGGAGCTGAACCTCCCGAGGCAAAAACATTTCCAGTTTTTTTTTTTTTAGTAAGGCTTAGTTAGGAACAACAATGGACAAGAAATAGTGCCTTATCTTTTTGGCTGCAGCATGGGAAGGTGTTCCTTCTAAGGGTTTTTTGGAGCGCTCTTTGGTCCCTGCAAGAATGCATTGCTGTCTACTTCTGTTACATCCTAGTTTTACCAGAAGGTGAAAGGCTGTCCAGTGATAATGTGGTTCTTAATAGCAGTACTGACAGTAAATAACACTTTTGAAATTTGATTCTTCCAAAATCCCAGAGCAGCACAAAGTAAGCTGCAAGTTTTTATACAATCAGGAAGCTCTCTGAATGGTCTTGATTTTAACAAAAGCTATACCTACTTCTGCTAGATGATTTTTTTTTTTTGGTCATGGAAAACAGTCTAATTATTGCGTGCCTCATATCAAAGGAATTACTTTTAAGCTGTTTGTTTTACCTTAAACCTTTTCTTCATACTTTATAACACATCAAAATTTTTAAAACTTAAGTGACATTTCTTAGACTTTTATTACACATAAGAAGGAAGAATATTGCAATAAACAGAGGTGCAGTTTTCAGTCAAATCTTAGTTCAGGACTGGTAATCACAAGAATACCTGGACTGGCTACGTCGGTATTTATGAAGCTTTGTGAGAATTTGGTGATGAAGGAGCACCCCTGGGGCATGTCAGCACAGAAAGGTTTGTCAGAGGTTAAATTCAACTTTAAATAAAAAGTTTGTTGCAGCACAAGCAATGAATAGATTGCTACTTGAAAAGGAGTTTTCTTATAGCCTTTGGAAAGCAAGATGAAATATAGTTTCTTGTAAAGGTGTATCTGATTTTAAGTAGCATCTCATTTTACTTGTTTGCTGATCGCACTGATGGATCTTTGTGAAAACTTACATTCTGCAAAGCTCTGTCATAGTGTTCATCCGTTATAAGTGATGGTGTATTTCTTCCAAATGGAAATATCCTTAACATGTGAAATTAATAATTCAGCTAATGGGAGTTGACTGATCAAATATTAGACTGTCGTCTACAGCTTCCAGGAAAATTATTGATTCTGAGTTAACTTGTGATGTGGGAAGATGATGGGCAGCCACCTTGTGCTGGTACCTCAGCTGACGAAAGTGGGAATTTCTACATGGCTAACTTCACTGCAGTTGAAACTTGTTCTGGAGTTATCTTGCTCTTTTAAAGCAACCCTGGTGATCTCGTCAGTCAGATTCTGTTGAAATACAAATTAATGGCTCGGTTGAGATGTGTCCGTTGCAGCTTGGCATGAGTTGTGGAGTTTCAACAAACTTTATGGAACTTTAACAAACCAATGTTCCACTAAACCTGCTGTCAAAATACATCAAGATATCCCTGCGAAAGGTCATAAGCTGTAATTTTCTCCTTGTCGGAAGTGCTTGGTTTCAGGTGTTGTTTGCTTGAGGGCTATGGGAGTGCAGCAGAATGGTATGAAGAGCGGCAGGTAGTTCTGTATCAGAACAAGTGAATGAAGCCTGCCTTCATGTAAACTTACTTGTTTTGTTTTCTTATGTTTGGGAAATCATAAGCTCTAAACAAAACCTTCTGTAGGTGGAACGCTTCACAGGGCTTTTTATGGATTCCTTGGTGTGTGCTAAGGTATGCGTTCAGTCTCTAGGCATTTCCAAGGTCTCTATCAGACAGCTTATTGTGATGAAAGTTGGAGTTAATGAACCAGTGTTGATTAGTTATTTCCCTTAACCAAATCTGCCATCGTCTCACGCGTACAACAGGAATGGAGGCAGCAGCAGTTAATTGTTGTTTTTCTTCGCATAGCCCAGGCTGACCATCCTCAGTTTCTTACTGGAGCTTGCTAGGGCAGCCTGTCTTTCTCAGCCCTCTCTTCTCTGGAGCAATTGGGCGTCCGCAGACCATGTCATACCCTCCACCTGTGGTAAGGGAGGTCACCCTTCCTCTCAGCAGGAGGAACAGAAAGCCCGTCGGTTCCTTGCACCAAGGAGTTTGGATGATTTTCCCTCTGATTCACCACCCTTCAGCCAAATGTCAACTCTTAGCCCTCCCTTGCTAAGGCACGGACAGTTTGAATGGGGGCTGCCTTTTGTCAGCTTTGAGACCATCTTAAAAACAGCTTCCACTGGGCAAGTAAGGACTGTCCTTTCATGTAAACTCTTAGCATGACTTTGGAGGTAACCAGCCAGTTTGTTACGTGACTCAATTTTAGGCCATCTAAAATAGTCCATGGAACATCCTTTTATAAAAAGGGTGAAAAGGTAGAATCAATGCAGTATCTGCTGTTGAACATGGAAAGCTTTTTAAAGTTTTGACTTACACTTAAGCAACATTAAAATTTCATATTTCAGGTCTTGGTTTTGCTGTCGGCTTGGTATCTGGTCATGGTATTTAGGCGGGTTTGCATATAGCTGGAAACAGCAAAGTTACTGCTTATGGTTTAGCCATGCGGGTCTTCTACGTGGTGCTACACTGCTTCTTGAATTACAGTGCTTATTTAGAAATACAAGAAGATAGCAGAGGTTGAAAAGTGTTAGATGACTATTAAAAGTGCCACAAAGCATGTATGATCTGATTTAGTGCAAGTACTCTTTCCTTCCCTTCAAGTTGTTGGGCTGGCAGAAGTGCAAAGGCTATGGCACAATACTAAGGCTGTCAAAGTGATGTTACTTTGTCGTCTACGTAGAAGACAGCAAATTTCTGCTTTGTCTTTCTGAGTCGTCTTCCCTCTTCTGCTTCCCCAGTTTATTTTTGGGTGGTCCCCTTCCCCACTGATGAGCAGGCTGGCATGAAAGCAGAAAATGTGCTGGAAAAACAGCACCGGGGTGTTTAATACAAATCATCTTGGTTTGAGGGGTGGTATTTTGTTTTCACTGAAGCCATGGGCTTTACTGCTGCGTTTTCCTTGCCCTGAGAGGTTTGAGTGCAACTTGATGAGGCCGTTAGCAGAAGCAGGTTCTGGGGGTCGGTTCACCTCACTTTGGCCACCTGCAATAAAAATATCTGTCTGAGGTGGTCGTGCGGGCTCGTAACGTGTTTCTGGAATGAGCTTAACCTGAGCTAGTTTAGGCACCTGCTTAGGATGAGCTAAATTGCATCCTAGTTGTGCCAGTTTCTCTTTTCTGAATATGAATTTAATCTAGAAGAGTTTATCTTAAGACTTAAATACATTATTCTAGATAAAACTTGCCCTGTTCAGAAGAATAAAATGTTATTTCCAGCCAAACGGAGTATTCAGTTTTTTGCCTATAATGAAAGGTGGATTTTTCCAGATCCTCAGTTTTGGCTCTTAAGACTTGAATATCGTAACACATGCTTTTTACATGACTAAGGAGAGATTTGGATTTGGTGCAGAGCTGCATATTAAAGTCAAAGTATTCACTGTTATATCCAGTATTTTTGTTACTTTGCATCATTGTCTGATGAAACATGATGGCTTTCTTTCAGGATTACATTTTTGGGAGTTGCTGTTTAACCATGTTTGCCAGTCTGGAATTACCTGAAGATCTGTTGCATGCCACAAAATAGTGAAGTTGTGGAATTTGTTTTGGTAGGTAAAATAAGCATGTGATGCATTTGAATATCTTGTTCTTATATATTCTCCTCCTAGGTGTCCAACTAACAGGTCCTTGCCTCTAATGTTGGTGTGTGTTTGAAGGGCTGGGCTGCCTCCAGGCTTGACTTTTCAGTCTGCCATGGAGGGTTACCAGCATTTGCCGTCAGGCCCATAGCTGTTCTCAGACATTCCTCCCAAAGAGTACAGCTGAGACGCTTTTGTTATGTTGTCCTTCTTTAATGCCAAAGTTTACAGTTCCAAATTACTGGAACTACCCCTAGCTAAGTAATTTCAGAGGAAATTTTACTGCATGTTTATTTTTAGGTATTCTTTTGTATTTTAACAGTGATTCTTAGGCTTATTTAATCTCCTGTGTAACAATGTGAAACTTGTCTAGACTTTGTTCAAAAGTCTTTTTTGTGAATTTTTGCCCAAAACAGTTATGTCATTTTAACCTTTGTATCATAGAATGGTTGCGTGTGTATGCGTTGATTCATTGGTCAGATCAAACAAGCTCCAAGATCACTATGCTAGGCAACAAAATGGTAGAAACAGTTGTAGGAAGATAATCCACTGTTAACAAATTTGCAGTAAAAAGTGTTGCAGTCAGAGCATGTCTGGGTTTTACAGGTGATATGCTTTAAAAGTATGCTTGTGTAGGTGCACGTGTGTATATGTTAGGTTTTAAAAGAAAGTAATCTTCTCAGCAGTATTCTGGCAATGCTGAACCTTCTCTGTCCCCATACTCAAACTTAATAAATACCTTTACATATTTTCTTACTGGCAGCTACAACAAAGGAAACAAGAAAACTTTTGAGTGTATTATTCATCACATGCTTTTTTCCTGATTTCCTTTTTTTTTCTTCCCCCCTATTAAGTTGCTTGAAAACCATTTTTCAATGAAGGCAGAAGCAAGGAGGGTTCTGTATCCTTCGGAGATTATGTTGCTACTGCAGTGACTTCTTTTCCTCACTCCCAGTTCTGGATTCCTCAAGGGACTTGATTGTGGTCTTGTTTCTGGGCTAATTTTCCTTCCTCTTCCCTGTTGGAGCTTTAAATAATGGTCAGTGTGAGGATGAGGACCCTGCTCAGTGCTAACTTCTGCTATCTGCTGTTGAAGGACATTAATCCATCCTTCCTTCTCCCCTCACCCTTTCCAATCTTCTGTGTAATTTGGAAGAGTACATTTTCAGGTGTAGAAATTTTAGTACTTAGTACGCAGGATTTCAGTATTTTTTTATTTAATTGGGCTCCCTGCATATTTGTTTTGAGAGGGTGCATGTTCTGGTGTGACATCAGTGGTGAAAGTGTTTATTCTGAGTTGCCTGAAATGTGTAAACAGCTTGTAAATCAATAGACTGTGTCACAGTAAACCTAGACTACTTATGAGACAAAGCCTTGTTTTGGTGTATTCACTTTGTGTAGTGCAATGGTTACAGGAAAGCAACAAAAAAGGCTTCAGGTTCTGTTTAAGAAACAAATTGACATAACCTTAAGTTCGGATCAGTTGAGCAGATCTTGGGTCGAGGATAGCAAGATATCAGCTTTTTTCTTTTTTCCTTTCTTTGTTTTCTTTTAACCCCAGAGACCAGTACTTCCATCTGGTGGTGCTGGCACTCCAGAATCTGCTGGCTTTCCAGTGTTCAGCTGCTCCCCAGCTAGTGACGACTGGCTGTTGCAGATTTTGCTCTAATCACATCTCTCCCAGGGACTGGACAGGATTTTCTAAGTATTGCCCATCACATGGCGCTGGGTTTGTTGTGCAGGCCTCCTTTTACTCTCAGGGCTGTTGGTGGGGGACAACACATGGCATGACAAACTGCTTTCCAGGCTCCCCATGGCATGCGGTGGGTCCCAGCTGTCCATCAGCCCAGATCCAGACTGTGGCATCACTGTGTCCTACATGAATTCTTCCTCTGGGGGGTCTGTCGTGCACATTTTAGTCAATCGGTTGTTTTATCCTTGCGCTAAGTGTCTACTTGGGAGCTCCAGCCTCCAGCAGCCAGGGGTGTGTCCTGTATCCTTCAGTTTGGACACTCTGGTCTTCATGGGCTGTCCTCTGCCACCCCCCAACCCCATGCAATGCTGCAGGTGCATTTTGGTTATTAGGCTGTTATCTGGCTGTTTATCCCCACCTCTCTTACTTCAGTTACATATTTTTAATAATTAGACTATACTAAATAAGACCAACTTTTATTATAAACAGGCATAACACTTCTTATGCGGCTGTAGCCTGTCCCAGGCCAGGTTCATGGATAGGTAGTTGCCACGTGGTAGCGCCGGACTTGCTCTGAATTTCCAGAAAGAATTGTGTAATGGGAAATATTAAATTGGAAAATCTAAAACAACAGGGTGCAGGGGCAGGAAGGAGGCCAGGCATGTTCTTTGAAGGGAGGGTGATATTCAGAGACCTTTTTGTGCTGCCATGCATTCGTTCAAGTTCATGAAATGTGTTGGGGTTATGCAGATCAATTCAGGTATGGCTCTTGCTCATCAGAGACCCTCTGTAGCTTGCTGGGAGTTGCTGTAGTTTACAGGAATTGTTGAAAGACCAGAATTGTGCCTGTGTGCGCTTGTGCTAATGGCCTTTTGTGTTTATGTGGAAGAATGTTGAGCAAAGGTACACGCTAATTATGGTCACGTGCTGGCTTGTGATTTATGGTAGTCAACCCTATAACCAGGAGATTACAGAATTTGTTAGGACGAGGGATGCAGCTGGGATTCATTTGGTTTGAGGCGGATGGCGTGCTGTGCTCTGCCTGAAGAGGAAGATTTCACAAATCATTACTTCCTCCTGTCATACTTGAGATAAATTATACCCGAATATAGGAACGGACTAAACTGCATGCATTTGAGAGGGAGAGCAGGAAGATGGATGTAGCAGAGATCCTTAAGGAGCATAAGGTGAAGGAAAAAAAGAAAAAGCGAAGGGACCTGTAGCTACATGTTCTTATCCGGAAAGTAAAATTTGAAGCTCAATCTTTTTTTTTGTTTGATTGTTTTGTTTTGTGGGTTTTTTTTATTCAAGCTTTCCCTGAAGTCCTATGATCTTCCAAGTCAGATGAAACAAGGCCTGTGGCCTTTTGGGATTTAGCAAACTATATTTTATTAGTGTTCATGAAGGGCCATAATTATAAGAAGGCCTGTCAGATTGTGGCACGTTGAGGCAAGGTTGGTGGAATCTGGTCTACACTGCAGCATTTTCATGAAGTCTTTAAAACGACAGTTTAAGCAGTCTGGGAGTCTTCTGCTCTTGCACAGACAAGATGGATGCTTCAGACACTTCCATTCAAAAAAAGATTTGAAACGTTTGTGTTTATAGATAATTTTTTATTTCTTTGGTGTCAGGCGTTGTCAGAAATACTCATGGTTTCTTGCTGCAGCTGGAACGCTCCATCCCCTCCAAATAATTGTGATTTTTCAACATGTAAGAACCTGTATATTGAGCTGAGATTTCTTTCCTTGAAAATCTTACCGAAGATTTTAAGAGAAATAATTTTCTATGTAATTTTCTTCAAAATGCAGTGCTTATATTTCACAGGATGCTTGGGCTCATTTAGTGCACAGAATGGCTGTGCTCAGTTGTTAAAAAGATTATTAGTGTAGGATTCCCAGCTTCTTTCTCCCTAAAGCCAGTGTGTGTGTAATAAATGATGTAGGAATGCAGAAGGAGAAGGAATTCTCTCCTGGTTGATGTGAAGTCAGTGCTGGTAAGGAAGTTCCCTGTCCAAGAAATTATGTGTGAAAATCAATTAAAACAGCTTTTCACAGGTGCTTGCTAATTGTCATTCTCATTTTCTGGGCACCTGACATGAAACAGAGTAGTTTAACTTCGTCGAGGTGCCAAACACTCAGACCTGTAATTTAGATACAGAGCTGAGCAGCAAGGAGTCTTGGGGAAAAAGAAGATTTAATTGTCTCCATGTTTACCTGGTAATGGATTTCTTAAAATTTTGGTCTCCATTCTGCATCTTTAAAATTTCCATGGTAATAAGAAGTAACTTACGAAAGCACTATGGAAATAGATCAGTGACTGTGAAGCATTTTCACTTGCGTTCTGTTGCAGGACTGCAAAAGAGTTTGTGAGACAAAATTAGCTTTGTTTTTAATCCACGATTCGAGTTGTGTTTGAAGAGTGAAGGCCTGGTGCTGCATTATGAAGAGAGTAACTATATGTACAATAGGTGATTACTCATTAATGCCATTTAGCCTGCCTAGTGTGGTATAGGGTTGCGAGGGAGGAAAAAAAACCCAAAACATATTTTCTAAAAACACAGTAAGTGTGTGCGTAGAGACCTGACCAAAAGCTGAGGGTATTCTGTGACTTCTGAGTCCTTGTTTTTAAATTTGTAATGTTGTCCCTTCAGCGGCATTATGCGAGTGTGCAAACAGTCTAAGCTTGTCTAACATAGTTCCTGGCCAGTATCTGCAGCTCACCTTTAATCTCAGAGTTGTGGTTTTAATTTGTGTTGGGAATTTGAATCTCTGCCAGAAACCCAATCTGTATCCTATTCAAGGGAATGTCATCCCAGACTAAACGTTTTGGGTGGGTTGGGCTGAATAGACAGCTTTGGAGTTATGAGGTCTTGACAGTCCTGGCTGTTGAGTTGATTTGTTTTTGACAGCGACGGTGAGGAGCAGGTCCCTTTTTTGGTTTTGACATCAGCTTTGGCTCTCAGTGTAGATGGTTTAATTCTTCTAGCAATGCTTGAAAAGCATTGAGTGTGAGAAGAGAGGTCTCGCCTGGAGGAGTTAGTGCCATAGCCCTTGTAAGGCTCATGTTGGAGTGGAAAAATGTGCATCCTAACTAAACATTGGTATTGTTGACCACAGATGTAGGGATAACTTTTATCATAGGCTATGGTTCTCTACACGTAAAAAGCCTAGATTACTATAATAATATCAAGTAAAATTTATTGCAAAGTCTAGACATTTTATAAAGTAAAAAACATCAGATGTGTGACTGAATTTACTGAATTCATTCTTAGTCAAGCTCAACAGGGGCATGGGGGGAGTTGTGAGCTAGCACAGGGGGAGCACATTTCAGGTTGTAATGTGCACAAGCAGCTGAACACACCTAAATCTTTACAAACTTGTAGAAAGAAGGCATAGCATGCCTGAGATTTCCCTGGATGTGAGTAAAATATTTGCCAAACGCTAAATTTCTCCTGGTAAAAATGTACTATGGCTTCTCTGCTGCTTTGCTGGACAAAGGAGTGCCTATTGCGTCTGCAGTGTCTAAAACTAAATTTGGTGTGTTTTCTATAATTCAGGTATTGCTGTGAGTCACTGCAGAATTTGTACTTGGTGCTTGCTTATCCTCTGTGCAATGTGGAGGTGAATGTAATTTATTTTCTTTGGGTCTTCCCCCCCCCCCCCCCCCCCCCCCTTTATACCTGACTATTGTTTAGGTCAACTGGAATACTTCTCAAGTCACGCGCAGCAGGATTCTGTCAGGAAACCACTTCTGTTTGTTCTAGTGGAGGAACAGCTTGGATACTGCAATGGCCACCATTTTCAAAGTCGCACAGTTTATCTTGCAGACCCTAGCATTGAGCCACCTGGTAGGTTTTCCTGTCAATGATATTATGTGCCATTGAAAGCAGTTGTTAATGTCTTTACACAGTTGTTATACTTATTATAATTCTTTTTTTCCTCCCAAGCATCATCTTAACGTCTGACAGGCTCCCATTGTTGGAAACAATGGTTTTGGATGATCTACCTAACTTAAAAGATACATATGCCTCCTTGTACTCCTCAGCTATGGAAGACTTCGAGGTGGATTTTGATTCAGGACTGGAGGAAGATGAAATGAAACAGGAGGCTGCTCCTGAGGATTCTACAATCTTTGTAGCTTTTAAAGGAAATATAGGTGACAGAGACTTTGAACAGAAACTAGATATTATACTGGAGAATGTGCCTGGCCTTTTACACATGGGTAACGTACCCTCTTGTTGTTTTTCAACTGTCCTTGAAGTATTTATGTAGTCAGGGTGCTTGTACAAAGAAATAGATTGTACTGTTTTCAAGTTACTTAGTTTGTAATAAGATTTGTTGGGGTTATTCTTAGTGAGGTTGGGAGCTGTTCTAAGAGACACAGAGTACAAGTTTCTGCAGTTGCTTTATTGTTTAAAACTGGTTTCATTAGTGAGTTCATTTATTCCTGTTCAGTTCCTATGTTTTATTTGGTTTTTTTTCCTCTTTCATTTCCCTCTGTTACACGTTGCTCTGTTATATGAAAGTGAAAAACAGGCTTGTCTACACAGGAGATGTGTTTTACTACCATAGTCATCCAATTCAAACCACTGCAGTTATCTGAGAATAGGTTCACTCTCAAGTAACTGTGTCAGTTCAAGACGTTACTGCCCCTTTGCTGCTACGTTGACCTATGCTACCTGATTTATTTTCTTATTCTGTTGGTGGGCATGGAGTACTGTTATGTACCCCAGAGTGCCCACCGAGGATGCATGGGGACAGCTGCGTAGGTAGTAAGCAATAACAGGCTTTTGGGACAATAACACCTTTTACCAGCACGTCTAGGTCTCGTAAAAGACATCTGTCCACTGTCTGAGCATCTTTGCAAAGGGTCTTATGATGATTGCTTGTAGCTGTTCAGTTCTGTAGTCTTGCTTGTACAGGTACAACCTTTCTTAGTAGACAGCCCTCCCTTGGTAAGGCTGCAGTGCTGTGATGGTTTGGGTCAGTGTGGTGGGATCAATGATGCTCTCTCTCCCCGCTGCCAGGTTCCCCAGCAATGCCCCTCATCTGATATTACTTGAATGGTCAGGTTAAAGGCTTAATTTCTTGCTATTAGTATAGTTTGCTATTGTCGTGGTTTAGCGGCAGCTCAGCCCCACACAGTCGCTCGCTCACTCCCCCACCGGTAGATGGGGGAGAGAATCAGAAGGGTAACGCTCGTGGGTTGGGATAAGAACAGTTTAATAATGAAAATTAAAAGAAACAACAGTAGAAATGCAATGTGAAGGAGAACAACGAGAGGCGCAAAGCCCCGGGGGAGGGGGGAAGGGAGGGGAGGGGAGAGGGGGAACGAACCGCCGGAACAAACCGCACGCGCCGCAGCCGCTCGCCGCCCGCCGACCCGACGCCGCGCCGCCTGCGCGCTGCCACTGCCCCCCCTCAATATACTGGTCATGGTGTCACATGGTATGGAATGAACCTGCCATTGGCCAGTCGGGGTCAGCCGCCCCACCATGGCCCTGCCCCTCCCAGCCCCCCCTGCCACGCCACGCGGCAGAGCGCGGGAAGCTGGAAAGGTAGCTGACCCCCACAGTGAGGAGAATTAACCCCTTCTCAGCCAAAACCAGCACATTCTCCACCCCTTATTCCATACCACTTACACCATGCCCAGGTCCCATATGATGCAATACAACCGTACCAACCACCACCCCTCCCCTTCCCATCCTTTAACATAATACACAGACATCATTCCCTTAGTTCATGGATCTTCCCTGTAAAATGTCCATTAAAATGTCCATTGAGTTCACGCAGTCCATGACTCTGGGCTCCATCTGTTGTATCAGTCTTTCCGGGTGGGAGAGATGGTGTGTGGCGTTGGGTTGCTGCATACCGAGTCAGTCATCGTTCCATCACTGCTGCACGGCTTGTTTCATAGTTGATCTTCCATGGGTTGGGAGGCTCGTACTCTGATATCATTGATACAACACAGAGGTGACACACAATATTATATAGCAGTTCACATTGTGCCATTCAGTTCATTGACTGTTTTCACCCAAAATCAAATCCCCTTGAGGCACACATCGGATTTCTCCATCCTCCCGCATCACCCACCAAGTGCACCCAGGTCCTCGAGCAAAAACAATCCCACGAATGGGTTTGCCTTTGCCAGAGGCAGGAAGAACCCAGACTGTTTTGCCCAGCATACTTTTTGTGTGCACTACAGGGACTCTATCCCCTTCCACAGTATGTAGGATTTCTGACTGGGCAGGGCCAGCTCGGTTGGCAGATCCCCTCGTGTTGACTAACCACGTGGCTTTTGCTAAATGTGTATCCCAGTGCTTGAATGTCCCACCCCCCATTGCTCTCAGTGTGGTTTTTAACAGTCCATTGTACCTTTCAATTTTCCCAGAGGCTGGTGCGTGATAGGGGATGTGATACACCCACTCAATGCCATGCTCTTTGGCCCAGGTGTCTATGAGGCTATTTCGGAAATGAGTCCCATTGTCTGACTCAATCCTCTCTGGGGTGCCATGTCGCCACAGGACTTGTTTCTCAAGACCCAGGAGAGCGTTCCGGGCAGTGGCGTGGGGGACAGGATATGTTTCCAGCCAGCCAGTCGTTGTTTCTACCATTGTAAGCACATGGCGCTTGCCTTGGCGGGTCTGTGGGAGTGTGATATAGTCAATTTGCCAGGCCTCCCCATATTTATATTTCAGCCATCGTCCCCCATACCACAGAGGCTTTACCCGCTTCGCTTGCTTGATTGCAGCGCATGTGTCACATTCGTGGATAACCTGTGCAATAATACCCATGGTCAAGTCCACCCCTCGATCACGAGCCCACCTGTATGTTGCATCTCTCCCTTGATGGCCTGAGGTGTCATGGGCCCACCGAGCTAGAAATAGTTCACCCTTATGCTGCCAGTCCAGATCCACCTCAGCCACTTCAATCTTGGCAGCCCGATCTACCTGCTGGTTGTTTCGATGTTCTTCAGTGGCCCGACTCTTGGGGACGTGAGCATCCACATGCCGTACCTTTACAACCAGTTTCTCTACCCGGGCAGCAATATCTTGCCACAATGTGGCAGCCCAGATGGGTTTGCCTCTGCGCTGCCAGTTGCTTTGCTTCCATTGCTGCAGCCAGCCCCACAGGGCATTTGCCACCATCCAGGAGTCAGTATAGAGATAGAGCACTGGCCACTTTTCCCGTTCAGCGATGTCTAAGGCCAGCTGGATGGCCTTTACCTCTGCAAACTGGCTCGATTCACCTTCTCCTTCAGCAGTTTCTGCTACTTGTCGTGTAGGACTCCATACAGCAGCCTTCCATCTCCGGTGCTTTCCCACAAGGCGACAGGACCCATCAGTGAACAGGGCATATTGCTTCTCATCTGCTGGCAGTTTGTTATACAGTGGGGCTTCTTCAGCACGTGTCACCTCCTCCTCTGGTGATAATCCAAAATCTTTGCCTTCTGGCCAGTCCATAATCACTTCCAAGATTCCTGGGCGACTGGGGTTTCCTACTCGAGCCCGCTGGGTGATCAGTGCAACCCATTTACTCCACGTAGCATCAGTTGCATGGTGTGTAGAGGGGATGTTTCCTTTGAACATCCAGCCCAGCACTGGCAGTCGGGGTGCCAGGAGCAACTGTGCTTCAGTACCAACCACTTCTGAAGCAGCTCGAACCCCTTCATATGCTGCCAATATCTCTTTTTCAGTTGGAGTATAGCGGGCTTCAGACCCTCTGTATCCCCGACTCCAAAACCCTAGGGGTCGACCCCGGGTCTCCCCAGGTGCTTTCTGCCAGAGACTCCAGGTAGGGCCATTCTCCCCGGCTGCAGTGTAGAGCACATTTTTTACATCTTGTCCTGCCCGGACTGGCCCAAGAGCTACTGCATGGACTATTTCTCGTTTAATCTGTTCAAAGGCTTGTCGTTGCTCAGGGCCCCATTTGAAATCATTCTTTTTCCGGGTCACTTGATAGAGAGGGCTCACGATCAGACTGTAATTTGGAATATGCATTCTCCAAAAACCCACAACGCCCAAGAAAGCTTGTGTTTCCTTTTTGCTAGTTGGTGGAGACATGGCTGCTATTTTGTTGATCACATCCATTGGAATCTGACGACGACCGTCTTGCCATTTAATTCCTAAGAACTGGATTTCTCGTGCAGGTCCCTTCACCTTACTTTGTTTTATGGCAAAACCAGCTTTCAGAAGGATTTGGACTATTTTCTCACCTTTCTCAAAAACTTCTTCTGCTGTGCTGCCCCACACAATGATGTCATCAATGTATTGAAGGTGTTCTGGAGCTTCTCCCTGTTCCAGTACAGTCTGAATCAGTCCATGGCAAATGGTAGGACTGTGTTTCCACCCCTGGGGCAGTCGATTCCAGGTGTACTGGACGCCCCTCCATGTGAAAGCAAACTGTGGCCTGCACTCTGCTGCCAGAGGGATTGAGAAGAATGCATTAGCAATATCAATTGTGGCATACCACTTGGCCGCCTTTGACTCCAGTTCGTATTGAAGTTCTAGCATGTCTGGCACAGCAGCACTCAACGGTGGAGTGACTTCATTCAGGCCACGATAGTCTACTGTTAGTCTCCACTCTCCATTAGACTTCCGGACTGGCCATATGGGACTGTTAAAGGGTGAGTGGGTCTTACTGATGACTCCTTGGCTCCTCAGTTGGTGAATGAGTTTATGGATGGGGATCAGAGAGTCTCTGTTGGTGCGATATTGCCGCCGGTGCACTGTTGTGGTGGCGATTGGCACCTGTTGTTCTTTGACCTTCAGCAACCCCACCACAGAAGGGTCCTTTGAGAGACCGGGCAAGGTAGACAGCTGTTCAGTTTCCTCCGTCTCCAAGGCAGCTACACCAAAAGCCCACTTGTAACCTTTTGGGTCCTTGAAATACCCTCTCCTGAGGTAGTCTATACCAAGGATGCACGGAGCCTCTGGGCCAGTCACAATGGGGTGCTTCTGCCACTCATTGCCAGTTAGGCTCACTTCGGCCTCCAATACAGTTAGCTCTTGGGATCCCCCTGTCACTCCAGCAATGCTGATGGGTTCTGCCCCTATATAGTTTGATGGCATTAAGGTGCACTGTGCGCCGGTGTCCACTAAAGCTTTATACTCCTGTGGGTCGGACGTGCCAGGCCATCGGATCCACACAGTCCAGTAAGCCCGGTTATCCCTTTCCTCCACCCGGCTGGAGGCAGGGCCCCTCTAGTCCTGATCATGGCAGTCACAACTCACTTCCTGTAAATGTGAATCAGGAGTCCCTCTATTACACTTAGAAATAAAATCTGCGCTTCTACTCCTCTGTCTGGGGACTTGCTCGCTGGAAACTGGAGCAGCAGCTTTCCTGGAAGAGCCTCCCTGAGTGACTGTTCTTCCTTGCAGTTCATGTACTCGTGCCTGTAGGGTCGAAGTAGGCTTGCCATCCCACCTCATCATGTCCTCTCCGTGGTCACGCAGGTAGAACCATAGGGTGGCCCGTGGTGTGTATCCCCTTCTTTGAGCCAAAGGACGCTTATTCCTAACAGCTGAGACACTGCTCTGTCGAGGTGGGGAGTAGGACAGATCTTCTTTGAGTTGCTGGACCTCTTGGGATAGTTTCTCCACAGCAGAGACAAGCGAGGAAGAGATATTTGTGTCATAATCCCGGAGCCTATCTATCACCTCTGCCACCGTTGGTGTCTCGTCATCTTTCCAGGACATCACTGCCAATGAGTTTGCATGCGAAGATGGTGCGCTCCGTACAAACTTCCGCCACATGGGTCGTGTGCACTCGGCTTCATCTGGATCTTTGGATGACCGTTGATCATCCAGGTCACCATAAATCACCTCAAACACAGCTAATTCCCTGAGATACTGGATGCCTTTCTCCATAGTTGTCCATTTTCCTGGGCGATATGTAACATCTTCTTTAAAGGGATACCTTTCCTTCACTCCAGACAGGAGTCGCCTCCAGAGGCTGAGGGCTTGTGGTTTTTTTCCAATTGCTTTGTCAACGCCCCCTTCCCCAGAAAGGGATCCCAATTGTTTGGCTTCTTTTCCCTCTAGTTCCAGGCTACTGGCCCCATTATCCCAGCATCGGAGCAGCCAGGTGGCAATGTGCTCACCTGAACGACGGCTATAATCTTTTCGCATATCTCGCAACTCGCTTAAGGACAGGGATCGGGTGGTCTCTATTTCATTTATTACTTCTCCCTCCTCTCCCCGCGATGGCCCTGGTTCTTCATCATCCCGTTCTAAACGGGTTGATGTCCGCTTCCAATATTTCGTCTTATGTATGGGGGCAACTGATACTGGTACGGGTTTATTTTCTGAGCTAGCTCCGGTACTTGTTGTGGGGGTTTGAGTGGCTGCAGTGCCTGTTGTCAGGGCTGGATTGTCTACAGTGCCAGTCACTTTGCATTTCAATCCAGAGACATTCTCTTCCCCCTGGGGGCACTGAATACTGTTGAGCAGGGCTCGGTATGCATGGGCCAGACCCCAGCACGTTGCAGTTATCTGTGTCTCTCTGGAGTTCCCAGCGTAACAACATACTTTCTCCAAATATTCTACTAGTTTTTTAGGATTCTGCACTTGCTCGGGGGTGAAACTCCAAAACACTGGGGGTGCCCACTGCCCTAGGTATTTGCCCATGCTATCCCACATGCCCTGCCACTCGTAACTATCAAGCCTCGGGGCAGATTTCTGGGTGATATTCTTAAGTTGCTTAGTCAAAACCAAAACAACATGCCCAAAAACTAACAATGACTGCACCTTAACCACCCAAGGATGTTCAAGATACAAAAACGTTGTTGTAACAAAGGCACAGACATCATAGAACAAAGTTGCAAAGGTATTATTCTGTATTTCCTCCATATAAAATCTCTCAGAGGAGGAGGTATAATTGCTAATTGCCTCAACAAGGTGGTATCCGAAGTACAGTAACGGTTTCAGCAAAAACCCCAAATACCAGGTAAAGCTGAAAACGAGTGTTTGTATAACAAATCTCGTAGGCAAAACATTACTAATCACAGCAGAACACAGCAGACTCAAACAACCAACACCGATTTTTAACACCCACTGCAAAAAGGACAACATGGTGCTGTGACCAGCAGCTGTTGTTATCTCCAACCCTCGAGCCCCACGTTGGGCGCCAAAAAGACTGTCGTGGTTTAGCGGCAGCTCAGCCCCACACAGTCGCTCGCTCACTCCCCCACCGGTAGATGGGGGAGAGAATCAGAAGGGTAACGCTCGTGGGTTGGGATAAGAACAGTTTAATAATGAAAATTAAAAGAAACAACAGTAGAAATGCAATGTGAAGGAGAACAACGAGAGGCGCAAAGCCCCGGGGGAGGGGGGAAGGGAGGGGAGGGGAGAGGGGGAACGAACCGCCGGAACAAACCGCACGCGCCGCAGCCGCTCGCCGCCCGCCGACCCGACGCCGCGCCGCCTGCGCGCTGCCACTGCCCCCCCTCAATATACTGGTCATGGTGTCACATGGTATGGAATGAACCTGCCATTGGCCAGTCGGGGTCAGCCGCCCCACCATGGCCCTGCCCCTCCCAGCCCCCCCTGCCACGCCACGCGGCAGAGCGCGGGAAGCTGGAAAGGTAGCTGACCCCCACAGTGAGGAGAATTAACCCCTTCTCAGCCAAAACCAGCACAGCTATAGAAACAGATAAAGCCAGGTGGGTTGCCTTAACTCTGGTGGCAGGAGCACATAACCAGAAGAGCCTTAGAGACTGGGGCCACAGCAGCGCTGATCTGACTCAACATGATGTCATATAACTGCAGTCCAAAAGCCACGTATTGCTCATAAGCACTCTCTCTCCCCCTCTGTCTGCTGTTTATGAACCAAGCTTTTCCTGATAACTGGAGGTCACCATCCCAGCATGTTGCTCTTCTGTTGCATGGTCTTCTGAAATCACACCGTACCGTGAAGAATCCACCTTTCTTCTTCAGACAGGCAGTCTTTGCGTTTAAACAAAAATAATTTTCTAGATGAGGTTTTAAAATGTTCGTTGCATTGCTTGTTTTTTCAATAACGTAAAATACCTTTTCAGAAAAATAACCTGACTTCTGAATAACCAAACTGAATTTATTTGTCACTTTGTTCTTTTCTTTCCATTTTGTCCAGTTGTAGTGAGTTGGGTCTGGCATCAGTTATTGGGTTCCTTGCCATCATCTCTGAGGGAGATAAAAAATCTGGGATAAGATAAAAGTACTATGGAGAAATGACACTGGTTTGCACTGTATCTTACAAACAGTCAGAAGTAGACATAAAACTAACAGTTACTGTTGTAAAAGGATGTGTGTTAGTACCATAGATGAATTGCATTGTTTTTGAGCGGAAACAAATTCAATCTGTAGTTGTACGGAGTTGCCTTTGTTGTACGGAGGCATCTGCATGCTGGGTTTGTTATAAGTATTAATGGTAGGATTAATAAATACGGCTCAGATCTCAGCTGAGAAAACAAAGCAAATTTTAAAAATCAGTGTCAAATTAATTTGAAAATTATCCATGTTACAAGTTATTTAAACTGATTCAGAGCAAATGAGGATATTCAGAATATTGAGTTAGTAAATAGCATTAGTTTAGACTTAGCAGATGGGATGTTTGAAAATCGAGAAACTCTGGTACTAATATCTAGAAATACAGAAACTGATAACACAGGTTTTCTATGTAAAATATCGGAACATTAATAACAGTAAATATAGGACTGTTCAAACCTCCACAAATGGAGGTTTAAAAACTACTCCTGCCATGTTTCCAGCCAAAAAAGTGTTTATAGGTAGAGAGAGGATGAATTTAGTAACACCATTACTGTAGCAGTAGAAGGGACTTGGTGAATTAATTAAGGACTAGAGATTTTTAAGTAGGAATGAATTACTGGCATTCTTAAGATGTTCTTCAGAACCAAAAAGTTAGCAAACTTCTAGTAAATCTGATGTTACAGAGGAAGGAACTGGCTGATTAAAATCTGGGCCAATGCTTACTGTTTTAAAAGGGACTTCCTCTTCAGAAAGCTAGAAACTGGAGGCTTATAAACCTGTGTTAGGAATATATTTTCAATTATACTTAAATGCATTTGTAGCAATAATTTTGTTAGGTACCACTTCAGATAGATACATCCAATGTCACTGCCCTACCTTTCCCACCTCTTACTTTTAAAACAACTGATCTACTTAGAAACTTTATGTGGAATAGGTTTTCAGGAAACCTGCAGCTAAATATTTTGCACAACTTTTAATATGCTTTTTTTGCAGTGGATTGAACATACCTATTAAAAAACCCTAATTAATATGGTAGAAAATAATGAAATAGTGCTAGGACTCTGCTAGCACTGGCCTTCTTGAAAAAAAAAAATTTGCACAATCACAAGCAATTGTAGAACAAATATTTCAAGAATGAGCGTTTAATTCTTGTAGTCAGTTTTTTCACACATCCCTCTGATTCATTAACAGATTTACTGAATCTGTTTTATTAGGTATTTTCATATCTTTCCGAAGTATTTTACCCACAGAATGTTCCAATTTTTGAGTAATATTATCGAGTGATTACATTGGCTGTTGCAGTGGTTATCAGTTGGGTAGTTTTTATATTGCTGGGTTTTGGAAAACACCTGAAGTGGTTTGGCAGTATCAGTCACAGTACACCTGTGCTGGAGAAATCTCCTGTACCTGAGACTAACCACTGATAATTTTCAAAGCCAGATAATTGTTTCAGTTTTTTCAGCTGCACTTTTTTACCAATGTTATTTCATCATACGTGTTTGAAAACTGGCTGTTTTTCTTTTAAGAATCCAACAAGTTAAAACTGCAGAAGGTAGAGCCTTGGAACAGTGTCCGCGTGACCTTCAATATACCCCGTGAAGCTGCTGAGCGGCTGCGAATTCTGGCTCAGAATAATAACCAACAGCTTCGTGACCTGGGAATTCTCTCAGTTCAAATTGAAGGTATTTCACATCCAGTTTGCTCTCAAAGGCATTCAGCTAAAATTTAAGTATACTCAAAATTTGAGTTTGTGTACTCGGTTAATGTTGCAAAACTTCTGATTTGGTAATTTGGAACATGGCTTTGGTGAAAAGGTAGCTCAAGACTTTTATTCTTTCAAGAATAGGCTTAATAATAAAAATGATAGCTGAAAATCCTCTGAGCATCAGGAAACTTCCTGAAAAATATTTTTTTTGAGTGTTAGCTAGCAAAATGAGCCCTAGTATTTTTTTCCCCAAATTGTTTCATATGACGCTTTCTTAAAAATAAGTTTTGAGTGGATTTCGCAATCAAAATATCCATTCTGGACAATTGTCCAAGAGCACGCTCAGGATGAAACCAAGGACATTTAATGCTTGTCATGGTGTTTGTTTCTCTTAAAATTGAAATCCAGAGGATAAGCATAGTATGATGCTTAACTGTCCTGAAGTGCGCATCGTAGGTAAAGTGTATTCTTCCTTCCTTGATGTCTTTTAAACGTCCTTTTGAAAGTGTCTGTGTTCTGATTTTCTGTATATCAGTTTACCCAAAATGTGCATTACTTTTAGGGGAAGGTGCTATCAATTTAGCTTTAGCTCAAAACAGAAGCCAAGATGTCCGAATCAATGGGCCCCTGGGAGCAAGCAACTCGGTGCGAATGGAAACAGGGTTTCCCATGCAAGGGGGACAAGGTAAATTCCTTTGGTTTTTTGCTATTTGTTTAGTTTTATACACTTTGAAATTTGTTGCTAAGCTAATCCTAAAAATGCCACTGATAATAGCAGCTATTGTTTGCAGATCTATATTGCCATCGTCATCAATGTGTGTTCTTGTTTCTGTACTGTCAAACCATGTCCCACATTATGTAAACTAAACAGTTGGCTGCATGTTGTCCCACAAACATTGGAGTGATTTGGTGGGGCAGACTGGTTTGTTTGGGGTTTTTTTGAGGGTTCAGTGGTTTGGGTTTTTGTTTTGGTTGTAGTGTTTGGGTGGGTTGTTTGGTTTTGGTTTTTGGTTTTGCTTTATTTTCCACATAAAGACTGTTAAAGCAGCTGAGTCTAGTACAGTGAGTTCACTTTGAAATGTATACAAGTTATCACAGTTTTCTGTTTGGCTACCTTTATGAAAATGAGCATAAGCCTTTCAGTGTACAATATTAAACTATTTCAGATTAAATCCATTATAATTATGGGAAGGACAGGACACTGTCAGTCTATTTTCTGATAAAATTTGAGATCTGATCATAAAGAACTAATTTTGATGGAGAGGTGTTGTTTTATTAAACTTTACATTTTAGAGCTTTGTATATGTATGGTCAGTAATATTTAACTACAAAAGTCAGATTTTTATGAAGAGTTAAAAGTAAGTCACTACGTGATTTATTTTAATAGCTGAATCATAAGGCAAAATAAACTAATAAGTATCTTAATAAATAGGGGTTAAGGCAATTAAAAAATCTGGGAGTGTTTTTTGTTAGAGTTAATGTGGCTGTTGGTGAGAAGGAATGGAAAGAACATTTGCCCTCTGTAGAAACCTGATTAAACAGCACTTAAATCATTGTGCTTAACAAGGAGTGTAAAACACTTAAAGAAAGGATTACTTTGAAAGTGGCTGCTGTAATCTTCACTGCGACGATCGTGAGCTTCATTTCCTGCCTGTAGGTCAACACTGTAAATGTGAACAGTATAACAATATAACCGACAGGTCAACAGTGTAAACCATTTTATAAAATAGCAGCCTGTGGAAGCGAAACAGTGACATTTTTCCCTCTTGGAACACCTCAGTTACTTTCTAGTATCAGATTTTGCAAATCTGATACAGGTACATGTATGGCTTTGTTACAGTCTTGTGACCTGGTGACTTTAGTGGCAAGTCAGACTTAAAGAATTCATGAGTCAGTAGTGTTTCCTTCTATAGCCTTTTTAAAGATTTGGTGCTAAAGGAGAAGCTCCAGCATGACCTTCCTTAACTTGTTTGTTTTATAGCAGGGAGTCCTAAGCTTTCAGACAGAGATATGTGTCCTTGGGTTATTTTGGACAAACAATTCTTAAAGTCTAAAGAAATGTTTTATCAACAAATACATTTTTTCTTGTAAAAAAAAAAAAACAACTTTTCTATGTAAAAACTGCAAGACTTGATAATTTCTATTTTTATTTTTTAAGGTTTAATAAGAATGAGCAATGCTGCAGCTGTCATGATGTCCCAGAGTGGAAATGTGCCCTCCTCTATGGTGGCAAGTGGTGCTAGTGCTGAGCTGCAGCCAAGAACACCTCGGCCTTCCTCACAGCCAGGTGGTAAAATTTAGTCACAGTACTGACCTGAAAATGTTCCTAAATTTTTATTCTTCAGCACACAAGCTTGAGCGTGTGCTCATAAGAGTACTCCAGAATTGCCCTGGAGTATTTCCCCTGCCCTTTCTGGGAGTTACTCTTTCTGTGGAATACTCCTTGCCCCCACTAATCTGGTAATACTTTTCAGATGATGTGGGTGCCTAATAAGTCACCAGCTTGCTTGGTATTTTGTTCAAATGCGTTGAGAAGCAACAGTGGTATTTTTGCAGTAGAATCATTGTGACTGAGCTTTAGGTTTAGATAAGAGAAGAATTGGTTGACTGAGGCAGATGTCTCTGGTAGGAAGCAAATGTACCAGACTGAGCACAAGTGCTTTTCAGGAGGGGTTGGTAGACTGGAAGTTTAAGGATTGGGGATCTTGGGGGCGTGAATGTTTAGGGTTCATTATTCACATTCTACCAGTACTAGTTACTGGCATTTTGGGACTACAGAAAAAGAGAGGGGTTATTACTTGTCCCTCTACAAAACGGTTGCAGTACTTGCCAACTTCTGTAGATCTCTGCATTATTTATTCTTACAGACAGCATTTTTTGTAATTGTTTTAAATATTCTGTGAATATTAGTTTGTGATACCACCTTAATTCCTCGTTATGCCACTTTTTTAATTGGAACGGATAATAGCCCCAACAAGTGGATTACACACACAAACTGGAGGATGAGAGGCTGGAGAGCAGCCCCATGGAAGCAGATCTGGGGGTTTGGGTTGATGGCAAGTTGAATCAATGGTGTGCACTGGCAGCCCAAAGGGCCAGCTGTGTCCTGGGGTGCATCGGGCACAGCACAGCGAGCTGGCTGAGGGAGGGGGGATTGGCCCACCCAACACTGCACTGGTGTGGCCCCACCTCGAGCACTATGCGTGCTTTTGGGCACCTCAGTATACACAGGACATCAAACTATGAGAGCGTCTCCAGAGGAGGGCGACCAAGATGGTGAAAGGTCTCAAGGGCAAGACTTACAAGGAGCAGCTGAGGTCACTTGGCTTGTTCAGCTTGGAGAAGAGAAGGCTGAGGGGTGCCCTCATCGCAGTCTACACCTTCCTCGAGGGGGGCAGCGGAGGGGGAGGTGCTGATTTCCTCTCTCTGGTGACCAGCAACAGGGCACGAGGAAATGGGATGAAGCTGTGTCAGGGGAAGTTCAGGCTGGACATGAGGAGAAGGTTCTTCACTAGAGGGTGGTCGGTCCCTGGAACAGGCTCCCCCAGGAAGTGGTCGTGGCACCAAGCCTGTCAGAGTTCAAGGAGCGTCTGGACGATGGTCTTAGTCATATGGTTTAGTTTTAGATAGTTGTGAGGAGTGGGGAGTTGGACCTGATGATCCTTATGGGTTCCTTCCAACTTGAGGTATTCTGTGATTCTACAATTCTAAGGGGCTTACATTAGTCCATAACAACAAATGCTGTGGAGCTATTGGGCTTTATTGTAGAGGTTATAAAGTGGTAAGACCTGGCTTCTCAGGATTTCCAAACATTTTGAAAACTTTTAGAGCATCGCCTGTTCTGTCTCTTGGAGAAATTGGAACACTGGAGTGTGAATTTCCTACGCAAACAAATGCAAGCAAGCAATTTACCCTTTCTTGTTTTGGGGTGGGTTTTGTCTACAGTAGGTTATTTTTTTTTTTACTTTTCTTTGCTATTTTAATAGATGCAATGGACCCACTCTTATCTGGGCTAAATATCCAGCAGCAAAATCATCCATCTGGATCTTTAGCTCCCCAGCTCCATTCAATGCAGTCAGTTCCTGTAAACAGGCAGATGAACTCAGCCAACTTTCAGCAGCTACAGCAGCAGACGCAGTTGCAGACACGTCCTCCCCAGCCACATCAGCAGCCACAGCAGGGTATTCGACCTTCATTTACTTCACCAGCACAGGTTCCAGTTCCCCCTGGCTGGAACCAGCTTCCTTCTGGAGCACTTCAGCCTCCTCCCACCCAGGGAGCATTGGGTACATTGACAGTAAACCAGGGTTGGAAAAAGGCCCCGTTGCCTGGACAAATGCAGCAGCAACTTCAAGCAAGACCATCTCTAGCAACAGTACAAACTCCTACTCATCCTCCACCTCCATATCCTTTTGGAAGCCAGCAAGCTTCCCAGGCTCACTCAAACTTTCCCCAAATGAGCAATCCTGGCCAGTTTACGGCTCCTCAAATGAAAAGTCTTCAGGGAGGGCCCTCACGGGTTCCTACGCCACTACAACAACCCCACCTGACCAACAAGTCTCCTGCTTCCTCTCCCTCCTCCTTCCAGCAGGGATCTCCTGCATCATCTCCAACAGTTAACCAGACGCAGCAGCAGATGGGACCAAGGCCTCCCCAGAATAGCACGCTTCCCCAGGGATTTCAGCAGCCTGTCAGTTCTCCTAGTCGTAATCCTATGGTGCAACAAGGGAATGTACCCCCCAACTTCATGGTGATGCAGCAGCAAAACCAAGGTCCACAAGGTTTACACCCTGGTTTAGGAGGTAAGAAGTACTGAGATCTTTTATTTTAAAAAGAAAAGAAACATAACATGGCTAGAACTGATGTTGCTGTTAGTTTTGAAAAGATCCTTTAAAAGACAGAATAAAGGCATAGATTGAGTATAAAGTGGGTGTGGGTGGATCAGCATAACTTCATTTCTACTACCTGTGTCTGTCCTGCGGTGTCACAGTGGTAACCTAAGAGTAGACTCTGGGCCACTGCAGAAAATAGCTGTATGTAGCTGCTGGTTATGACTGCCAGTTGTCTTCTTGACAATTCTTCTGTTTGCCTTTAAGCAACAGTTCAGGATATTCAGAGATGATGTGGGGTGTTTGGTTTGGTTTGGGGAGGGGATTTATTTCGAGAAAGAGAGTGTAATAAGAACAAATGAACATTTTTCTTTCTCTCTTCAGCTTCCTCTCTCACCATTTACGTTTTCTACTGCAGAAGTGAGGCATTATTTTGCAGCTTCCTTTCTAAGTTTTGGATGTCTCTTCTTTGCCCTGCCTTTATTTGTCATGAGTTTCTTCGAATATAAAAGAGGGAGAGAAGAAAGATTAAGCTATTATTGCCATGCTGTTGTACTCCCTATTCTAAAATTAACAGGTCAAGGGATGTTTTAACCTCCCTTTGGCTGTGTTGTCTTTAGTTTTCTCCTTGGACCTCTGCACTCACATCTTTTACTTACTACTCCTAGAATTCTTCTGTAACAGTGAAGGAATTTCATTTGTTAATCCCAATATCTCTTTTGTGTCCTTGATGGTTTTTATCTCTTGAGCCTTTTGTAGTTCTGTGCCAGACTTGTAGCATTTCTCTCTCCTCACTCATTTGTTCATCTTTCCTTGAATGGCCTTCTCTCAGATACCCATACACAAGCTCTTGCTTAAGCCTTTGAAATATTTTCTTTCTGTACTTATAAAATATAAGCCATATTCTTTGTCTACCTGAACACACATGTGTATGTTCTAGTTTCTTGCAGTCTCACATTGTACATCTGAAATCTGTCCAAAAAGCTGTCAGGAATACCTGTTTCTTGGTCTGCTGATCTGGACAAGCTTCTTGTTTTCACTTTGTACCATGGTCTTATTTGAATCCAGATGAATTTAATACAAACGAATTGTCTCAGTTTCAAGGTTCTGCTCTTAGGATCTGCCAGATACACTTAGTATATCTTATCTCCATCTGGAAGCAGTTGTTTATTATTTATTATAGTCACATTTCCCTACAGTTTTGCCTCACCAGCTGTATGCACCCATCAGGAATCATTTCCTCTAGGTAACATAGCCAAGATCTCTAGATAGTATAACCTCTGTACTCTCCTTCCTTTCTAAGTAAACCTACTACAAACAAAACCCTACTTTGTTTGAGTTAAAAATGACACCCCGAATATCTAAATATGTTATTTGGACACACTGTAGGCATTTCTGCTAAAATCAGTAATCCTGCTGTGAGCTACATCCTTACCTGATATAAAAAGACAGGATTCCGTTGGTTTCGGCAAAGCTGTGTTGCTTCTGCTTGCTGGGATTTTTGCCTGGCTTCTGTGCATGCTCATTCCTTGCTGCATTTTATATTGTAGTTAAGTTGGAATTACAGATTTTTCAATTTTTAAGCCATCTTGCATTTAAAGGTTTGGGTAAATTAATATATTCAGTCGCTTTCCATTTCACCTAGTTAATTTAGCAAATTAGAATTTATATTAGATATGGACTAGGTCATGTTAGCACTTCTTTTTTTCTCAGTTCAAGCATTCCTATGTGCAAAACTTACCTAAAGTTTAGCAGAACTAAACCTAAAGTCCTGTGATGTGATGTTTCAGGAAGTACATGTTCCATATTTGCGGATGTCTCTTATTGTTTGGCCTGTGAACTTGATTGTCTTGAAATATATGTGAATAAGCAATACTTACTATGTGTGCTGACGGCACAAAACTGGGAGGAGCTGTTGACGCTCCCGAGGGCAGCGAGGCCCTGCAGAGAGATCTGGGCAGGCTGCAGAGCTGAGCAATCACCAGCCGTATAGAGCTTAACAAGGGCAAGTGCTGGGTTTTGCCCCTGGTGCGCGGCAGCCCTGGCTGTACAGGCAGCCTGGGGCGTGAGGGGCTGGGGAGCAGCTCTGCAGGGACCTGGGGGCTCTGCTCGATGGCAAGTTGAACATGAGCCACCAGTGTGCCCTGGCAGCCAAGAGGGCCAGCTGTGCCACGGGGGGCATTGAGCCCTGCATCGCAGCCGGGCGAGGGGGGGGATTGCCCTGCTCTGCCCCGCGCTGGGGCAGCCTCACCTCAAGCGCTGCAGGCAGTGTTGGGCGCTGCAGGACATGAAGGGTATAAAGCTACGGGAGAGTGTCCAGAGGAGGCCACGGAGTTGGTAAAGGGTTTAGAGGGGAAACCGTACGAGGAGCGGCTGAAGTCCTTTGGTTTGTTCAGCTGGAGCAGAGGAGGCTGAGGGCAGCCCTCATGGCGCTCTGCAGCTCCCTGAAAGGAGGGAGGAGGGGCAGGTGCTGGTCTCTTCTCTCTGGTGACCAATGCCAGGACCTGAGGGAATGGCAGGGAGATGTGCCAGGGGAGGGTTAGGCTGGGTGCTAGGGAAAGGTCCTTCCCCCAGAGGGTGGTGGAGCCCTGGCACAGGTTCCCCAGGGAGGCATCACGGCACCAGCCTGGCGATATTCCAGAAGCACTTGGACAAGGCCCTCAGAGACCTGGTGTGAATTTGGGGTGTCCTGTGCAGGGACAGGGGTTGGGCTCGATGGTCCTTGTGGTCCCTTCCAACTCGGGGCATTCTATGATTGATTCTATGATTGATTACAAACCTAAGAACAGAGTAATTAACACAAGCAATGCACTTAAGCGTGCAAGAAAGCTGTAACTATAGAAGGAGCCAAAGTCAAATTCTGCCTGTGTGTCATGGGTCAGAAAAATAAGGGAGGTCAGGGTTGCTTCTAGGTCTGTGGCATCATCTGACAGTGAGTTAAAAAAAAGTGGGTTCTGTTAAATCCATTATGCTACTGCTCACGTTGGTAGGTAGAGGGGAGGTTTTGCTCTCTGTCTCAGGGCGGCAGTGATGTTTCGATGTCAGAGTGTAGGCGTTATGCCATATAGGGGCTTGATAGAAATACTTTCTATTGCAGTAGGAATTGCAGCGTTCCTTAAATGAGCAGCTGTTCTGGACTCTGGACATGCTGTCTCATGAGGTTGCTCAGCCCACTCTGGGTTGAGAAGTTACTTTGAGTGTGCATACACACACTGGTGTGTTATGGTGAGAGTTGTTGAGAGGAGCACACCAGTGTAACAAATACAAGTTATTTGTGTTTGCATACATGGTGTAAGGCCTGGTTAGAGTTGAGATGCAGTAGGGAAGAAAACAGGAAACCATGCTACTTTAATTTCTAGTTTCTAAAACGTCAAACATGGACTTTTTGCTTTCTCTGTGGGGTAAGTTTTGTACTTAAATTGCAGGTTGAACTGCATCATAGTACCTTGTTTGGCAGAATTATTGCACGGATAAGAACTATAAATGTCTTAAGTGGGTTTTGTGCATTGGCAAAAAACACTTTCTGCCTAAACCTGTGATGTGACAGTACAGACTCAAAGACATTCTTCCTATCATACTCCAATTACAGATTTTCTTTTTTTTCTTCCTCTTTTCCATACTTACTAATAAGAAAATTATTGTCTTCAGGAATGCCCAAGCGCCTCCCACCAGGGTTCCCTGCAGGCCAGGCTAACCAGAACTTCATGCAAGGTCAGGTGCCTTCCACAGCTCCAGCAACACCAGTGAACAGTGGAGCGCCACAGCTGCAAACTAGCCAAAACGTGCCGCACACAGGTCTGTTTGGAATGTGGTGTTTTTTGTTTTCTGTAGAAAATTACACCTTTACCTGTGTAACAGATACCAACACACTAAACTCGTGTCCTTAATAGGGAGTTAGCTAGCTGGGGCTGCAGGGGCATTCTGTGCGTTTTGCTAAATGAGGCAGAGAAAAGCAGGAGGCTGCTCGTGTTTTTCCACACAACCCAATTATTATTGATTAGGACTGTGGTACTAGGATCCAGAAGTATCTGTTAAGAAATTGAATGGAAGTAGCACTGCAATTTGGAGGCTAGGGGTAATAAAGGTACAACACAAAAGGAACTTCTTGCCCAGGAAAAAAAAATGTTGTTACCTTAGAAGCAGAACAACAAAATAATCTTGTTCTGCTTTGAAAAGATTATTAGTTCCATTGAAAGCTTTGGAAGTCTACTTACAGTCAGTCCTGTAAAAATTAAATCTTTAGTTCACAAACGTCTCCATTTAACAATTTGATTATTAGTCTTTTTTCTGGGTTATGGTTACCCTGATAATGTCATTTCATCAGTACGCCATGTGTATTTATTTTTTTAATCCATTATAAAGTAACCTCAAGGTTTGAAGCTTATTTTGGTTAGGAATTATTCTGTTGAGTTAGGTGATATTATGGAATATTTTTCAAACTTAGGTACAGATTATAACAGAAATTGAATTTTTTGTTATGTCTTCTGCAGTGGGGTGCACAGGAAGTACCCGTCCTAAGTGTCTGAGAGGTATGATGTTCTGTTTTGATGGCTAACATGAATCTGTAGTATCAAACATTGCGTCCCAGGACTGCAAATATGTCAGATACTCCAGTTCATTGGAAAAGGGAGGAAAACAATTTTGGAGTGCTTACTCAACATCAAAAGTTGTAAAAACTCTTCTACCACTCCAATCAGTTTCTTACTGGCAATTTCTTTTTTTTAAGGTGGCCAAGGATCTGGACCTCAAAATCAGATGCAAGCACCACATGGCCCACCAAATATGATGCAGACCAATCTAATGGGACTTCATGGAAATATGAACAACCAGCAGTCTGGTGCTAGTGGGGTGCCACAAGTTAACATGGGCAACATACAGGGACAGCCTCAGCAAGGACCACAGTCTCAGCTCATGGGTATGCATCAACAAATTGTATCCTCTCAAGGACAGATGGTAAACATTCAGGCTCAGGGATCACTGAACCCTCAAAATCAGATGATACTTTCTCGAACTCAGCTCATGCCGCAAGGCCAAATGATGGTGACACCACAAAACCAAAATCTTGGTCCTTCTCCCCAAAGGATGACCCCACCCAAACAGATGATTCCCCAGCAGGGACAACAGATGATGTCTACACACAATCAGATGATGGGACCTCAGGGCCAGGTCTTGTTACAGCAAAACTCCATGATGGAACAGATGATGACCACTCAGATGCAAGGAAATAAACAGCCTTTTAGTACTCAAAACCAGTCCAATGTTATGACGGGGCCAGCTCAACTGATGAGAGGACCAACCCCAAACATGCAAGGAAACATGGTGCAGTTCACTGGGCAGATGATGGCACAGCAAGGCCCTGTGAATGGTAATCCTTCTCAGGTTATGGGAATTCAAGGGCAAGTTTTAAGACCTGCTGGACCTGGTCCTCACATATCTCAGCAACTTGGGGATACTACTACAACAAATAACGATGTGAACTTGACACAGATGTTACCTGATGTTCCTGTGCAGCAGCCAAACATGGTGCCTTCTCATATGCAAGCAATGCAAGGAAACAACAATGCTTCAGGGAGTCATTTCTCTGGCCATGGGCTGCCTTTCAATACGGGGTTTAGCGGAACGCCAAATGGGAATCAGATTTCCTGTGGGCAGAATCCTGTTTTTCCTGTCAATAAAGATGTTACGCTCACAAGTCCACTCTTGGTTAACCTTCTACAAAGCGATATATCAGCAGGACACTTTGGTGTGAACAACAAACAAAATAATCAGAATGCCAACAAGCCGAAGAAGAAGAAACCTCCAAGGAAGAAGAAAAATAATCAACAACTAGAACAAACAACGTAGGTTTAATATTACATTGTTTTTATAAGGGGCACGGGAATCTCCACAAGCAACTTGTCAATATTTTTTCAGCAATTATGGGGTGAGAAAGGACCTGTAGTATTTCATATTGTAGCAATTTCTCTCAAGAGTTAAATGATAACCCACTGGCAACTCTGTCACTGGAAGGTTTGTTGAAAATTAAAAAAAACCCATGCACACATCCCAGCTCAGTTATAAACCCAATTACAACAGCACAGTTCCTTACATTTACTGGGTAAAGGAAGTGTAGAATGTGGCACGTGGTGCCACAGCCCTGGAACGAGGAGGCTGCCTTTTTTAAGCAGTCTGACAGCCACGACCAAAGGCTGGGAAGTACTTTCAGAAAAATTACAAGCCTCTGCATAACATGTGCAGTAGAGATTTTGGGTAGGTTGTTTCCTGAATTATATGTATGTCCTGACACGTTTCTGTCTGGAATTGAGCTGGGCTTCACTCTAAGTTGAAGCTGTAGCTAGAATTTAGAGGGAGGAATCTGGCACCTTCTGGGTATGAGGATAACATGTCCAAGCAGTGCTGGTCTTCCTGGCCTAGAAGAGATTAGGAAGGAAAAAACCCCACAGCTCTTAAGAGGGAAGAGGCAAATCGGTAATATTGAGAGATAATGAATGAATGTACCTGTTTAGTGGAAATATGAGATTGCTGAATCTCTTCGATTCCTCTTTGGCCAGCATATTCTTCATTGGCCAGCTGTCTTGTAACCTTTTGCTTTGACAGTCTACTAATACCAGCACAGGGTGGTAGGCTGCTGCTGCCGTACCGTTATTCAGCTAACATGGTAAAGGCAGATAAGCTATATCTAATTACTCTAATGCTGCAGGTGAGCCACAGGAGAATTGACAGGAATCCACCTGATGGAACTTCTGGGGATTGTTTCCAGTTTGCTTTAGAAAAAAATGGAAAAACTTAGCACAAAAAACGGTAACACAGGAGTATCCACATTTTAAAGTTAAATTCTTTAAAACAAACAAAAAGGTAGCTGTGGCACATTAAGCTACTGGTGTGGCTCTAGTACCACCAGTCCCACTCCTTTGAATAATCATTATAAGTGTTTAACCTGAAGTTTACGCTACCTTCTCCAGAGACAGACGTCTGGTTCAGTGCAGAGTGGATGACATTCAAGTACTAAGCAACTGTTCAATATTTTATTTTCTCCCTTGGTTATTCAGTGTGTAGCCCCAACCTGCATTTTCTGCACAATGTCAAGATTCCTTCATGAAGACGGAATTAATTTTCTCATGGACATTTTAGGTCTGGACTGAAATGACTCGCATCATCTATAGCAAGTGCTCATTTGTGACAATCGTTAATTGGCTTAACTAGTACTAAAATAAAATGCAGGAGCTGTTACGTGCATTTTACAGGTGCAGAAATGCTGCATAGCAAAGGTAAAGAAAAGCATGCTAATTTAATAGCCTTGAAAAAAGTCTTTCAAATACCTGCTATATAATTATATATGGTCATGATATGGCCCATCAGCTCAACACTGCTGCAAAACAGGCCATATGATTTCAGGTTAAATCTGAAGGAGTACAGAGTCTTTGGCCAGCTGTGAAAACCAGGTTAAAGCAACTCAGCTAGAACCAAGCGGCCAACGTGGGGGTAGACTGAAACTTCGGTGTGACTTGGAAACTGTAACTGAGATACCAGCTCCTCTCTTGCAGTGCCTAACTTGTTATGGCTCGTCAGCTTCTGAAATATGTACAACAGGGCTCCTCCGTGCCCAGGGGGCGGTCACAGGCGGCTGTGATCCACCCTGCTGCAGCGCTGCTGCAAGGAGCAGG
Source organism: Phalacrocorax aristotelis (assembly GCF_949628215.1). NCBI lineage: Eukaryota > Metazoa > Chordata > Aves > Suliformes > Phalacrocoracidae > Phalacrocorax > Phalacrocorax aristotelis. The sequence goes on along the minus strand of NC_134288.1, from coordinate 1,702,189 downwards.
GCAGGCCTGCAGGGAGGGCCGTCGGTGATGGTGTGCCAAGCTTCCTAGCTTTGACAGTCTTTGGCTACGTGAAGGGAGATACATGAGGGCATATAGGTGTCTTCATTTTGCCATTCACCGGGAATTTAAAGTGTAAGTAATTGGGCAAGGGTGGGTTCTAACAGTATATTGCACACGGTAGTGTCACGTAGTGCTGTTGTAAAAAATAGTATTAGTGTAATGGTACAATGTGCATCTGCCTCCTTTTGATATGTTATATCCTGCAGAGAGACTCAATAGCAAGCAGATGTTTTCTTGTTTGTTCACCTGACATTCAAAGCTTTCCAGATGTCTTTCAAACAGTAACAATGTCTTATTTTTCTGTGTTTCAAGAACATTCATGTTGCATAGCCATCACCCAACAGCAATTTGTGTAGTACCTGTAGGCACTGCTGATAATTTGCAGTGAAGTAAAATATGCAAACTTTGTGTCACTATTAGTCATCTGTATCTTTCATGGAAAGTTTTTTGGTTTGTGGTTCCCCCCAAAAAAAACAAAGTCAAAAATGTCCTTGTATTTCTAGGTAGAAAAGATCTGGTGCTATGTATAAAAACCCCAGTGCTTCAATTCTAAATAGATTTCAATAAAATAACAGTAACCACTACTGTAGCAAGCTGTCTTGCCATGGAAATGACAAAGGATTCTGAGGGAGTTGGCACTCTCTTCTGAAAAGAAAATCTGTTAATTGTTGAAGAAAAGCCTTGTTAGGATTTTGCTTTCATTGGTCTTAATTGATGGTCACCCAGCTTCGTTGTGGCCTGGGAGTATCAATAGACGTGGATATAAAGCTGTCCTCTGAGTTTACAAAGCCCCACGAGACTATTTGCTTGTTAAAAAGTTCTCACAATGAAAGAAGCCTGAATTACAGCTTTTCTGTTGAGCTATGACAACTCAAAAGCATTCCTAGCTCTTAAGTAAGGCTTTTAATCAGATTTCGGTGTACTTAGAGGAAATACCACTTCGTACTTATGTTGTCACTTAAATTTTCGGTGAACATTCTCTTGCCATTGCCACCTGCAGAATGCCGTTTTGGCACCTGATATGGATTAGCATTTTGTTTCTTAATGGGCTGTAGATTAATCATTTCATACTTCCAGGAACAATAAGAAGGGAGCTATGCTCATAAATGCTTTTGAGATTATTCTCCAGCAAAAGGAGGGCGACTGCAAGGAAAGCTGGCTGTAGTACCTTCCCGCCTCATTCGCTCTCTGCTTCCCTGCCATCATTAGGCGAGCTCAGTGGTTTCCTGTCTTGGAGTTGCTGGTTCTTTTAAATCTGATTTGGATCACTTTCTTTTGTGTCAGAAGCAAATAGGATGCTTTTCACCTTGGCTGCTTCTCTGTCATTCTTCCTCAGAAATTTTTGAATTCAGAGCAGCAAACCTTGTGTGGAAATAGAGCTAATTTGATAAACACGCTGAAAATTATTCTGTTCATTTCTTCGAAATAATTTCTGAGATGAAATACTACAGTAACGAAAGTACCGTTAGTAATATGCTTTGTAGACTGAGCCATACTGGAATGTAAATAGGATAAGTGAGCTATTGGAAGAGTTTAATCAGCTGAATCTGAAATAGTTTTAAGGGTCTGCTTAATCGAGCAGCTCAGCATTGGAATGAAAACCAAGACATTTTGGAAAAGTAGGTTGTTTAAAAGTGATTGCATCTGTGTTCTGGTCCTGAAGACTATAGGTAATGGGATGTAAACTGAGGAAAAAGATGTTGTATGAAATGCGATCATAGATAAAACATGTTAGTATTAAATACACGCACAAACAAACTGTTGTTTAATGTTCCCCTGTGCACAGACCATAAACATCATGTGTACTGGTAGAACAGACATAACACACTCGGCAGAATCACTGCTGGCACTCACATTTGCAGTATCCAGTGTGAAGTGTGATGTGCAGGTGGGGATCAGCACTGCAGGACAAAGAAGTTTTTCTCAGCCAGAATCAGAGAGCTTTTAACTGTAGGTCTGGAGGTTACAGTCCCCCTGTACACTTGTGAAATGAAACTCATTTAGCAGCAGAGGACAAGTCCAAAGGGGCCCAGGAAGGATGGGCATTCTTCAAGGAGGAATCCTTAAAGGCACAGAGCTGGCAGGGCAGAAGACCAGCCTGGATGAACAGGGAGCTTTTGCTGGGACTCAAGAAAAAAAAGGATAGTTTACCACTTTTGGAAGAAGGGGCAGGCAACTCAAGAAGAGTACAGGGATTTCGTTAGGTCATGAAGAAAGAAAATTAGGGAGGCAAAAGCCCAGCTAGAACTCAGTCTGGCCACTGCTGTAAGGGATAACAAAAATGTTTTTACAAATACATTAACAACAAAAAGAGCAAAGGAGAATCTCCATCCTCTGTTGGACGCGGAGGGAAACGTTGCCAGCGAGGATGAGGAAAAGGCTGGGGTACTTAATGCCTACTTTGCCTCAGTCTCTAATAGACCAGTTACCCCCAGGGTATTCAGCCCCTGAGCTGGGAGGCAGGGACGGAGAGCAGAACAAACCCCCCGTAATCCAGTAGGAAGCAGTTTACAACGTGCTGAGCCACCTGGACACTCACAGGTCTTTGGGGCAGGATGGGATCCAACCGAGAGCACTGAGGGAGCTGGCGGGGGAGCTCGGCAAGCCACTCTCCATCATTTATCAGCAGTTCTGGTTAACAGGGGAGGTCCCAGACAACAGGAGGCTTTCCGATGTGATGCCCATGTACAAGTAGGGCTGGAAGGAGGATCAGTGAATGACAAGCCAGTCAGCCTGACCTCGGTACAAGGGAAGATCATGGAGCAGTTCATCTTGAGTGCACTCACCAGACATGTGGAGGACAACCAGGGGATCAGGCCCAGGCAGCATGGCTTGATGAAAGGCAGGTCCTGCCTGACCAACCTGATCTTCTATGACCAAGTGACCCACCAAGTGGATGAGGGAAAGGCTGTGGGTGTTGTCTACCTGGACTTCAGCAAAGCCACTGTCTCCCCACAGCATTGTCCTAGAGAAGCTGGCAGCTCATGGCTTAGACAGATGTACACTTTGCTGGGTATAATCTGGCTTGGTGGCCGAGCCCAGAGAGTTGTGGTGAACAGAGCTAAATCCAGTTGGTGGCCGGTCATGAGCAGTGTTCCCCAGGGCTCAGTGTTGGGGCTGGTCTTGTTTAATGTCTTTATCAGTGCTCTGGATGAGGGGGCTGAGTGCACCCTCAGTGAGTTTGCAGATGACACCAAGTTGGGCTGGAGTGTCGATCTGCTCGAGGGTAGGAAAGCTCTGCAGAGGGATCCAGACAGGCTGGATTGATAAACTGAGGTCAATTGTATGAGGTCTAACAAGGCCAAGGGCCGGGCCCTGCCCTTGGGTCACACCAACCCCAGGCAACGCCCCAGGCCTGGGGCAGAGGGGCTGGGAAGTGCCCGGCGGAGAAGGCCCTGGGGGGGCTGGCTGACAGCCGGCTGGGCATGAGCCAGCAGTGCCCGGGTGGCCAAGGAGGCCACCAGCCCCCGGGCTTGTGTCAGCCCTGGTGTGGCCAGCAGGAGCCGGGCAGGGATGGGGCCCCTGTGCTCGGCCCTGGGGAGGCCCCACCTCGAATGCTGGGCTCAGGGTTGGGCCCCTCGGGACAAGAAGGGCCTTGAGGGGCTGGAGCGTGTCCAGAGAAGGGCAGCGGGGCTGGGGCAGGGTCTGGAGCACAAGTGTGCTGGGGGGCGGCTGAGGGGGCTTGGGGGGGTTTAGCCTGGAGAAGAGGAGGCTGAGGGGAGACCTTATCGCTCTCTACAACTACCTGAAAGGAGGCTGTAGTGAGGTGGGGGTTGGTCTCTGCTCCCAGGTAACTATCCATAGGGTGAGAGGAAACGGCCTCAAGCTCTGCCAGGAGAGGTTTAGATTGGCTTTTAGGAAAAATTAATTTACTGAAAGAGCGGTCAGGCACTGGCACAGGCTGCCCAGAGAGGTGGTGGAGTCACCATCCCTGGAGGTGTTCAACAAACACGTAGATGTTTGGATGTGGTTTAGGAGGCATGGGGGTGTTGGGTTGACAGTCAGACTTCATCTAAAAGGTCTTTTCCGACCTTCATGATTCTGTGATTCTAAGTGCCTTTCTATAAAAGCAAAAGCTGTTGCAGAGCGCTGCACCGTGTTGGCAGGGCTTGCTCTGTACTGTGATTTTATTTTTTTGCACCTTATTTCAGCATCTGCAGCCCTTTTTGGGTTGTTTTTTAGGCTTGTTTTTGGTTTTTTATTCTTGGGGTTTTTGGTTTTGGGGTTCTTTTGTTTGTCTTCTGGAGTTCTCTTTCCACTCTGATAAGGGATTTTGCATCCAAAGGTTCTGCTGGAGAATGCAGCTGGTGGAGCAAAGGGTTCACTTCTGACAATCCATACTGTACCTAATGTACAGTTTGGTTTTTTTGGTGTTTTGCTTTTTTGTTTACATCTAGAGCAATACGAAAGAAGAACAAATATGGAATATTTGTCCCTCTCACTCAAACTTCTTATCTTGCTTGTTATTTGTATTCAGAATTTGGTTTTTTTTTTTGATGTGGGCTTGTTGCTAAATATGCCTAGTGAATTTCAGCTACATTCAAAATTCAAGGTATGTTTACATTTTCCAGCAATTACAGCAGCAGTCTTTCCTACAATAACGGCTTTTCTTTGCTAGCAAGCAAAACTCACGCCTGTTTTGCAAGGTTTGTACAGCTTGCCTGATTAGACCCAGATGATGTTTTCTAAGAATCAGTTTTGCACCACGATTGTTTTCTAGGTTAAACCTCTTTGTGCATAGATGCTCTGCATCAGCTTTTTATCTAATCTCCCACCTTTATATAGAAATCATAAATGGCAATGTGTTCACAATTTTAGGCAGTTATTTCAGTTTATGTTGCTGCCACCTGACTGAAAGGCTGCAGCTGCTTTGGGTGATCTTGCTGCCAGAATTTTTGTTCATTTGTGGCTGCTAGCGTAATGCTTCTCAGGCACATGTATGCATTTTGCAATTTTCATAAAATTTATTGGTGGAGGCATGTAAGCCTGCAACAACTGCATCACAAAAATTGGTGTATTAGATAAAAGGTTCCATTCCAAATGCTTCCCTTGGCAACACCTGCCCGCTCAGCAGCAGTGCTTGGAACAGTTCTGTGTTTGCCCCATTTCTTACCTTTCATCTCCCTTGGTTTATGTTCTCCCCTAACCCGCAAGAGTTAGGGATTTTCAAGGCACACACTGTTGAACATTGGTTAGGTAGTTAATGGGACATTAGGCCTGGGTCTCTCCATGTCAGCTCTTCAGATGCCAGAAAGTATTACTCTCAAGTAAAATTAAATGACAGATCTCTCTGCCTTTATGTACTTCAAATTCTTATTTTGCTGAAAATTTCTTTTGTCGTTGGTATTTCTGCATGATTCTGCCTCTCTCTGTTGGCAGTGGCCTTATTTTGATGCCTTTAACTAAGAGCGTTTATTGTGTAGATCTCCCTACAGCCTTCATATATTCATGAAGCTGATAAGCAGTTAAGGTCTCGTACTCTTCATCTCTATCTTCTATTCTCTGACGATATACATTGATAGCTATATAAACTTGTTTTTTTCTAAGTCTGCAAAAGCTGTCTTGATTCAGTGGAATTATTGGGCACTGAATCAGAACAATTTTAAGTTGTCCTTGAAAGTCTCCTGGAGCATCAAGTACCCCTGGAAGAAGGACTGGGGGGGGTACTGGTGGGTGAAAAACTGAATATGAGCTGGCAATGTGCGCTCACAGCCCAGAAAGCCAAGCGTCTCCTGGGTAGCATCCCAGGCGGCATGGCCAGCAGGTTGAGGGAGGTGATGCTGCCCCTCTGCTCCACCCTTGTGAGGCCCCACCTGGAGCACTGCATCCAGCTCTGGGGCCCCCAACATAAGAAAGGTATCGACCTGCTCAAGCAGGTCCAGAGGAGGGTCGCAAAGATGATCCAGGGGGCTGGAGCCCCTCCTGTATGAGGTCAGGCTGAAAGATGTTGGGGTTGTTCAGCCTTGAGAAGAGAAGGCTCAAGGGAGACCTTATAGCAGCCTTCTAGTACTTAAAGGGGGCCTACGGGAAAGAAGGGGAGGGTCCCTTTATCAGGGAGTGTAGTGATAGGATATGGGGTAATGGTTTTAAACTGAAAGGGGATAGATTTAGATTAGACGTCAGGAGGAAATTCTTCACTGTGAGGGTGGTGAGGCACTGGAACAGGTTTCCCAGAGAAGTTGTGGATGCCACATCCCTGGCAGTGTTCAAGGCCAGGTTGGACGGGGCTTTGAGCAGCCTGGTCTAGTGGAAGGTGCCCCTGTCCATGGCAGGGGGTTGGAACTAAATGATCTTCAACGTCCCTTCCAACCCAAGCCTTTCTATGATCACTTGCAGAGCCTCAGTATCCCACAGACGTCTGTGCTCTGGGGGACGACTTATAATGTCTGATATGTCAGTGCATTTTTGCTGTGATGTTAACAGAGAGAGGCTCTGATACCATGAGCTTCTGGGTATGATACTGGATGAAATGGTGCTACCATTAAAATAAATTTCTATGCCTCTACCCATGATACTTATCTATACAGATGTCACAGCAGTACTAGAGGGAAGCATATTTAGTTTAAATACATATATCTGTATAATTTGGAATATCCATTGGCATTCTCTTAGTTATAAAACTCAGATTCAAGGTAGAAACAAAGGAAAGAAATGTTTAAGACGAATAGAGTACTAGGCAACTTGCTTCCTTTTTAGTTGTATTTAAGGCACAGGAGTGACTGTCAGCAGACCTGGCTTCTGTGTTCAAGTTTGTCATGTCATGCTGGAGGTAGTGGTGCATTTTGGTGAGTTACTTGCAGGTCTCTGAAAAGTGCTAGGAATTAATTACTTGAATACTTAGTTATGGAAGCAGAAGTCAAACACTGATGAGAGGACTGGATCTTAATTGCAGTTATTTTTCTTCCAGTTCTTCGGAACCACGTCCAGCTGGCCTGGAGGAGAGTGATCAGTCTTCAACGTCTGGAGAACAAGGAATGAACTTAGATAATTCAGGCCCTAAACTTTCAGAGTTTGCAAGTAGGCCACCAGGTAGTAGGATTTTTCTGTGGATTATCTGAATGTAATAACTATAGAAGAACTTTTAACTGATCTTTGTGACAGTTCTGTTTTATTTGTGTTATCACACATTCAAGTCCAAAGTGTATTTTTCCTCCTAGTAACTGGTACCATTGTTTAAATGTTTTATTTGAATTATCTCAAAATTAAGATGTGGCCACATTCTCACGTATCATCCTGCAGGTATCATATTGAATACTGTAGAGTTATTCAGCAATAACATAATTGATAAAAAATTCTGTACTTCTAGCTGTAGCACAGACAGATGCCTTAAAAATTTAGCATTAACCAATAGCTTATTTTTTAGAATTAAGAAACAGGTTGCAGTTGGAATTATTCTTTTTACCTAGGGAGGATTAAATACGAGGTCGGCAAAGGAATTTATATTATAAGCCATGCGGGTGGTGCTTAGCACTGTTTTTGGCCAAGTAAAACATGGCATATTCTACTTTGTACACTAGAAAATGTCAAATCTGTAGCAGGTATGCTAGTCCATGTCCCACAGGGCCTGTCAGGCACTTAAGTTTTAAGGAGTATTAATTAGTGAAAGTCCAACTCTGCATTTGTAAGTGTTGGACAGAGTTGGACAGTTGCAGAGACTTTTCAGGTGTCATGAATCTGGAATAATAGCTAGTAGCTGTTATGATACACTAAGATCTCCAATTAAATGTCATGCTAGTCATTCATACATTAAGTAAAAATTTTTTTAAGAATTAAGTATAATCTTTGTCCTTATTTGTAAAGCGTTAATGTGGCTGTCACATTAGATAAACAGGCTCCTGGCTGTACTTTCTGTCTGATCCTTTTCATTACAAAAATTCTGCTTTCTCTGATCTTTGATTGGTTTTAATGAATGTATCATCTTGTCATTTTAGGTTATCCATCTCAGCCAGTGGAACAAAGGCCACTTCAGCAGATGCCACCTCAACTCATGTCACATACACAGCAGCCGCAGCCACCGCCGCAGCAAGCCCAGGCACCACCGCAAACACCGCAGCAGCAGCAGCAGCAGCAGATGATGATGATGCTTATGATGCAGCAGGATCCCAAATCAGTCAGGCTTCCTGTACCACAAGGAGTTCACCCACCTAGAGGGCCTCTGAATCCAGATGCGCAACGAATGCCAGTGCAGCAGAGTGGTAACATGCCAGTCATGGTTAACCTCCAAGGTCCTGGTTCAGTGCCTCCGTCTCCTGATAAACAAAGAATTTCCTTGCCAGGCAATCCTCCTCTGGGAAATAATGCAAGAAAAATGGTATATCAAGATAATGTACAAAATCCTTCCAGCTCACCCCTTGGAGAGGTTTCAGCAGTATCCTCCCTTCCAGAAGGAGGTGGAGCTGAAGGCCCCCCAGCATCAGGAGCTCAGAATAATTTGACGTCTCATTTAGTAGTTTCACAGAACCAATTAATGATGGCAGGACCTAAACCTGGCCCATCCCCACTTTCAGCTGCCCAAGGTGCAAGTCCCCAGCAACAGTCTAATTCTCTGCCTAGCACTCTTACACACCATTTTCCAAATGTTGCCACCCCATCACAAACTTCAAGGCCTAAAACCCCAAACAGAGCAAGCCCAAGGCCATACTATCCTCAGACTCCTAATAACCGTCCACCTAGCACAGAGCCGTCAGAAATTAGCTTGTCTCCAGAGAGACTCAATGCTTCTATAGCTGGTCTGTTCCCTCCCCAGATTAATATTCCTTTACCTCCCAGGCCTAATCTCAATAGAGGATTTGATCAGCAGGGTCTTAATCCGACTACTTTGAAGGCCATTGGACAAGCCCCATCAAATCTCACAATAAACAATCAATCTAGTTTTGCTGCTCCACAGTCACACAAATTGGAAGGCGTGGTCATTAATTCAGGAAAACAGACCAACACTGGAGGAACAAAGAGAGCAAGTCCAAGCAATAGTCGAAGGTCCAGTCCTGGATCCAGTAGGAAAACTACACCAAGCCCCGGCAGACAGAATTCAAAAGCAGCTAAATTGTCATTGACATCTCAGCAGAATCCATCTCTCTTGCAGAACATGGAATTACAAAGAAATGTGATGGCTGGTCCCTCTTTGCCAACACCCGTGACCACAAGTTTTCAAAATAATAATGTGCTAAGTAATCAGAACCCTGCAATTTCTGTACCTTCTATGACAGGCATTCCTGAAGACAATAAAGAGAGCCTTAGTGTGCCCCAAGATAACGAGTGTCAAAGTGCACAAGGTGTCCAAGGTAACAAAGACCAGCCCAGTATTGAACTAAAAGGTATCCCTACTCCAGAAATGAAAATGTTGGTTACAGAAGAACAGCCGAAAAAAGACGGGCAAGCCTTAGATACCAGTAAGCTTCCGGTCTTGGAAGAAAGTAAAACCATGGTATCTCCAGCTATGAGGGAGGCACCAACTTCTTTAAGTCAACTTCTTGATAATTCTGGAGCTCCTAACGTAACCATTAAGCCCCCTGGGCTGCCTGGTCTTGAAATGGCACCAATAGTCACCACTGGTGAGGAGCTAAAGAAGATAGCTGTCATTCCTCCGCTGCAAGATTCATCCTCAAGCAAAGAACCATCTAATGCCCTTAGTTTGCCTCAAAATAATGAGCCCTGTTCAAATTCAGGGCACCAGGAACTGGGAGAAATAAACTCAAACGTTGCACAGAGTGTTCCTCCAGTAATGCAAAGGCCTGTCAGCTCTTCTTCTATTTCAGGTCCTTTACCCCCCAACCAGATAACAGTTTTTGTAACTTCAAACCCTATTACATCTTCTGCTAATACATCAACACCGTTGCCGTCTCACTTGCAACCTGCGTTAGTGTCGACTGTTGTCACAATGCCCAACGTAGGGAACAAAGTTATGGTTTCTGAGGGACAGTCAGCAGCTCAGTCTAACGCCCGGCCACAGTTTATTACACCTGTTTTTATAAACTCATCATCAATAATTCAGGTTATGAAGGGCTCTCAATCAAGTACGATTCCAGCAGCCCCGATGACGTCTAACTCTAGTCTAATGCCTCAGTCAGTCGCAGTTGTTGGTCCTTTGCATATACCGCAGAATATAAAGTTCTCCTCCGGGCCTGCTCCTCCCAGCACAACGTCCAGCAGTCCTGTTTCTAGTATTCCCACCAGCAGGCCACTGGTTCTTAATCCCTTGGCACCTCCTGTTCAGCTGCCTTCTCCCGCTACAACTTCTTCCAATGTTCCTTCACATCTTCCTGCTCAGCAAGTCAAAGACTTCAGCCCAGAGGAGACGACTTCTCAAAGTGGTGGGTCGAGTGACCTGTGCTCAGTTACAGCAACACAGTCTGGACCTGTTGTTTCACCTCTTCTTACAAGTAGTCCAGGGTCTGGGAACAGACGCAGTCCTGTTTCATCGAGTAAGGGAAAGGGAAAAGTAGACAAGATTGGCCAACTCTTGCTAACGAAAGCATGCAAGAAAGTCACTGGTTCCCTTGAGAAAGGGGAAGAGCAATATGCTTTGGATGGAGAAGCAGAAGGTCAGGGACTAGAAACGTCAGTCCTAAATACTTTGGGAACAGAGCAATCACCAGCAGAACTGGATAATAAAACTGTGACACCTCCAGCACCCAGTCTTATAAAACAGAGCACTTCTGGGCCTGGCAGTTTGAGTGTCAGCACTGCAGCTCCTGCTCCTGTCTCTTCGTCTCCAAGCGTATCAACAAGCACTCCTCCTACGAGCATACTGTCGGTTGTAGCCACTCCCGCAGTCCCAGACCTCGCACCCACAGCACCAAGCACTAATGGTAGTAACCATGGCAGTTTACCAGCTGAGCAAACTGGGGTTGGTGTGGTGGAAGAAAAAGCAGGAGCACATCAGGAACTGCTACAAAGTGCAGGTAAGTCCAGTGCTGCTGTGCGCGAATGGAAGAAGTGGGATTGCTTTTGTAAACTTATAGGTGCTTCCTTCCATGAGCGTGATGAAATCTAGACACTGTAGCCAAGGCTGACAGCTGCTTTTCTGTTTGAGTGATACACAGGCTTGCACTTCGCTAAGATTCACGTTCCAGATGTTTCATTTCAGTTTCCATTTACTGCTTAAACGGGGCATTTGTCATGAACACACGCAATAACAGAGGAGTGATTTCACATAACTGTTAGAAGGGGGAAGAAGATATGGATGTATCAGTAATGACAAAAGTAATACTTACGGTGCTTTTCACACTGATAGATATACTGGTACTCTGCTCCGGTAATTAAGATATTTTAAGTTAATCCTAATAATACTAGTTCCCTGTTTGAATAACCTTAACCCTCTAGGGAAATAGCTGAATAACCTCCAGAAGGAAAAAACAAACACCAAAACCCCTTATGTCTAGGGAAAAATGAAAAGGCACATTTCAGAGAAATACCTGAAAAAGGGATTATAAGTGAATTGCACCCAATTCAAAAACACAAAATACATTCACATCTGAACTATTTTCTCCTTTACTATTTTAATTGGAGCATCTGATAGACTTATGACATTGCTGCTACTTCTTGATGCCATTCTTAATCTATTGAAAATGTGGTGGAAAAAAACCATCGCTCTTCAGGTAAGCTGTCTAAATACCAGTTGTGCTTTACGTCATGGTTTTAGACACAGAAGATAAAATAATGGAAGATAAAATCCACAGAAGACAGTGGATCTGAGAACTTCAGCTTGAATATGACTTTCCACGTGGCTATTACGTGCATGTTGTAACTGTGCCACTAGAAAATGGAAATGTTTACTTTGAGCTTCACAGAAGGAATTCTGGTTTGTTAGGAAAAAAATGGAAGTGGATATTCTTTATTTAAACAGGAATGTTTAACTTTTTGTCTTCATGTTCTTAATTTCATTATCACATATAATAGAAGACTTGAAAGCATTAGCCCAAGAGGAATTGGTTTTCCATCTCCTTTTTTTTTTTTTTTTTTTTTTTAAACTTGACAACCCAAGACATGTTACGTCACATCATCTTACTACCAGAGGACTTCAAGGGAGCCTCTGGAGCACATTTTTCACTCTTGCAATTTAATTGAAAGAGTGAGGGCGTTGATTCATTAACAAAGATGCTGTTCTTCCCCAGAACCTGTGTTGAAATGAGCGTTAAACTGAGAGAGACTAAACTCTTTAATTTCTAGGACTTTATTTAAATTCTTAGCTGGTGAAAAACTGTTACCTTTAAAAATGTGTTTTATGATACCTAATTTCATCACTTATTCTAATTTTTCTAGTTTGAGAAAACTTGCTTGGGATAGTTTTGCCAAAGTGTTTTGGTTTGGTTTTGGGGTTTTGTTGTTGTTGTTTTTTAAACTGGGGAGGTGCATGTGATGGGGGGAAAAGTGGAGGGTAGGTTAAAAAAATTGCATCTGTAAATGAAAAAACACAGTAAGCTGGAAGAGACAGCATTTTGTAAAAGCGGCCCAATTGCAAATCAGAAAATTCTTGTCACTCCGTTTGAAAATAATGCTTTTTCCCTCCACTTTTATTCTAGCGTCCTCTCAACATTTAACACAGAAAAAAAGTTCAGTTGCAGCATCAGAAAGTACTGTTCAAAGAGCAGGTAAATCCTACTTTGGAAAAGCAGAATATAGGTGAACTAAACTCTTCATGTTTGTAACTGAAAATGCACTTATTTTAATGCATATTTAATGGTCACTAATATGCTTGGTAGTTTGGGGGTTGGGGTTTTTTTATTATTTGTGCTTTTGGGATTGCTTTTCTTTGTTAGATACATTGTGCTTGAGAAGTCTCCAGAGCCTTGTTGGAGATTCAGTATGGGATCAAGTAAAACAAATGGAAAAATCGCCAAGGCAGTTTTTAGATACTCAGTCATAAGCTGGAGGGACTGCATTTGTAATGGTACGTTGTGTTTGAGTTTTGAAGTTTTGTTAAGAGCAAATAGGAGTTTTTCTTTTATATGGGATGTTTCTGAAAATATTTTCAAAAGCCATGCTGGGAACTTAAGTTTTAGAGTTGTAATCCTATTTTTTGTGTTCAGCTTTTAATGAATCCTCAGCAGTGTTTCACGGACGGAGCCCTGGCAGATGACTTTTTGTTGTCAGTATCCGTTATCATGCTGTTTCACCATCAATTCTGTGGTGTTTTAGAAAAGTAATTTCTAAGATGAGTAGGGAAGATGGATAGACATTGCCTTGCGCATGGAAAGTGCCACACTCCATCAATTTGCCGTCTCTAATATGATTAGAAGTAGTGCTTTCAGAAAGTAGAAATTGTACCAAATTGCTTTCTTTGAACTTCCACTCAAACAAAGACATTCATGTGCCCTCTTGATTTACATCCAACTTATTGCCCCAGTGCTGAAGTGGCTGTATTAAGGAGTTCCTGCTGGGGGGGAAGCACCAACATTATCGATTTTTCAAATTTTGGGTAGGAAGAAGAGTAACTCTTTCCTTTTGTTGCGTAGTCTATTTTTCTTTTGTTACCAAGAGTTCTGTTTTTCCCAGACAGTGCTATATACACTTACGCTGAAGAGTCTGATGCTCCAACCATACAAATTGTAAGCAGTATTTACCATAAGGGGACAGATATTACCTGGTTTCGTACTTTTTTTTACACCTTTTATTCCTTGTGCACACTCTAGCAAACTTGGGGTAGTAAATTGATCTTAAAGGCAAAGCCACAGGTTTGTGCACCACTGTCCCAAAGACTGGAGGGTATTTAAGGGTGAGATGGCGTACACTGTAGGCAGTGTGGCAAATAAACTTTACATGTAACGTTAATACATTACAATGTAGTGGTAATCCCTAAACCAGGGGCAGTTTCTCACAAGAGGGGCTGTGTTTAGGTATAGATATCCCCTCTCAACAAAGGATCTGGTGGACGTGGGGAGAATTAAAAGATGGACAGTAAAAAGATTAGAAATCTTACATAATGAAAAGGAGAGCTGTTCATTTATGGTGAAGACTCAAAAGGAAACCTGACCTCTATGTATAAAATCACTATGAGAGAGGCAGAAAGAGGGCAGGTCAGACTTCTCTGTACATTATCTGTACATTATCTCCCGAGAGATTTTTTTTTTTTCTTTTCCAATTCAGTAGAAATATAATTGAGCTTCAGAAAACTGTCTTCCTTTGCATTATAAGATTTGCTGTAGGAGTTGGTTGGGTTATGGCAAAATTTTACATGCATAATAGGTCCAGGTTAGTATTTTTAAGGTTTAAAACTAATAAAACGTAGAAGTAGTAAACTGTCTAAAACGGAAGTTAAAAAAGGGAGAGGACTGTAGCCCTTCTCAGGAAGTTTCTCTACATGTTTCTTCTGCAGGGTTCCTTTTCACTTTTCTCTGCCTTAGCTGGTGCAGGCCATAATCAGAAAGAGCGCTTGGCTGATGTGGTGCTTGGTTTGATGTTAGCTTGCTTCTCTTTGAGAGAAGCGATAAACGAGAGAAGTTTATTCTTCAGACCTAATACATAATGAGAAAAAAATGAGATAGTCATGTCTTGTCAGCAGGTATGTACTTCTACAGCAGACTTTAAAATTATCTTTTTCTCTTGTAGAACTTGAAACAAATGCTCCAGTAGTTGCTGGTCAAAGGTAAGGAGATAGTTTGAGTAGATTCAGAATAGATACAGCTTTCATGGGAGGAAGTCCCCTTCGCTTTGCTTCACTTGCACAACTTATGCTACTACTTTTCATTTTCTTGTCCCTACCCTTTCTGTCCTGCTAAGCAATTGGGCTGGTTGAATGTTTCAAAACGTTGCTGAACTGCAGAATGTAAGGTAACTTTTTCCCAAGTCTGTCTTTGTGCCTGGGGCAGTGTTTCCTTTTATCCCTTCAGGCCTGAGCATTTCTTGTCCTGGAAGGGTCTTAATGGTTCCACTGTTTGATGTTTTCTGAAAGCAAATCCAAACTAAAACCCCCAAAGCTTGCATCTTAGATCTCATGTGAATTTTTGTTTTCTGGAAGTAAGTCTTTCTAAAGTTCATTCTTATTCTGCCTTTGTGACCGTTTTCTCTAGATTTTCTCTGTGTTTGCTTGTTGACACTTTGCCAAAACCTGATAGGAAAGTCACATAGAAACTTCATCATGTTCTGATTAAGACATGCAGTATTTAAAAGATCGAATTTCAAATGATTGTGTTCTGTCAGAAGAAAGTATGGTTTCCAAGATGTATTTCTGTTAGATCCTAAACCCACTGGGCTCTTAAACTCAGTCTCGGCAGCTGTAGTGACTGACCTTTGTAAGGCTTTTGGATAACTCTGCTGGCACAACTGGCCAGGTTTTTGATGTCCTCGTCAGTGGAGCGATACCCCTAAGCCAGGGTAAGAGGTGCAGTGCACTCATTTGCCTCAGCAGCAAATAAGGTAGCACCTTCTCTTGTGAGGGAGGTAATGCAATGTACTTTCTCAGGTCAGGAGTGACTCTGAATTGAATATTCAACTCTATCTACCTTCACATGGATCAGGATCTTTCTAGTTGTATCAAAGATGAACTGAAATTTCACTTCAAGCTTTTTTAGGGTAGAATTTTTCTAAAAAGCTGAAGGTGCAACACTTGGCAGAGGAACAGATTCTCCAAATGAAGTGTCCTTGCGAGACTGTTCTCCCAATTCATTCAGCCCATCAAATTACCACAAGTGCATTTCTGTTTGGATTTTTCTGGACTGGTGCTTTTCCAAGCAAGACTGGAAAAGAAAGAAAGTTTTCAGGCAAACTGTGAATCTAGTGGTGGCTGATACTCACAGTGGTCAGCTTTGAGCAACTGGAGTTAAAGGCCATGCGGTATAAACCTTAGAGGAACCTTGCAACCTTCAAAGCACTAGAAATATTTTTTACTCGGCCAATTATAAAAGTAAAAAAGTGATATGTTGGTTCCTGTGAGACAATCCAAGCTATGGATTAGTCACTAGAATCTGTAAAAAATACCTGTAATAACTGGACTTCAGCTGCTGATGCCTGTTTGCTTACCTCCAGGTATCCTCTGAAGCAGGTGGCTGTTTCAGCTGCCCAGGTTACTTAGCGCAGGACCAGTTTGTGACCTGTCTGGGGATTTGGTTTAGAGAATGCCCATAATACTGACTTGAAAGGAAATACATTCCAAGCCACGTGCTTCCATATTCTCCTCTACTGTGTGTTTCCTTGTTTGAGAATGTTTGTCTCTACTTTCATTGACAAACTGTGTTTTATTTCAGTTATCTGTTACTTAAAACTATAAGTATTTGTAGTAGTTTATCCTCTCAAAGCAGGGCTTCCTCTGAAACAGTGACGCTGTAGTGGAACCTCTGTTGACGCACAGGTCTGCTCTGTGTGGTTTTAGTCAGTTCTCTAATTAAGGCAGCCTTTCATGAAATCTTGCAAGGACCCCCAAAGGGCATGAAATGAGTTTTCTTTCTCCTTTTGCATTATCAGCAGAATAATTTATTTGATAATTACTTCCCCTTGAATTCACAACAGATAAGTTTAGCTTAATCTTCAGAAACCACGTAGTCGTCAGAAATTATCTAGAGTTAGTGCATTAAGGAGAAAACACCCAAACCTCAGGATGAGTTTACAGGGTTGAGAGTGGTAAAATAAAAGAGGAGTTTGATTACAAAATATAGGACTCCATTTATTGTCTCAGTGACAGGAAACATGGATTTCCACGCTACCTAAAATTATTTTTTTTACAGCAGAAAAAAGCTTTCTGTTATAAGAAAAAAGTATTTTAACTTCAAGCTTTAAAGCTTGAAGAAAGTTCTAAATAAACTGTAAGCTTTTAATATGTAAAGAAATCACTTGGATCAATGGAGTGGGTCATTGTAGTCAAAACAAAAGCTGGCATACTCACTGAAGAGTTCATAATTCTTCCTTATGTTCATCTGCAATGTCAACTCTGTATTCCCATATCGTAGCAGTCTCTAATGAAACTTGTTTGCTTTTCCTAGACTTCAGTAATGGTGGCACCTGTGGAAAACAGAGCAGACCATTTATAATGCATCTAATTTCTTGGTCTTCTAATGTTGAAAATATTCTCTTTGAGGACTTCTCAATTCTGTATCCTCTGATAATTTTTAATAGAAATGGACTATACTCTGGCTTACTCAGGTCATTCTTCATCTGATAAAACTTCTGGTATCTCTAGCATTTCATATCTTCAGTGCTAATAGTCCGGAACTGGTACCTGTGTTGGTCCATCCTCCAGCTTGTCTGAGTTGCATAGAAAAACATAATTCTTCTTACACTTCATCAGAAATATTTTGTCCCACTTTATTAGTAATGAGACAAAAGAGAATTGTGAAAAGTCTAAAACTCCAAATAGAAGAAATTCAAGAACAGAGGATTCTGCTGCTTCACAAGAAAGTGTAGAGAATGGACAGCGCAAGAGGTCCTCCAGACCAGCATCTGCATCCAGCACTGCAAAAGGTAAAATGTACAGCCATCATTTCTCTGGAGAGGGCAAGAAGTAACGTACTTCCCCAGATAATAACCCTTTCAATAACTGGCTCGTAACAATGATTTACAGCTTGTAAATGTTGTGTGCTTTTAACTCTAGTTCCAACGATTTAGACACAGGTTGGTGTTGAAGTATTTGCTGACATCTGTACTAGCAGTAAATCTTGTATGAATTTCCCGTTGTTAAATTTGTGGAACTTGTTTTCTGCAGTACTCATCAACGTAGTGTTCAGCAAGCTTGCCTAGCTGAAGCTGAATTCTCTTGGCAGAAATGTGTTGCCATTGAAAGGACTGTACTCAAGTAAAAAAGTGACTTTTTTTATTTCCTGAAGCCTGAAAGACACGAGACAAATGCTTAAGTCTTCCCAAGTGCACGGTCGGCTCTTGCGGAGCCAAATGCTGTGGTTCAGGCGTGCTCAGAACGCCGCCTGGAGCACCCAGGAGCGCTGTGTGCTAGCACACGGAGCCTCAGCTGGTCTCTCCAAGAACATGTTACAGATATTAACCCATGGCATTAGCAGCTGCTGACATGCCTTATTTCTACGCAGGTTACAGTCTTTAACAAAGTATGCAGCATTTGTGTGATACACACGGTTGTTAGTGGAATGCACAGTCCGTGGTGCCCTTCTGGGTTTCCGAAGCTTTGTCAGCTCCTTATGTTTAAGGGTCAGAAAAATTCTGATGGATGGAAGTTGTGTGAGAGGGTAGGGAGAGACCACCAAGAGGCAATAGTTGACCAATATTTTAAAGATAACATACAGAACAAAGAGCTATTAATATAAAATTATTATAAAAGGAAATAAAGTTGAATTCAGCAACCATTTTTCCATACTGAAGATACCAAAGTTTGATGGTAAGAATATTTGCATTTTAAGAGTTTCAGAGAAGACTTCCAGCTATTCGTAATTGTGTAATGACTCAAAGATTACATGGAGGGACCTGTATGTTCTGAGCTTTTGTGGCTGCTGAATTTAATTAAATTTACTTCTTGTGGCAGGATTGTGCAGAAGAGTCTAAGTCTGTATTGTAAAAATAATCTTTCATGGTTGTGAAGAGAAGTTTGACAAATGTGAAGCCAATGTAAAATTGATTTGGTGGTACCTTCCTGAGTTTAAGGGGATCTGAAACGTATGACCTGCCCCACATACTGTAATGAATAAACCTAAAGATGACAACCAGTGGCACATCAAATTCTGAAAATATGGGAACGTGAAAGTGCATCCAATTTAAATAATATCAGAACTCACTTAGGGGTTTTGTACTGACTGTGTTATTCGTTTACCTCTGTAAGTAAAATCATTGTTTTTAAAACATGCATCTGAAACTACTGCAGTATCTTAAGGGTTTTGCTTGAAAATGCAGGTCCAGCTTACTGTGTAGGAGCATAGGCTTTGATTACCTTGTCTCCATGCAAGCAACTGCCTGCTTCCAAGTTGCAGAGAAAATGAGCGAGACAAGGCTCTCTGTGGAAGAGGACAGGCTGGAGGATTAGTGAGGTAGCTGAAGGAGAGTAACGAGGTTTGCTGCTTGTGCCTACTCTGTTCTACATATTTATCAGTGAATTGTAGCTTAAGAAAGCACATGTGTTTTGTATGCTCCTGGTCTCCTCTTACACATCCGTGGTTACCTTATCTGTGTCCTGAGAAACTCGCTAATCCATGTTAGAGAGAGTGTGGGGCTGGAGAAGTTGCCTTTTGAGATAGAGGCTGATTAAGGTCATTATAAAAATGGCAGTTAGGAAAAACTGACATATAGCAGGGAGAGAGAAGCAGACTTTGACCAGTTCATGTGGGAATTCCCTTGCTGAGCATCAGGGAGGAGGAAGCAGAAGAGGGCACGCCGAAAGTCAGCCCGTGTCCATATGTGCATGGCACGCTTCTGTGTGCAGGTTTTGGGTAGAAGTGGGCAAGGAAACGCTGGTGATGCTCACAAGGGCCTGGGGACTAGGGCAGGTACTGAACGCTGCTGACCGCTGACCCTTTCATTCCCCCAAACACGGAGACTTCAGCAGCAGCAGGGGTGGCTACAGCTAATGCTGCTGCTGGCCAAGCTACTTAAAAGCAGCATTGCTGCTCGGAGGGAGCTCTGGTGGCTAGAAGTCATGCCTGTGAAGATATTTCTCTTACGAAAAATGGTACTGTATCGGTATTTTCACTTTTTGGAATACCTTTCCAGCAAGGGCTGTTTCAGCATTTACTGTAGCCTCGAGCTTGTTAAATTTTGAAATGTTGATTTTTTTTAATTTTATTTTTTTTTAATACAGCATCTAACAGCCATGGACTTATGCTGTTGCTTTTCTAGTCTTAGATGTCTTGGAAATTTTTTCCCTTTTGACTCTTAAAATACACACAGCTCTAACAGCTTTTGGAAAATATTGTGAAGAGCCAAAGATACATTGCCAACATTTAAAATCACATTTTAAAAAAAAAAAATCTAAAGATGCAAATACCCGTGGTCCTTACTCCTTTCCTTTTTTGTTTTGAAATGGAAACTTAGTGCCTTGGTAAGTGCACTGAAAATGTCTGCTTTCACTGTAGCTTCTGCAAGTGCTTCTGGTTGTTGGTTGCAGTGCGCGTAATGTTTTGTGTCTCTGCATAAGCTGTTTTTCTGTGAATCACAATGTACACTGAAGAGACTTCTTTCCAAATGACCTGACTTTCCAAGGACTCAAACAGCTAGATTCTTAACTTGCGTGGCAGGCTCCAAAATATCTTCCAAAGTCTTTTTTTGTAACGCCATCTCCATGATGCTTGGGTCTGGTTGGCGCAGTTTGTGCCCGGCGCTGTACTGCTGTCTCGCGGATGCTGAGCAAGCTGTGGCATGTGGGGAACTAAAGCTAAAGACCAGTTAAAAATACACGACTCTCATTTTTAAGGCCGCTATATTAGGACTTCATAAACACTAAACTTGCAACGCTCGGAAATAGTGCCCTAAGAGAAGCTAGGGGGAACCTTGTGTTTATCGCTGCTGGCAGCTGTCATCGGGGTGAAGGGTCCATTTGTGTTACGTCTGGTGAAGAGTCAGTCCTGGTTCCGTGGAAATCCTGGTCTCCAGAGGTTTCCACTCTGGTATGATTTTGGAAAAATAAAAGGGCATTCTGTGCACCTCTGGTGAATGGCTTACCAACTTCGTATCCATGCTTTTTTTCTTCTCTTGATTTCAGAAACGAGTGCCAGTGCAATGCAGTCAAAAAGAAGAAAATCCAAGTAAATTACTGCATGGAAACATGAAACTTGTAAATGAGTGTGAATTTACCAATAGCAATTTTGAGCTGTGATTTTTCTTTTTTAAATAAAATTCTGTACAGTAAGTCATTTTAATATTATGCTGTTCCCAATAAATGATTTTTTTTTTTCTAAAAAACAGATAAATAGATATAAAAACTGGGTTCTTCTAAAACCCCCTGGATTTACAAAGTGAAGTCCAGGGTTAGCACATTAGATTAATGTGTTTGTATGAAATGGAAGGGGAGGGGAAGACAATTGTAAATTTATTTCTTTCCACTTTTCATAAACAAATTAGAATACAGGGTTGTCATTTTTAGGTATTAAAATAATGTATTGTGCTGTTGTTTAAGTACTGTATGTGAATAGCAGTAAGAGGGTTTATAAACAAACCCAATCTTATTTGGAAATGTAAATAATTTTATTATATAGTAGATCAGATGTATTTGTTGTAGAAATGGACCAGTGAAACAAAAAAGTAAATTTAAGGGTTTGTATAATGTGGAATCCCTCAAGTTCTAAATAAATGTTATTGTCGTATAATTTGGGTTGTATTATTATTAGCAGCAACAACGGCATCATTCCAAACAGGAAGATTGAAGGGGGATTATTTAGAGCTCTTGGCCTGCAAGCTCCTTATATGGAGCTTTAGAAAGGAATTTGTTGAACCACAAACGAATTAACTGATGCAGCTGTTCTTGCAAAGCAAGAGAAAAACGCCAAGGCTGCCCTCCCGCCCTGGGGAGATGTGCCGTGACTGTGGGGTGAGGAAGCCCAGAAGTCAGCGCTCCCCACAAATAAAGCTGCTCAGCAGGAAAGCACGGCAGAGAAAAATGCCGTATTAAGGGGTTTGAAGACTTTCTGAAATGCGGTAGCCTGAAATACATTTATCTGGATAACTCTACTGCCATCAGTGGCGACTGGTTTGTACGTACTGCTGCGGAAAGTAGGTCAGCCTCTTTGCTCTGGGAAGCTCTCGTGGTGAGAAACAGAGGGGCCAGTCTTTTCCGATTGCTTGTTGCTTTGTGCACAAATAGATACTTTTGCCTTTTTTCTTTTCATGTGGAATTTTAAAAATCTGTACGTCCAAAGGCTGATTAAATATAAACTGTCATTAAGTGTAAATTGTCACCTTTTATAATGACAGAAATTACCTATTTGTGCGCAAGGTAATAGACACTGAGCAAGGCTACCGTCTGCTCTTTGCTGTCACAGTTTGGATGCTCTGTGTCTTTTGCTTGGAAAAAGTCAGACGCTGGTACAGGAATGCTGCCGCCTCCTGCGCCCAAGAGCCCCTGGTCCCCGAGCCCCTGCTCTCCCCTGGGTCCTCACACTGCTCGTACTTTGTGGGGGGGGGGACAGGGACGGGGGATGGGGACGGTTACTATGAAGGTGGTTTCCACAAAAAGCATCTACTCCTTTGGGATTATAGAACCATCCATACACATCAATACATGCCTGTAGGATTATAGATCCGTACGTACACTTTTATGTATGCACGTATAGATTTCTGTATGCACTCACACACGAGTACAGTCAATTGGAAGCAGTTTTTGAAATGGCCCATTTTTACTGCTTCCATCCTCCACGTTGTGTTTGCTAACCCTCATCTTTAGTTGGCCAGTTCACAAAATTGGTTTTATTCCAAGAGTCAGTTTTTGCGCTAAGGACAAGTCAGGATTGCCCCCCACCCGTCAGAAGTCTTCGGTGGGGTGGGAGGGGCCCTCTTGTGGCGGTGGTGTTGATGTCCTACCCACCGAGCCTGCCGAAATGCAAGGGCGAGCGTGCAGGTAACCTGGCGCTCACCCTGCTCTGTGCTTGGCCTTGCTGCTGCGGCTGCTGGCCAGGTCAGCTGGGGGGTTCTGGAGAATGAGGAGCTGGACAAAGTCCACAGAACTGGAAGGTTGTCCTCACAGTCAAGGCCCAATAAACTAGGGGAGGAGAGGGGATGCACTTGGGTTTGCCAAGAACACCACATGGCAGGGAGCGGGCGAGCTTGAGGGCAGTGTCACCGTTTACGGGGACACAGACCTTGGGAAGGGACGAAGGCAAGATCCTACACCTGGGAAGGAGCCTTAGAAGGAGCCAAGGACCTTGTACTGGTGCTGACAGATGCGCTTGGCAGCGACTGGCTGGGGAGCAGCTCTGCAGTCAGAGCCCTCAAAGAGAGTAAGCTGGGCCTGGCTTAACGCAAGAGGAAGGCTGCTGTGCTGTTGGAAGTGTAGCCGGGGGGAAGGGAGGTGATCGTTCCCCTTTTCTTGGCACTTGTTAGACCACATCTGGATAGTATCGCCTCATTTCCATGACACATCCTCCCCAACACACACACAAAGATGTTGAAAACACAGAGGGGACACGGTAGAGGGCTACCAGGATGGCCGGGGCAGGGGACACTTGGCCAAAGAGAGATGGAGGGAGATGGGCTTCATTACCCTTTCAGGTACTGGAGAAGATGGAGCCAGGCCCTTACGGAGGTGGGTGCTGGGAGGAGGGGACCCCACTAGAATAAATGGAAGGAGGAGGTTCTGGCTGGATAAAACGATTCTCCCTGACGACAGCTGGGCGCTGGACCAGGGCTCAGAGAGGTGGTGGGATCTCTCTGGAGGTTTTCAAGAGCTGGCTGGGCTGCACAACGTGGTCTAATTTGGTATTTACCCTGCTGTGAGCAGGACGTTGGACCAAAGACCTCCTGAGGCCCATCCCAGCCCGAATGACCCTGTGCTTTGTCTTCTGCTGCCAAATTCGGTTTTCCCATGAGAAGGTTTATCAAAGCTCGCTCTTACCTGTTTTTTCATTCCTGATGAAAAGAAAATCATTCCTTGAAGTGCTTCTCCCAGCAGCTGGGGATCCAAGGTGTAACACCGGAGAACCCCTTGGCTTTCCTCTGCTGGAGATGCTGGCGTAGCCACTGCGCTGCTGGGCTCAGAAAGCCCTGTCCCACCCCTGCCCAGAGCAGGCTGCTCATGTCTGTGTCTGCTCTCATTTTGGGTATCTCCAAGGATGGAAACTCCTCAACCTCACTGGGCAACCTGCTTCTATGGTCAACCACCCTTGCAGTAAAAAAGTATTTTCTCATGTTTAAGAGGAATTTCTCATTTTTTTTACTTCAATTTGTGCCTCTCATCCTGCCCCTGGGCTGAGAAGAGTCTGGGTCCATCTTCTCTACACCCTCCTTCGGGTGCCTGCTCACATGGATGGAATCGCCCTGCGCCTTCTCCTCCAGGCTGAGCAGTGCCGGCTCTCAGCCACTCCTCATCTGTTGGATGCTCCAGGCCCTTACTCAGCAGCATCTCTCTGCCCCTCAGTTATAAGGTGGGTGGTAAGAACATATCAGGCTGTTGGGTATGTGCTTGGAGAAACGGCTGATGCTGTAGAGATCAGCCGATGTAGGACTCATCGTTCTCAGGGCAATCAGCATCTGCGTTAGCCCTTGCAGTCATCTACTGAAGTTTAGGGTTTGGTAATGGGGAGGAAAAAAATCCCCTCAAACACCTCAGCCTGTACCATCCCCTCCCCTTTGTAGCCTTGTCTTCAAAGGAGACGTTTTTCTATGGAGTTTTCTCTGATAGTTAAGGCATTGACTTTTAAAAGCTTATTTCAAAAACCAATCAGATTTACTTGCAAGTAGAGGAATGCACATAAGATAGAGTTTAAATATATTTTTTTTTATTTCTTTTTTTTTTCTTTATATTAGGTGGTTTTTTTTTTCAGTCAGAAGACAGCATTACAACCTAACAACCAAAACCGGGTTACATACACACAGGCACACTACGTAACATATTCCAGGCAGTCGTGTCCGTCAGTCTGCTGACACACAGCAAATGTTGCAACAATGTCCTACGAGTAGACACCCTTTCTCTACTAACCTTGCTTACACCAATTTAACACATAACACACAAAAAGGACGTATTTTGTTAGCTTTCAGTTTCGGACAAGGTTTCAGTCCTACAGCATAGGTGATGTAAAAAATGCAGGGCTTTTTTTTCCTCTTCTCAAAATCCCGGTGTGGAAGTTGTCCCACTGTTTAAGGCATTCAGCAGAGCACGGCTGATAGAGAACTGCTGCGTGGGCTTCTGCCTGATGGCGTGGGTCCTCTGCAACACCCCAACCACGTCAGCTGCACGGCTGCCCTGCCCCAGCAGTGGTGGGCGCAGGGCTGGCGGCCAGGGACAATAGCATTCTCTGACACATCTTAGGGAAGGCTTAAGGCAACCTTTTCCAACCAAATAGCACTTTCTTCTCCTTTCCATGGAAAGGAAACACCGACTACTGAAGACGCTGTCCGACCTGGCAAAGCACTGGTGCTCACTCTGCTGCTACTGCTTGCTCTCCATGCACAAACCAGTGAGGAACTGGGGTTTAGGCTGAGCTTTTCAAAGCTGCCTAAGAGATTTAGCATCCGAAATGCTAACTGCTTTTTAGCTAATAAAAAAGCTAAATGCTTTTTAGGACATTAATTCTGTTAGGCTTCTCTGAAAATCCCAGTGTCTAGTTTTAAAACAACATAGAATCACAGAAATACTGAAAACTGACTCCCCAGTCATCTCTTGCATAGGACTTTTAACTATAGTTCACTGATTTATTCAAGTTCTGCAGTAGTGTTAGAAAAAGATGACAAACCATGAAAAAGGGTGAAAGGCACATGTACAGTCAGTCCAGCATGGGGAGGAATAATGCGCATGGATAGGTTTTAAAAGCAGAATACCTAGGGTTCATACATACAAATAAAATATTGCTTAGTGGCTCTGCATGGTTATATTTATGATACAAGACAAAATATTACTATTTGACTGCTATGCCTTGTGCTGTTCCCTCATCCCTAGATTTCCCAAAGCACAATTGTGTCGATGCAAAGCTGAGGATAAGATTTCAGAGAGCGCTGGGCAGAGCTGCTCCCGGCTTCCCTGACATGGATACGTGAGGTGAGTGTGAAAGAGCAGAGAAACTTTGGGCTCCCCTGTGCAACCCACTTCTAAGCTACACTTATAATTTACTCTGCTGGTTTCCCCCTCCATTTGCAAGGAACAAAATCTTTCCCCCCCACAGGTGATAAGATACAATCAGAGTGGAAGGTAGAGAGGTTTTCGTGGTTAGCTATAACAGAGCCAAACCTTCATAACAGTGTTTTCATGCTCCGGGGCATGCGGCAGCACCCCTCTAGCAGAGCTTTGCACTTACTCTGGGTATAGGGCTGGAAAAGCAACCCCCACCAACCAGCCCAGGAGGTGTTAGCTCAGAGTGAGTGTAAGAGTGGGACACCCGCCTGTCACCTCTGTGAAGAAGACTTTATAAAAGGAGTACACATAAGAGCCATCTTTGTTATTAAATGGAGCTGCTCGTCTTTGTCATCCTCATGCTTTTAGGGAGAGAGTTGTAGATTTAGTCAATGACACAGATCTCTTTCAAGAAGCAAAAAGGAAGGCGATTTGATGATGCATCGATGAATGGCATGAAACAGAGGGTGGTGGGGATACCTCCTGCCCAAGCCATGTCTGGTTGTCCAGAGCCCACAGCTGATGAGTGCTCCCACCACTGGCAGCCTGGAGTTGAGTGGAGGAGATGGCAGCATCTCCAACAGGTTTGTGGACACCCCTCACCAAAAGAGGGACTTGCCAACCACACAGAACCTCTCCCACCACTTCATCCAGCTTTTGCAGCCACATTCATGCAACCTGTGACAGCCACGCATGTTAATGGGAGGAGGACTGAGCCCTTGAGGGTGCTGGGAAATTATTCATCACTTTGACATTGTATTGAGCGGATCTGAGAGAAATGGGCAGAGTTGGAAAGCTCCACCTTGAAGAAGACAAGCCCTGAGGCAATAAACCCCATTTAAGGCTCTTTAGTGTCCCCTTTCTGGTGGTGGGAGTCCCCAGCGGTGGAGAGGCTGCAAGTGTGGTGGGTGTCTGTCCACAGGCTCTGGTCCCTGTGAGCAGCTGTGCTGAGGAGCTCACCAGACACAGTCCTGTGGTGGAGAAGGACTTGGGGGAAGCTCTGAGGACTGGGGGTGGAATGCTGGGGTGCTGGTCCGTCCCTCCCACCCCCAGCAGCTATTTTTGAGTGCAGACAGCAAAGAGGTGCAGCAAACTGGAGGCACATCTGTGCCACTTGTGGAAACGGTGGCTGTTGACAATCCCCGGTGGCACCAGCTGGATACAGGTGGCCTCTTGTTTTAAACCCAGACACTCATGGAAGGTGCGGGGACTGCCGTCATCCCATCCTCAGCACAGGAGAGCGGGGCTTGGTGCTGCCTTCCGGCAGGCAGCAACAGGCAGATGCTGAGAACCATTTTTCTTGACTTGAGATGTCCTATTGCTTTGGACTGGCTGTTTTCTAATTTTTGCGTGGTTTAATCTTGGGGACTTGTTTGCTTGTCAATAAATTCACCTGAAATTTGATTTCCACTTTACGCAAGGCTCTGGAACTGGTATTTATCCTCCACAGGAATGACTGCAAAGCTGTGTGATTCAAGTCTAGAACCTCACTGGAGTATTTTTTCATCTTTTTTTTTTTGTTATGACTGGTATGACATCTAGTGGGTTTTTTTCTTCCCAGTGGAGCTGGATGGAAGAGGAAAAGGTATCAGTAAGATGTAAATGTAAAATTATCTATTGATTAAAAACATGCCTAAAGAAAGAGTGAAGATTCCCACAGAGGTGATCTTTGGGATGCACCATGCATTTACGATATCCATGATGAAAAAGAAACGCTGACTCCCATGGAAAGAATAATTTCTCTTCGAGATCAAGCTTTTACAGCAGGGTTTTTTGGAAAGCACATTTGTGAGTGCAAGTTTCAGAGCATCAGGTGAGAAGGACTTTTGCCCCACCTCCCCTAGCAGTGCAGGCAAGAGCCAAAATTTGGTGAAAGGACTTTGTTGTGGCTGACGTGGCTGCCAGTGAGGTGTCCTGTGTGTCCCATGGCTGCTCGCCCACCTTGCACAGTGCAGCAAGCAGAGCCACACGGGGACCTGCCCTGGGAGGTGGGTTGCACGGGGGTACGTGGGTTTAGACGTGTCCTGGCGTGATCTGGTTTTCGTCTCGACAGTTGGCACTTCTCCAGGAGGGCTGCCTCTCCTGGACTTGTCCTGATGGCTGGGGGAGCCTCGCCACTTGCTTCATGGGGTTTGTCCATTGCACTGGTACGGAGATAGGCTGCCCTGCCCCGAGCCGAAGGAAGGCAACTGAGATGCGAATCTCTTGTGCCTTGCTCAGAGAGGATCCACGGGGACTTGGAGTGGTGGGACAGATCTTTCCACCATCGGGGTCTGCTGCTTCCCCAAGCTCCAGGCAGTGCTGCCAGCACTGCCCCAGCCTGCCTGCAGTGTCCCCGTGCCCCCAGGCCTGCCCATCCGTGCCGGCTCCTTGCTGCGATACCAGCACGGGGCTGGGAAGCTGCTGCCGGGGCTGGGGCCGGCTTGCCCACCCGAGCCCCAGCAGCCAAGGCTGCAGCATTACCACACCACCCCGGCAAAGCTGGCATTTACTGAACAGAGATTTGCCCAGGTCTCTCTACCAGGGAATTTTTCCTCTTTTTTTATGCTTTCATTGAAAGAAATACAAAAATTCCCTCTCACAAATATGCCTGTCACCTGCATTAGCATTTCTCCACAGGATTGCTCTGATGGCTTCCCCCATCCCAGCTGCCTTCCGATCCCAGGGTCGCAGGGGGAGCCAGGCCAGCTGTGGCTGATGCAGAAAGCACAGCTCTGCTTCACTTCCCAAATCCTCAGTGGCTCATTGCTTAAGATCCATACCTGGTTGTTCACAAACAAGTCCAAGGAGGGACCAGCCACATTCCAGCAGCTGTAAGGTGTATTTTCGGGACACGGCCAAATGAAGAGGGGCTGCTGCTCAGGAATGGTTTCACCACAAGTAGCCACAGCCCCTTTTCCATTCAGGTACTATGTCGGAGCATCAAACCCAGAAGCTCTTCCAACACGCAGCAGCCTGTACAGCCTCTCATCGACACGTGGTGCCAAAGGCTTCGGCCACGTCCCTGCAGCAACCTTCAGGATCATGCAACCAAAGGCCTCACATACAGAAACAAACCCCACATCTGAACAGAGAAGCCCAGAAAAAACACATTTTTAAAGACCCCAGCATATTTGTTTGTCCCTGAGTCCATGCTGTAGTTTCCCCATACACAAGTAAAGAAAAGAAAGCAAGACTCATCCTTGCAGTTCAAGCAGGATACCAGCCGTGGGGCCTCCCTGCCAGCCAGCGCCACGTTTGCGTCACCTTCCCATCAGGGGCATAGCACAACTAGTCACAAATTGAAAATACTGGGTGCAAAAAAAAAAAATAAATTCCAGCCAACTCCTAAAAAACTAAAACCTGCACCCTGAAACAACCTACCAAACACCCATGCCGTGTTGTGAAATATCTACACATGCACACATGTGCACACACAGGAAAAGTTCTCAGTTTTTAAGCACCTTTCATTTGTTTTAAGATTAGAGGAGACTCGTAACCTCAGTGTAAAGGAGTTTTCTTGCTCTGGCAACACTGGGCAGGAGGTTTGGTATCAGGCCAGGTCTTGTGCTCACCGTTGGGCAGGAGAGGAGCATTGCAGGGCTTCTGCAAAGCGCAGTTTGAACACGCCTTTGCCGCAGCATAAGAAGGGTTGGTCGCACTGGTGGATCGACAGTCACTTTGCAGGTGGTTAACAGGTGATTATTAGACGTTAATACACGAGCAAGTGTGCAAACAAGAGAGGGAGAGGGTCACAGGAGCCCATATATGCTGTGGTAAGCATGCTCTGTTGACCTGCAGATGCTAGGAGTCTAGATTAACCTCTTCATTAAAACATTATTAATAATTTATTAATCCTTTATAAACATACTCTTGATATAAAGTGTGATAATAGTTCTGCTTCATGTCCTGTGCTGGCTGGGCACAGTGTGATGAAAGATGTCTCAGACTGGCACAGGAAGAAGAAGGGAAGAGAAAACAGTTTGCATTTGCTTCTGTGAACTAGGACGGAATAACAGCATCAGCCATTTGAAATGGGTGCTGGGAGCAGGCGATCGGCAGCCACGACTGCGCTGAGCCCCCCGGGAGCACAGCCAGGGCTTCTGGCCCACGACAGATGAGCAGGATGTGGAGGAGGATTTTGATGAAGGATTTCTCCTACTGGAGTACCATTTGCAACCAGGCTGGTGGGCACAGGAAGGCCTGGTAGGTGAGACATGGCAGGCTCTGCCCCAGGGATGCCGTTCCCAGCCAGCCTTGCTGTCCTCCACCTGGGAGCTGCGGAGGGGGTGACGGTGTCGCAGCCAGCCTCCGATTGTGGGTGCACTCCAGGGGGACTGCTGGCATCTCGGATGCACAGGAGGAGAATTTGCAATGAAAGCAGGACATTGCCTGGCTTGTCCACTTCTTGATGTGTATTTGGGCTAGAGAGAAAATGCTTCCTCGAATGCTCTTGCCTGGTGGCCACAGAGCACATCATCCAGCAACAAGGGAAAGAGCAGCACAGGGAAGGCAGCACCTCATCGGACATCCATCGGAGAGCTTGGGCTCAGCCTCTGCATGTCAAGGTCCCTACAAGTGCCACCCTCCCAGTACATACCAGGCGTCTCTTCAGGGGGGAGGGGGGGAGGCATTAATGTGAAGCCCAGGAAGCCAAAGGATGTAAACGTTCCCCTTGAGTCAAAGAATTGTCAGTCTCTTCGCCTAGAAGACACCAGAGATGAAATAGGGCGATCTCCAGAGTGGTCTAAGGTTCAGTGGCGAGGGACACTGATTGCGGTGAGGCCCAAGGAGTGGTGGGCAATGCCAAGGGCTGGGGGGTGACGCTGGGTTCCCCAGCCTGCTCTTTCTCTGCTGATGAACCGCCAGCTGTGAAAAATCAGCTCCAATGCCACCACGTTTACCAGCAAGGCTGAAAAAGCAGTGGACCAAACCAGTGTGGCAGGTGCAGAATATGCCCCAGCATCTCCGCTGGCACAGCAGCCAGCACCGCACCCTGGGGGGCACCAGCTGCTGAAGCCAGGGAGGGGGGCAAGAGGCATCCCATCACTCACGTGATGAGGATGCCAGGTCTTGGGAGGACTTGAAACAAGAAACTGGCCTGGCAGAATTGAAAGGGAAAGGCTAAAAAGAGATATTTGAAATTGGTTTTTCATGCTTTCTGTGCTTTTGGGAATGCCATGTCATCAGAGCAAAAGATAAACACTGCAGGTAAGCCTCATCAGCTGGCTCTCCCACAGCCCAGGCTCCCAGGCACAGAGCTGGGGGCTTGTGCTCGTAAGAGGGTTCGTTTTGGTTTTAGTCTAATTAAAAAAATTAATAAATATCAGCTGTCTGAGGTTGGCCTTACCATGATTCCTTCAACCGAGGTCCCAAGCTGGTATTAAGGGATGTAACATGGTGAATGGAAGAAATCTTGCAAAATCAGTGGTTTTTTAGGGAGGGTGGGGGTATTTCTTTCAGAGGGTGGGAATCCAGGCTGTGAGCCAGCCATGAGCAGGAGACGATGGCCAGACCTTCCTCGGAGCACAGGGTGTAAAACCAGTCCCTAAAGGGAGGGAGGCAGGGTGGGGCACTGGCAAATTTCTGCTGGGTTTGGCGCAATCTCAGCTGGCGAAAAGTCTGGACCGTGTCCTTTGAAAGGCAGAATGAGTCCATCATGGGGAGGGGAGGGATTTGCATTACAAATCAGCGCTGCCCAAGACGGAATTTGGCCCTTTACATGAAAGGATGCTATTTTTAATGTGGGAGGAAGGCGTTCCTGTTATGGGTCCGCTGCAGCGACCCTCTTGCACAGCCCCACTGCCCAGGCCTGTCCCTTTGCAGCCGTGCCCAGGTCTATCTTTTCCCTTACTTCAGCCTCTTCCCTCTGGCCTCCTCTTCAGCATCCCTTCGCCACCAGCTTCGTCGTGCTTTTGCCACCTTGGGGAAGCTGTGCAGGTACCTGCCTCTGCTCCCCTCCCAGGGGTTAACGCTGGGCAGCTGACGCTCCTTGGCTTATATAGTGTCTTTTCCAAGAATATAGGTATATAAAGACATATATACACACACACACATCTAGATAGATAGATAGATAGATGTGTGTGTGTGTATATATATGTGCGGCTTGGGCAGATGAGTGGCTCCAGGAAGAGGGGGCTTGCTCGGAGGAGGCAGCCAGCAGCTCGATGGCACCACTAGCCACAGTGATGCTACCGCTAGCCCTGGCCTGGACACCCCCTCCCAGCGGGGCAGCCAAGGGCTCTGGCAGGTGCTGGGACAGTGCGTTGTTTCCTGAGATTGCTTTTAAGGTTGTCTTTAAAAAAAACGCCACGAGGCACCACGAGCCACCCGGCTGACCCTGCCATGAAGGTTTCCACCAGCTCTTCCCCATTACAAGCCCTTTTGGGACCGACAGTGGGGTTTCTGTCCTATCATGGTAAAAATGCAATTAGGAAATCAAGGGGGAGTATTTGCTGGTTTTGGGGGGAGGAAGCATTATTTAGTGTCATTGATGAGATATTCCTAAAAATCCCAACTCTTGCTGCTTCGTTGCTCTTTTCACTGCTGCTTAGTGTTGCTTCTTGTGACATCCCAGTGGAGTCATGACGTCATGAAGAAAGGCACTGATGTCACAGCCTCGTCAGGACAAACAGGCTTCGCTGTGGATTTCAGAAACGAGTGATTTCACCAGGAATACTGATTTCCCATGTGAAGGCTGGCATGGCTGTAAGGGTGGAAGGGGGGGCAGCAGGGCCCTCCACGTCAGCAGCACTGGGGGCTGCCGGCCTGGCTGGCGTCAGGGATGAAGGGTGAGGGGAGCAGCGGAGGGTGGGGGGTAGGAAGACGAGGAGTTGGGGGGGGCCGGGCACGCAGGTGTGTGTGGGAGCGTGGAGTGAAACTGCAGCCTGGCGTCACGGGTGTTCATCAGGGCCGGCGTTCCCCAGGGCGGCTGGTGTTGGTGCGAGGGGTGAGGTCTCCCTCCGCCGGGGGAGCGGCAGCGGGGGGGGTGATCGCCGGCGTGGGTGTCCCAGGGAGGTCAGTAGTTGCAGTGGCGCTGGCAGGGCTGGTGGACAAAGGCTCCAGCGTGCTGCTTGGCCCGGCGCAGCGGGCGCTGGCGGACCCGGTTCTGCCGCTGCAGCGCCTTCTGGCTGAGCCGGTGCTTCTCCGCCAGCTGCTTGGCCCGCTGCACCCGCCGTGCCTGCCCCACCTTCTCCAGGATAGCAGCCTTCACGGAGAGGGACCTGCTGTGGTGCGGCACATGCCGCTCTAGCCTGGGCTCCGGCACCTCCCTGCAGAGAAAGGTGCCGTCAGCAGCCTCTCTCACCCAGCCCTCGCCCACCCTGGCAAGAAGAGGACAGGGCCCACCATCCCCTCCCCATTGTGCCATGCCCCCAGGACGGACCCAGCCCCCTCCCACCCCAGCAGCCTGCACAGGCAGGCCCCGGGACACCCAGAATAAATTCAGACACCACCACAAAAGGGGCTGTCCC
Source organism: Phalacrocorax aristotelis (assembly GCF_949628215.1). Classification (NCBI taxonomy): domain Eukaryota; kingdom Metazoa; phylum Chordata; class Aves; order Suliformes; family Phalacrocoracidae; genus Phalacrocorax; species Phalacrocorax aristotelis. The sequence goes on along the minus strand of NC_134288.1, from coordinate 1,669,039 downwards.
CACAGTCCCCCACAGGGGCTAAGTCCCTTGAGCCCCATGGAGGGAGGCCAAGCCCTTGTCCCACTTCCATCCTGCTTGTGACCCGTTTGGTCTCCTGGCCTGTAGCTCTCTTTGGCCCCCTTTCTGCACCGTCCAGTGCTGAGGTTCCTCTGAAGCTCTGGAGATCAAGCTGAGGCCCTCAGGGAGACTTAGCAAAAAGAGAAGCCCTAGAGAAATGGTGTCCCCTAGCCTGGGTGGAGGTTCACCCCAAATTCATGTGCTGTGTGTAAATAACCACGCTGGGGTGGGGGGAGGCATTTCCTCGTCCCTTGCCCCAGTGAAGGGATCCCAGGGGAGATGCTGGAGGGCCGGGACTGGAGGGCATCGTGGACCTGGGGCTCGGCTGGCAGCAGCAGGGCTGAGTGTGCGCATGGTCAGGGCTTTCGGGGTGCCACGGGGCAGCGAGGGGGAGAGGGCAGAGCTCCCCCAGGGGCTGCAGTGAGGCTGTGGCCCCAGGGAATGAGGTGGGGGGGCTCCAGCCCGCAGTTCCTGGGGGAGGAGAGGGCAAGTGGGGCCATTTAGGGTATTTCTACTTAACCGCCTCCCCCTCACTGCCTGCTAAGCTGTACTTTGCGGCAGGGACAAATGTCTGCATCCATGGCTGGTGGCACCCTGCTCCCCTGCAGCTGTAGGACACCCCTGTGCTGGGCCAGCACAGAGCCAGGAGGGGGATCAGGGGCATGCAGCACCCTCCTGCCTGGGGGAGCCAGGGCTCTTGAGGGGGACCACTGTCCCCAAAGGTCACCCTGTCCCATTGGGTTTGCTTTGCTTGTGCCATATCTGTGCAAAACCCCATGTTTAAGCCCAGCCTGGCAAACCCACCCTGGATGGGTGGAGGGGTGACAGGCAGCATCAGCATGGGCAGCCACACCAGGAGTCTCTGCTTGGGGCAGGGGAGGGGGACGAAGCCCTCTCCTGCTGCAGCTCAGTGACAAGGTCATGGTCCTGCACCCATGGCTGTCTCAACATGGCATTGAGATCCCCTTAGCAGAGTATTTATGGGCCATGGAGGCTGCCATCCTTGCACAGCACCAGCAGGGACACCCTGCCAGGTCTGCAGGGTGCTCTCTAAGGTGGGATGTGGGGACGTTGAGGTTCCCCACAAGCCCCACTCCACCTGTGGGCAGCGTGGGCGAAACACTCCCAGGCATACGTGGTGATCTGGGACGCTGGGACCAACCATCCACCCCAGTCTCCCAGTGGGTGCTGGGGCCGGCAGACCCCAGCAAGCACCCCCAAGCCACACTCACCCATCAGCATCATCCTCGGGGCCCTCCCCATCCACCTCGAGGGTGCTGGTGACATAGACGGACATGCTGGGGTGCTCGATGAGCAGGTCCTCCATGGGGTTGCTCCCCACGCCGCCAGGGCTAGGCCCCTCTGCAGTAAAACAGGGGGGAGGGGTGACAAACCAACTCTCGTCCATCAAGCAGGGACCGGCCGGAGCCAGGGAAGCGGCTGGCAGCGGCGGTGGACCAGGGGGTGCCGGGCGGGATCGTGCCAAGCGCCCGGTACCACCAGCACCCACTCGCCGGGCTGCGCCGGGGCGGGCACGGCTGCCTGGAGGTGGCGGGGGTGCAGAGCCATGCGGGGTGCAGCGGGGACACACACACACCATGTACAGTGGGGAGGGGAGGGGGAAGAGAAAGGGGCATCGTTAGTGCAAGAGACACCCCACCACCATCACCACTGCTAGAGACGGGCACGGCGTCAGTGGGACCCTGTGGGGAAGGAGGTGCCAGCAGTGCCCTGCACCGCACCCCAACCAGCGCCCTCCGCACCGGGGCGGCTGCTGTGCTGCAGGGTCTGGCTTTGCTAAGCCAGCAAGCAATGGAAATGGCTCCGGTTAGGCAGTTTAACCAAAATGTGGGGGAAACCAGAAAAGTTTACCACAGCAATCTTTTTTTTTTCCTTCTCAAAATGAAGGATGAAATTCAGCTGACAAGAAATGCTGCTTTTGCCTGGTCTTACGGCACCTGAGCCGTGCTGTGCCGCTCCAGAGGAATGCCGGCCCACCTGTGCTGGCAAACACTGCCCAGCACTTTGCAAACATTGAAACCAAGCACACACAGAGGGAAAAAAAAAAAAAGTTCACACCTTTTTTTCTGGAAGAAACCAGGGGAATAAATTCTTCAACAAAGGTTTTTGCTGTGCCTTCAGCTTCAGTCCATTAGCAGCCAAGCTTTGGGTGGTTGAGCCAGGAGCTGCCTCCCACACCTCTCCAGCACCCCAGCCTTCCTCACCTCCGCCTGGCAAAAGCTTGTGGGCTGGTGCTTTTCCTGCCTGTGCTTAGAATTGCTGCTTATGTTATGGAAAGGGAGCCTGTGCCTAATGTTGGGCTCACCGGGATACCCAGACCTGTTCCCGGCCTCAGGGGATTCAAGGAAAGTGCTCTCGGGGGGAGACGCAGTGCAGTATCTATACGGACCCATGTGACCCTGCAGCTGGGTGAGGGTGCACGAGAACTCAGAGGTGAATGTGTTCTTGCTGTGGAGAAACAGAGCACGTGAAGCATGGGGCCAGCATTCGCCACCTGGCATATCCCCGGCTTCTCCTGCAGACAATGCCCCACCCTGGGGCTTAGGGCAGGCCACAATTAGCCTTGTGAACACGAAAGCATCTTTCTTCAGGTCAGTGGATATCCAGCTATTAATAGTTGTTGACATGCCAGGCTGGAGACAGCCATTGAGCCTGGCTGGAGCATTCCTGGTCCAGCAGCATTCTTGCAACAAGGGGGCTGTGGGAGTGGGGAACAGGGGACGCAGCGTGGCTGCATCCTGCCCCAGCTGTCCATGGCTACCTATCTCCATCTTTTGCCAAGGTGGGTTTTAATGTCACAAGGAATATTTTGGGGTTCCCAAATCCCTGGGTGACTTGCAGCTGTATCACCAAGCACTGGGAAACGCTCTTTGCTCCCTCCCTAGGTGCTGAGCAGAGCCAAGCTGGGTGATGGGGTGAGAGGGGCATCTGAAACACTCCTGGGAGATCTGGTTAATTCAGATGCATTTTTGCAACATGTGGGTCAAAGACCTGGTGGAGAGGGAAGGAATTCAGAGGATCGCTATGCTGTCCCACTGGTGGGAGAGAGCCAGGCTGTGTGATGCTTGCTGGTCACCGTGGCTCAAAGGTGAAGAATGGGGGCTGGAGCCAGCAGGTTTAAAGTGCTTTGCATAACTCCAGCCTCAGAAATAGGGCTGAAATAAATCTGTCCATTGCTGGTCAGGGAATGCTATGGGAAAAGGGAGTGGCAGCGCTAGTGGGGATTATCTGTGGGGTGGCGGGTCCCAGGCAGACACACTGCTGAAACGGCATCTGTATGGAGAGCCTGGCTGCTTGATTGGAAAAAAAAAAAAAAGGGAGCATTTCTCTGTCTGGGGAAACTCCTGGCTCCTTCTGGCATGCTTTGGGCATGCTGCAGCCATTGCCAGCTGGCCCTGACATGTGCCAGCTGCATGCCTGTTGCTCCAGGGACCTCCTTGCAGCCAGCCCCCTCCTGTGTCACTGCTGTGACCCCCGCAGGACAGTCACCAGAGAGCCCAGAGGACAGGGAACCCTCCATGGCTGCCTGTGCCTACACCACCCAGCCACCTCCACTGCTCTCCATAGTGCTCCCACCAGGCACAGGGATGTCCCTGTCCCCTATCCCAGGCTTGTCCATGCTCTGGTCCCCTCTCCAGCTCCCCACATGGGGGGAAAACCCTAATGAACTACTTGCATCATGAAAACGTGCTCGGCTCAGTGCATGGGGGACATGCAGGGAGCATCTGCTTGGAGAACAGATGCCTGCAGGAGGGAGGACGAAACCTTCCTCCCAAACCTGCAGGATACATTTGTGATCCCCTGGGCTGGGGCACCACAGCTAACCAAAGGCTGCTTAAGCAGACCACAGCCATCGATGAGCTCCTGCACTAACATGTCTAAGTTCACTGCTCGATTTGAAAGCAAAAGGTCATAAAATTATTGCAGTTGGTTAAGTCATCGACCCTACAATAGCAATGCCAAGGTCTTAATGGAGCTGGAGAAGCTCTCGGCACACAAGGAATTTGGCTTGCCTGGTTGGTGTGAAAGAGGGGGTCTGGGTGGTTGTCACTGTCTCTGGGAACAGGGAACCCTCGAAGGATCTCTAGGTATGGGGACCTTGTGCCAAACATGCCTTGTCTGAATGCAGTTGGCATGGGCACTGGGAATGACTGAAAGGAAGATCAGCCCTTTGGAGCTGAGATTTGCTCCTCTGAAGGACTCAAGCGACACAAACATGGCCAGATCACCAGCAGCACGTCCCCAGCTGGGAAAGGCAGGCACAGCCACTGCCTGCCATCACATGTGGAAAACTTCAGTCCCCCCCACCAGCACCCAGGGACTGGGGTTTCCTCCAGGTGAACAGGCCCCCACTTTGCTTTCAGCAGGGGCATCGCGGGGAGCAGCCAAGCCCAGCTCCTCCAGTCAAAGTGCCACCCACGGCACAGCTCAGCCGAGGCCGTGGCACTGCCACAGCTTGCAGGCAGACAGCCCACATGGGCTGGCATCCCCCACCAAGCCCATGGCAGACAGGACCACACCAAAGCCCTGGGTGACCCCTCTGGGCTCGTGCTGTGCCAGAGTCCCACCCTGGTGCGGAGGCACCTGGAGGCTCCAGGGCAGCAGTAGCCCCGGCTGGGGCCGCTGCCGCTGCTGCTCCCATGTCAGTGGAAAGTTGGGAACCACCACCGGGAGAGGAAAGGGAAAAAGGAGGAGCAGATTGGGGCCTGCTGCAGTGATCACAGGGCTGGGTGCCGCAGGCAGGGTCGGGGGACCAGGGCAGAAGGGCTGATGGGCAGACCTTATCACACATGGTGGAAGCTCATCTGCTGTCCTTTCAAGGGGTTTGCCCAGCTCTGGAGAGACAGGGTGCAGCAGAGGCTGTGGGAAACCAGTCCCCCCTGCTTTACTCACCTGCAAGATCAATTATGAGCCAGCCATCTTCCTCCTCCTCCTCCTCGACAAAGGGTTTGGGCTCCTCCAGGCCTTCCGGTGTGTTGCTGTCGCTGAAGAAGAGGCTGGTGAGACGCTGAAACATGGTGGAGACTGGTCTAGCGCAATGGACGGTGAGTTAGGGCTTCTGCTGAGCACTGGCTTCCAGGTGGGGAGATGGGAGAGATGGGCAGGGATGGGGAAAAAACAGCACTCAAGGTCTTGGTGGTGGTGGAGGTGCTTTTTCTGCTAGTGAAATAGTAGCACAGTTAAATAGCGTGTAGTGCAATTCTGAGGTTCTTCACTAGGCTTCAGTGCAAAGGCCTGTAAAAGGGAAAGAAAAAGGAATAATGCATTTGGACTGGTTGGTAGCATGGCCCTCCTGCATCACGGGGACTCAGATAGGCCAGAGGGGATGGTGAAGAGGTGGCTCTGGCACTGATCTCTGCTGTGGGCTGTCCCAGCTGCTGGCATCTCCAAGGGCATCACACACCATGTTTGGAAGCATCAGTGAAGGACTGGGTGCCTGCACCCTGCAGCCCCCGCACCTGCACCGAGCCCCACATTGAGTCCCCTTCCTCATGGACAGTGTGCCCCGGGGGACCCATCCACCAGAGCTGGCAGGGGCAGAGCCAGACACTGTCCCAAAGTTAGGCTGGGCCCTTCCTTGCCTGGCGCCGAATGGCATTAAGTGTGGCTGGCAGCACTAAGCTTGGCTGGAAGGGCAGGGCAAAGGGTGCGAAGCTGCTACCCTATCTGAGGACTGATGGTACGAGCCATCCCTAAAACCCAGCACTAGCCCACTGAGAGCCACACCAGCGTGGCAGCCCTCCCCTCCTCGAGCTGGGTCCCAAGAAGCCCTTGCTAATGTTTTGTCTGAGCCGTGCCTGTGCAGGCCTGTGCCTGCCTGCTTGAGGGTGGTTTCATTTTGAGTCGTTACTGTTTTTGTCACTCTGTGTGTGTGTGTATCCGCAGGGATGCTCTCTGATGCGGCTGCAATCCATTGCCACCCTCCAGCCCCAAAAGATGACACTGTCACGTGTGTCATTACTGGTCCTTTGAGGACCTTACAAGAGGCCATGGTGCAAAGCGCTTGGCTACGGGTTATGTCTCAGACCCAAGCACTCAGGCATCGGTGCGCAGGAGTGAGCGGCAGCGAGCATGCTGCCTCCCTCGCAGCCGGGCAGGGCAAGGGCGGCATTGTCCCAGCCCCAGGCAAACCTCTGCTCCATCTACGCTCATCACTGGTTTAACCCTGAGGAAACAAATTCCCCGCAGCTCACTGAGGAGGTTAGGACTCACTAATTTTATTAATGACTGCAAAGCTTTCAGAGAGGCACAGACAGATGGCAGCCACAAGGTGCAGAGAAAATGCTTTTTGGTCCAGAGACATTAAAGGGCATTAAATGCCATCAAGAGCTAGATGCAGGGAGGGGGGCCAGCTGTGTGCTGCCTTGCTTGGCACATTGCTGTGGATGCACCTAGAGGGCAAACCTGCAGCTCATGGCTCTGTCAACCAAGGTGACATAGAGCCTGCAAGTGGTCCTGGACCCTGGTGAATTGCCATCTGCTCTGGGCAATGTGGAATGGGAAGGGTGCAGGGAGGCACGATGTGTCTGAGGCTTGGTCTACACACGTGCCACTTCTCCAACAGCTCAGGTTCTAGCTCAGACCCCTCCCTGCAATGAAGCGGTCTCTCCAGCCTCAGTGTTGCTGGGAAGGGCGGCTGGCCTGGCCCCTCACTGCTGTTCTGGGGCTCAGGCACGCTTGTATTTATTATCCATTGTGGGATGTCTGTGCCTTTTGCCTTCTCTTAGGTGCCTCAGGAAGTAAAACAGCTGCTCTGCGAGGTAGAAAATGAAAATTCAAGGGGAGCCTTTCCCCATGAGTGGGATCCCCTGGGCTTCTGGTGCTCATCCTGCATCTTTGCTGACCTGTGATGCAGAAGGAATTGCTGGACCATGAAGCCACCCCAGACCACCCAGCTCCCCCTCCCTGGCCCAGCCAGGGCAGCAGCATGACACTACCTGTCCCCTTGAGCAGGTCTCAAGCCCCAGGTCACTTTAGTTGCCCTAGAAGCCCAGGCCCCTACAGCACTGCATGCTTCCTACTCCCTCGGGGATGGCTCTCCCCCACCGCTGTGGTTCATTCTTTCCACTCCTATCCTGTGCCCAGATCCATCCGTAGGGAGCGGCTGCACCTAAATGAGCTGGGTCCCAGATGAGACTCAAGGAGCCTCTCACCACAATGAATCAGAGGTCGGCAAGGATTCCCTGCTCTGGGCCCTAATCGGGTTCCTGGCTTCCCCTGGAAGCACCAAGCAGAGGGTTCTGGGGCACTGAGACATGACAGAGTTGTTTCCTCTGACTGCAGTGAGAGCTGCAGGCTCAGCTAAGACAGCTCGCACCTCCCAGCCCCCATCCCACCATGACCATAGCAAAGCCATGGCCTTTCTGTTACCCCGCAGCGTGCTCACATTTAAATTATCCAGATACCTCCCTTTCCTGGAGCAATAAAGCATAATAAGTTAAGAAAACAACATGAAGAGGTGCTGATATCCAGCTGGGCAAGGAATAGAAACTGGCCCATGGGGCTCTCTCATTTGCTCCGTGCTGAGCACAGTGGAGATTTCCCTCCCATGGGCACATCCATCCTCCCCCAGGCCAGGCTGGCAAAGAGCACCCACGGCTGCCCTGGAGGCTGCGGTACACAACCATGGCTTCATTACCCACCAGTTCTCCCTGCCTGCAGTCTGAAATCGGGCAGCTGCCTGGAGACCTTACCTATTTATTAAATATCTTTTAATATTATATTAATATTATTTATTTAATCAATTTATTAAATACCTAATTGTGGCAGAAACCCCGTTGCTCGCAGGTACCTGCTGGTGATGTCTCAGGGCTTCCCACTCTTTGCTTTTCCCCGGGTCCCCAGGCAGGAAGGAGAGGGGCAGGAAGCACCCAGCCGCCCGTGGCAGGCACAGGGGACCCCCATCCCCCAAGGCCACCGTGGCCCTGGCCTGGTGCAAGGCCAGGAGTGGGTTCATGCGCTTTTTGAGCTGGGGCAGCTCTGCCTGCAGCATCCCCAGGACAGCAGAAGCACTGAGCCAAGGCCGACCCCAGCAGCACTGTGCAGCTTCTCAGGGTGACACACCAGGGCCAAAGGGGGCTGGGGACACCAAGGTCCCCTGTACTGCACCCTGAGCCCACCTCACCAGCGAGGACAGGGGAAACGCTCTTGGCCTGCCCTGGCCAGTGGCCTACATGCAAATCTCAGTCTTTTTTTCCCCCCTAGACATACATGCCACACAACAGCAGAGAGCTGGGGACAAGAGCTGGCACATGGGGGGCAGGAGGAAGCTGGTGGCCCCAGCCCAGCTGCAAGGGGAAGGTCACCCAGAAAAGCACCCAAGCAGCTACTGCAGGCCAAGGTCTAAGCCAGGCAGAGATTTTCCCTGCTGCCTCAGCAAAGCCAGCCTAGAATGAGACTTGTGCTGGACTCAGCACGCAAAGCGCTGCCAAAGCTCCTTGCCCAGCCAGCACCAGAGTGCTCCCATCCACTCTGCAGGCTTGGCTTGGAGAACCCCCAGCAAGGAGTTCGTCCTCAAGCAAGTTCAAAGTCAAATGACAAATTACACAATCAAAACAGAGGGCAGGAAACCTCTTTTTTTTTTTTTAATACTTGACAGCAGCTTTCACTGAACAGTAGCAAAGCCAGTCTCCCCCTCTGCACCCCCGCAAGCAGCACTCACTCCCCCAGCACCTGCCTGCTAGAGACTAGTCCCCAAAAAACCACCGGGTGCATCAACGGGAAAGTCAGGAGCTGAAGTGTCTGGACTTCACAGGTGCCCACCCTAACCCGAAGATAACTTTCCTCTCCTGAAGACATAAGACAGCAGATACTGTTTGTTTCAGTTGCCCTCTCTCCCAAATTTAACTTCATTTTCCTTATCTTCATAATTAAAGGCCCTGGGATAACCACACTCCCATCATGCATGGCCAACCCCATGACAAGGGGCTGTCAGGGGCCATCCTGCTCCATAGCAAACCCGTGGTGCACCAGAAGGGCTGGGGCAGAGGGCAAGGGGGCTTGCAGGCAGCTGTGATAACTCCGGGGGCTGCAGGAAAGGGTTAAAAGCTCCCCCGAGAGCAAAAATTGAGATGGATCATTTTAAAGGATCATTCCCCAAAGAACTTAAATAAGCCACCAGCTATTCCCCTCTCCATGCTGGGGAGCACGGCGTGGCCCTGAACCTCCCGCTGGTGTTCCATGCTGCACCATGGTGCACAGGTGGGCTACGCGGGCAGGGCAGAGCTTGCAGGATCAGCCCCTTGGATAAATCAAGCCTGCCTCACCCCACAAGCTTCCACTGCCTGGGAACACCACAATCCTAAACAGGACCTTGGGGAGGTCGGTTCGCTGGTAAAACCTGCAAGAGCAGCCATAGGTTAGCGGCAGCGCGGGTGGAGCCAGCAAAGCCAGGGTGCTGAGCTGGGCCGTGACCCTCACAAAAGGGCTGCCCAGGGCAGCTTGGCCAGACTCCGCCTTGGCTGCCTGTCCTGGCCAGAGCAGGAGCTGGGCAGAGGGACAGACAGCGCGATCAGACGGGCCTCGTGGGAAGAGAGCAAAGTCTTCCTGAGAATCAGAGCAGCCGTGCCAGGGCTGGCCCCGGTGGTGCTTGGGGAGCTGCAGGGGAGCTCCTGCCAGCACAGTGGGCAAAGCCTTTAGGATCAAACCTGCCAGGTGGAGGCAGGAGCTAAACCCTGGCAAGCAAAGACCAAAATGAGCTTTAATCCTCACCCTTGCTTTACCCTGCCTGCTCTGAAATCCTCAGCAGCACTGTGTTAAAGAGGCTTTTTATCTCTGAGATGGACCCTCAGCGAGTTTGTGGGCGATGCCGGGCTGAGTGGTGCGTTGATTCACCAGAGGGAAGGGATGCCGTCCAGAGGGACCTCGGCACGCTGGAGAAGGGGGCCCCACATGAACCTCATGAAGCTCAACCAGGTCCTGCAATCCCAGTACCAGCACAGACTGGGGGATGGATGGGTTGAGAGCAGCCCTGTGGAGGACTTGGAGATACTGGTGGGTGACAAACTGGATGTGAGCCGCAATGAGTGCTCGCAGCCCAGAAAGCCAAGCATCTCCTGGGCTGCATCGCTGGCACCGTGGCGAGCAGATCCAGGGAAGTGATGCTGCCCCCCTGCTCCGCCCTGGTGAGGCCCCACCTGGAGCACTGTGCCCAGCTCCGGGGTCCCCAGTGCAAGACAGACACGGACCTGTTGGAGTGGGTCCAGAGGCGGCCACAGAAATGGTCAGAGGGCTGGAGCACCTCTGCTATGGAGAGGGACAGCGAGGGCTGGGGTTGTTCAGCCTTGAGAAGAGAAGACTCCAGGGAGACCTTATTGCAGCCTTTTGCTATATAAAGGGGGCTCATAAGACAGAGAGACTTTTTACCAGGGCCTGTAGTGACAGGACAAGGGGCAATGGTTTTAAACTGAAAGAGGGTAGGGCTAGACTGGACATAAAGGAAGAAACATTTTACTATTAGGGTGGTGAGACACTGGACCAGGTTACCCAGAGAAGCTGTGGATGACCCATTATGGGAAGTGTTTGAGATCAGGCTGGACGAGGCTTTGAGCAACCTGCTCTAGTGAAAGATGTCCCTGGCCACAGCAGGGGGTTGGACTAGATGGTCTTTGAAGGTCCCTTCCAACCCAAACCATCTGTGAGTCTGTGATCTCCTATCCACACTAGAAGGGAGCAGCTCCTGGCCAACATGGTCAGTGCATCATCCTTGAGTCACTCCAGGCCCTCCCCACAAGCCACCGAGAACATCGGTTCCTCAGTGTCACCATCATGGAGGGTTGGGGGTGACTCTCTTGGCTCTTCACATGACAAAAGGCTCCTCGGCCAGCTGCTACCAACAGCACCCAGATGGCGAGATGGCCACACACCACCTCAGCCCCTGCAGTTTCCACCAAGCCCCTCCCTGGCTGGAACAGCCCACAGCCATTGGCGGATCAACCTCCTGAGTTGCTCCAGGTTTTTGGAAAGCCTCTGCTTTCCCTGCAGCAAATGTTTGCCCCATTTACACCAGGGGAATTGGGGCTGGCAACCTCACGGGAACTGCAGTGCGAGAGGGACCGAACGTGTCCCTGCCAGGGGATTTCAGTGACCGCTGCCCAAGCACTGCCTTGTCACGAGGCAGGGGCCGTGCCCACCGAAGCAGTCTGGACCAGGAGGTGGCTCCTCTGCCCCTCCAGTGGCCAGGGCTGGTCAGATGTCTGGTGCCTTTTTTCGGCCCACCTGTATTTGCCACACGTGCCGCATCCGTGGAGGAGGTCTGGCCAGCGCTGGGGCACAAGGGGACTGCTACCACCTTCCCAGGCTTCCACAAGCCCCCTTACTTGGCATGTCAACCCCATCCCAGGCTACTGCCAGCATAAGGGGACAGCCCACAGGTAATACTAATTTCTGGGCAGGTGAGTTTCTTCATGACTGAAGTTTATGAGAATCCTTCCCAAAAATCCTTTTAAAGCTAGCCAGAGGGTATTAAATATTAAAAGTAGGAGTAAGGAAACCATAATGCATTGAGTTATTTTTTCCCCCTTCAGAAACCTTGACACAATAATTAGTTTTCTGAGTCACCATCACTGCAAATAACCTAAGCTAAGAATAGGCAAAGTATCGGCAGCAAAGCCCTGGGATGTGCCAGCAGCTTGCTGGGGCAGGAGCCACAGCTTCACAGGGCTGGCAGCTCCCAAAAGTCACAGCCTGCATGAACAGCAGCAAACTCTGCTTGGAAATGGCAACAGGCTCCCTCAAACTTTCCATAAATACTGGCAGCAGGAGGGATGCTGCTGTCAAGCAGCAGAAGCGGTCGTTCCTCGGCAGAGCTAAGAATACCCCGTGCAGTCATCACGGCAGGCGTTGGAGGTACAAATCAGGTGCCTTCCTCCAACCACTCGGGAAATGTTATTTTCAACTCATTTTACCTAAATTAGACAAGAGTTTCACAAGCTGCTTTCACTATGCTGTATGTATCAAAATCCTAAACCTAGCACAGAAACACAAAGCAAAGGAGAAGGGGGCCCCGCTCATCACCCCAAAAAAGGCCAGGGAAGCATCCCTGCGCTGTCCTCTATTCCCCGCCCCCTGTTGAGGAAGGGACTAGAGCTGGCAGGGGCTTGCCCAGGACAGTTTGGCAGGGCTGGATTAATACATCTGGTCACTCAACAACTGCACTAGAGCTCCTGCTGATCCCTTTGCTTCGCCAGCAGCCTTGTTTATAGGGTTCCCCCGGGGACTGCTGGCTGCACGGGCAGAGCTGGACCCGAAGGCTGCTGCCAGCAAGGACAGACTGACTCCAGCAAACCAGATGCTGATTCACAGCCAGAGCCTCTTCCGCTGCAGAGCAGGAAAGCGGGGGGGGGGGGGGGGGGAGAAGGCAGAGAGTAGTTAGAAAAATTCCGAAAAAAACCGCTTTGTCATGACACTCTTATTATTAACGGCAGACCAAGCCAGGTCCTGGAAGCGCTTTCCTCGCCAGCCCAGGAGCTCAGTGAGGACAGGAGTCCCCATGTGTTCTTCCAGATCCCACCTGAAGGAGGGAGACTTGGGGGCGCAGAAAGGGGGATGTTTTTCCTGGAGCTGGTGTCCCCATCTGCACCGGCTCCCTTGTGTAACTGCTGCAGGAAAGGTCCTTGCCCCAAGGACAAACCTGACCTTCTATTTGATGTCATCACACAGAGCCCTGGAAAATCTGTCAGTGGCTGGCAGGACCTGAGCAAGCCGGAAATATTTAGATTTGCCATGAGCTGTCTTATGAAATTTTAGAAGTTTCCTCCCTGGGATGTGCTAGGTGAAACATCCCTAGGAGCATGTGCATCAAGAGCGGAGGAGCCCCATGTTACACCCTCCGTACATTGCAGGAGGCTGAATGCTAACTGGCAAGTTGGACTTTGATACCGCAGGAGCCCCACGCTCCCCACCAGCTCCGTCCTGAGCCTGCCCAGGGCCACGTGTGTGTTGGGGCGAGACTTGCCTGCGCAGGGCGCGCTGTGCAATTAGCACTAAAAAGCTCTTAGATAAGAGTTGACGTCTCAGGTTTTTCCAGTCTTGCTACGAGCAGGTGTTATTGGTTTGTTCCCGTGGGGAAAAACTTCAATTATATTTTTCCTTTTGTGTTCGGCCAGATAAGCATCAATTTGATGCAATGGGGTCCTAATGACTACAGCAGAAGGCTTTTGTCTCTATTTTGGGGGGGACAGGGAGGAATATAAAAGAAGAGGGAATATTTATTTTAGAGAAAAAAAAAATTGTTCTTGGCACTTTGTAGACTAAGCCTGGTGGGAAAGAAGGTACAGTGCAGTCCCATACCACAGCCCAACACCTGTTTCTGGCCTGGCAAAGCCTCGGCCAAATTAGCGACAGTGCTCGGCACCAGCCCAGCTCAGCCCTCGCTGGTGCCGCTGTCAGCAGTGGGTGTTGCTGGTCCCAAGAGCATCGTGTTAAGCCAGCAGCTTGGGACCCCAGGGTGCTGGCGCCTTTGCTCAGCCTCGCTAAGCAGGGCTGTAGCTCCCCTGCACACAAGAGACATAAACATATAGGTATATGTATAAAAAAAATTATAAAAGCAAGAATGTCCTTTTTAACATGTTTCTACAGTTACACTCCACAGAGTCCAAGTTTTTCAGCTGAGAAGCCCCTCCGACGGGAGCAGATTCAGTGCCCAGGGCCTTCCAGGCTCAGCCAAGCTGCAGAGGTCCCCAGGCGAGAGGCATGAAATCCATGTGAAAGTTGACCCTTGAGGACTCGGGACATTTTTGAGCTGTCCAAAGCAGGTGGTGCACTTAGAGCAGCAACAACAAGAGTAGCCGCTGTGTGCGGTACCCGACAGACTCAGGGGCACGTGGTGGTGCCCCACCAGTGGCACGGCGGGATGCTGTGACACGCGCCTCTGCCCGGCGCTGCCAGCATCCTTCACCTGCTACGCGTGGCCCCACTGCTCCTTCCTGGGCATCACAGTTAAACTCAATAAAAATGTCTAAGCACGCGACCAAATCTCATTAAAACCCCTGGGACTTAAAGAAGTAAATCGAGATGTAAAGATGGAGGTACTCAAAAGCATCAAGTATTTACTGGAAAGCAGTTAGATAAATAGAAGGCGTAGCTGGAGCTACCTCTATATGACGTTTCTATGTTACATATTTACATTCCCTTTGCAAAAAGCCACGGTTTTCTCCCAAACAGCCTCTAATAAATGCCGGGGACGCGTCCACGTTTGCAGCTTGCCCGGGGACCGTCACAGCCGAGACTCGCGGGGTGACACCGGCCGCAGAGCGGCGGGGACACGGGAGGGGCGCCCACGCGGCTCTGCCCGCGCGTTACCCCCAGCGTTACCCACCCCACCCCACCCCACCCCACAACACCCCCCGGGCATCCCGGGGCGGGGGGGCTGCGCTCCGCCGGGTCACGGCAGGACAGCGCGCCCGGAACGCGCCGGGGGGGGGGGACAACGGGGACAGCCTATGACGTCTCAATGTCATATGCAAACGAGGCATACGTCACTATAGCGGAGCCAATGGGAGCGGAGACCAACCTCGAATCTTAATCCGGTGATGAAGAAACAAACAACAGGGGCGGTGGGGGGAGGTGGCCCGGCCCAAAGGGCCCCCCCCCCCCCTCCCCCGCGGGAGGACACCGGGGCGTGGGGCCCACCCGAGACCTGCCCGCTGCCCCTCCCCCCCCCGCAGCGCACGAACGTGGCTGGGCGGGAGACTCACCTGGCCCGTAACGCCGGCGTGAAGGGGAGCGGCGGGAGGCGCTGAGGTAGTGCCGGTGCCGATCGCGCGGTTCTGCCGAGCGCCCGCCGCTCCCCCGCACAAATCGGGACCTTCCGACAGCTGATCGTGACGTCACAAAGCGGCCCGCCCGCCGACGGGGAAGCGGCCAATAGGAGGCGGCGCTGAGAGGGCGGGGTCGGTGGGACGGGAGGACACCGCCCACGTGAGCGCGGGGTCCCGCGTTGGGGGGGGGGGATCTGGAACGGGGACGGCGGTTCCCGGCGGGGGGAGTTACAGCCCTGCAGCCGGCGGCACCGGGCACCGGCGGGGAGGCTCCGCCTAAGGGGGTCCCGCTCGGTGTGAGCCGTGGGCCGGTCCCGCGGGGACACGGGCGCCCCAGGCTGGGCCAGCCCAGCCCCCCCCCCCCCCCCGCCCCCGCGCGGGACGCAGCAGAAACCCCGCGGGAGGGAGAGGGCTGCAGCAACCGGAGGGCGGCGGGAGGCCGGAGAACCTCGGGAGCTCCGGAGCCGGGATGCAACGGGAGCGGCCGGAGGGAGGAAATGCACGAAAAAAGAAGGGCTGAAGCAATAAAGCCCGTCCCAGGCCCGGCCACCCCTGGGATCGCCCAGCGCCCCGAGGAAGCGGGGGGAGGCAGGAAGGGTGCGGGCGAGGAGATGCGCTGGCCGGCCTGCCGCGGAAAGGGACGGGCAGCGAGTGGGTGGGACGGAGGCCTGAAGTTCCCGGGGAGCCCCCGGCCTCAGCCCAACACCCGTTTCCATCTCCCCGTGGCGCTGACGAGGAGGCCCCATTCACAGAGAAACTTTGATGGGCCACAAATGGGGGGTTGGAGGTAAGTGTGCAGTTGAAAGCCCCAGGCCGGGACACCCAGCCTTTCCCCCACCTTCAAACCGGGTAGGGGCTCGGAGGGACGGCTGGTACCTGCGGAGCGGCTGTAACTGGGAGCGTCCCACGAGCGTTGCAGCCCCCAGGATGCTCGGCAGCACCGGGTTCGCCTTTGTCCTCAGCACCATGGGACCAAGGTTTGGTTTGACATCATGCCAAGCTTGTCATACGGCAGGAAATTGTCCGCATAAAGCTGGAACATTTACTAAAACAGTCGTTAATGGAGCCGTTTAAGTGTCTGAGTCATGCATGGTACAGTTAGGACTCATCTGGCATCACAGGTGAGAATTCCCCATTGCAAATTCACAAGAGGCAGAATTTAATTGAGTCTTACTCAACTTGCAATCACAAATTAAATAACATTTAGTCTTCTGTAATTGAAGGATCTTGCAGAAGGGTGTAAACCATCGCAGGAGGAGAGCTGCCACCTGGCAGAGCTCTTACCTCTCTTTGCCAGGAGGGGAACAGAAGCCTGTGAAGCTTGAAACATTTCTAAGCAGAAAAATCCACTTGTTTGGGATGTCCCATGAAGGGCATTTCCAGCTGGCAACGGCCGTTTCAGTTAATGCCACAAAGAGCTGGAGGTGCTCGGCACCTCTGGGCACAGTGATGGAGGCATCTGTGGGAGACACACAGAAATTATGGCATAACTCATGCTTGAGCCCCCAGCCTGGTCCCCGCTTGAAGACAACGGCTCCTGCTGCTGATGGGGTTTCATGTTGCTGCTTTCATTAGTACTTGTTTCATGTAGAGTGAGTACAACATGGCTTTTATTGGCTGCAGCAGGAGTGCAGAAATTAACCTTTAATCCCACTGCCATACAGGAGTGGATATAAATAAATGCGTCAGAACAAATCTTGCTAGGGTTAAACTTACCCCAGGGTAAATTGTCCCATTCACACTAGCATGCCCCTGGAAAGGTTGGTTTAATGGGATGACCCTCTCTCCCATTGGAGACAGGAAATGCTTTGGTCTCTGCTGCACCCTGCCCTGGTCTTTTACTGCAAAAAAAAAGGTGAGGCAGTCCCCCTCACAGGGCTGTTTTTAGCCACAGTGGTTTATTCCTGGGGAGAAGCTGCTGCAAACACGATAAAGCAGAACGGTGAGCTTTGCACCAGCCTGGAGCAGTCACTAGAGCAGTTGCTGGGCCTGGCACAGGGTGCTGTGGTTGGTGGGCTCAAGCGATGGTTGACAGCCATGCCTATGTGGCAGCAGGAAATGGTGACTTTAATCTCACCAGCACAGGGAACAGCGGTCAGGAAGCTGTGGTTGCTCAGCCCTCGTGTGCCTATGAGCCTGCAGTGACTGAGCTGCCACTCTGAGCTGGGGTCCATGTCATTCTGCCTTCTGGAAGTGCTACAGGGCTAGCAGGGGGAGCCTGACGGTGCTGGAGCAGCCCTGTCTTTGGTCCCGGGGACAGCAGTGTCTGCTGACACTGAATAAGGGAAAGAAAACCATAGTGACTTCTCGGTGGCATCCTGGGGTAGGATGCAGGGACACCCATCCTAGCGAAGGGGATGGCCTGGCTTTGGCTCCCCAATGGCCCTGGCCATCAGATCACTGAAGAAAGTCACGGTGCAGTGAGTTGACCTGCAAGGCCCAACACGGCTGTGCCCAGGGAGGGCGAGCAGGCAGCTAACTGCACATCACCTGCCTGCAGGTCATGGGGAGTTAGCTGCAGCTTTGGTGTGTCACAGCATGAGTCTGTACCAGCAGGTGCCTTGGGCTCTGCTGCTCAGATGCGTAACCAGCAGCACTCTGTCTTTGGGTGACTGTTGAAAATAGGATGGTGATCACGTTGGCTGCTGCTTCACCTGAGAGGTTTGGGAAGCAGCGCTGATAGCTCATGGCAAGGTGCAGGGCTGTCAGGTAAGGCACATGCTTCGTTTCACCCAACAAATGGCATGCAAATCAGTCAGGGTGCTCATTATTTACCTGTCTTTTCTTTAAAAAAGAAAAAAAAAAAGATGCTGGGTCCAGCTACCCAAAACTTACGAAAAATAAGAGATCAGGAAATAATAGTATGACTGGATCTTTGCAAAGCCCTCCAAGAACACGTCTCCAGCATTTGGGATGGACTGAGCAAGGGGGTCCCAGGGCATCCCTCCAGCCCCAGCTGACTGCTCTGGTTTCCCTGCAGGTTCCTGGGGTCACCTCACTGCATCCCGAGCAGATGCTGGTCCTGGCATCCCTGGCATGAGTTTTTCCCCGATCCCAGGGAGCACTGCCCCAGTCATTTTTCGGGGTGATGCTAGGGTCACACAGGTAACTGCTGAGCACCATGAAGAAGCATTTCACAACCATGACTCTGTATGTCCTGGGGGTATGGGTCAACAGCAGGCTGAAGTCCTTGCAGCTCCCAGGTGCCTGCAGGCCACAATCCATTTGAGCCATGTGGCTTGCTGCCATTTTGTGAGTTGTGTGCTCATCAGCTGGGGCTGGTAAGAGCAGTTAACAGAGGTAGGACATACAAAGACAGTCCTTAAACACATGCTCTGCGTGAAACAATAGAGCAGAGGAAAATGAAATGTGCAGAAGCTGCTCTTTCTCCTTCCCCAGAAGGATGACACCCTGTCCCAGCCACCCCCATTCCACTGTGAGCCCTTGGGGCACTGACTCCAGGGGTCTGGGATGTGCCCAGAAACCCTGACATCCATCCAGACCCAATGAAGCAGAGAAGAGCTGTGAGGCTCCTCAGGTTCTGCAAGGAGCTCGGCACTCAGGGAACCTGTGATTATTTTAAGGCTGGGGACAGATCCTCCCTTGGGGACACATCACATGCCTGTGGACAGGGACAGCAACATGCTCTGCAGTGGGCAGGAGCTGCTTTGTGCTGCTGGGGCTGGACAAGAGATGCCAGCCTGAGCAAGGTGTGGAGGGGATGGATGCTGAACATGCCTACAGGGCAACCACAGCCCTCCAGCTCCAAGAAACCTCCTTGTGCCACCAACAGATGCCCACAGCCTGCGTGGCACCTGAGGGTGTAGGGGAGAGACAGGGGCCTGGCTCACCAGCCTCCCACAGCTCCTCTGCCCAAGGAGCCAGCAGCAGGCAGGCTTCACACCGCACTTTCGTCCCAGAGGAACTGCCCATCACCTGAGGTGGGGATGGTCCGTCACATGAAGAGCTGCAGCCTCAGGGCTGGGATTTGCCGGAGGCTCTGGGCGTGGCTTTCCAGCCATGAAGGAGCATGAAGGAGTTTACCTAGAGCAAATAACCATGAGAGCATTCCGAGAATGACCACAGCCAGGAGGTGACCTCACTTGAAAGAAATCTGGGTGTCATATTTACACTTCTCTGACAAAAAGACCTATTTCCCAAAGATGAACATGGTACAGATGTTTTGCACTTGTTACAAAAGAATGGACTTGCTTCTATATTTAGAATTTGGGTCACCAGCAGCTTTCTGTCAGAAGACACCAAAACATCTTTTGAAACCAGGGTTGCAAACTGGCGTTCAGCCAGGCAGCGGTGTCCCATCGGGAGGGCTGGCGGGGAGGCAGATACTTTGTCAGGGGAGAAGGGGAGAAGCTGGCTGCCTTTCACAGCAGCACCTGGCCGGGTGAGGTGTCCCTCCCAGCCAGGGATGCTGCAGAGAGCCCACTGCTATGAGCAGCCCCACGTGACCCAAGCCCAGGAGCTCTCTGACTCAGTGTGCCCTTTGACTGACATGTTCTTGTTTTCTACAAGCTTCTCACTTGGCTTTAGGACAGAAGGAAACAGCAGCTGGTGAGATGAGCCCAGTAATTTGACCCAGGGCAATTTTGGGGTGTGTGTCTCAGTGTGGAGTAACCTTGCTGACCTGGGTGCAGGCAGCCAGGGACACTGGCGTGCAACAGACCTCTGACATCCCTGAGTGGCTTCAGTGATGACATGGGCTTGCAGCTTTTATAAATCAGGGTAGTTTGATTTCCCAGGGGTTGGCTCATGCATGTCTCTGGCTCTTCTGCCTGCTCCCAGGTTGGAAGTAACCCCCTCCAGATAGGTGTCATGAGGTGGCCAGTGTTCTGCCCAGTGATGCTTTACTCAAGGGTGCTCCTGGGTTGCCCTCAAGCTCAGCCATGTGTCCCAAAAGGAGGATGAGTGTTTGAATCAGCATTCAGGGCCTCTTTAATTCAGGGTTAAATCCTGCCTAAGCTGAACTTGGGCCAGTGGAAGTTCAAGCCTGGCCATACCTCAGTCACCAGAGGTGCTGCAGCCTGCTGGGTCAGGGCAGGTCATGCCAGGATGCCACTGGGGCCCTGTGTGAGTCCAGGCTGGATGCATCTAGCAACCTGCAAGCTGTCAGCTCTTGCACAAGAGGGTTTCTGGCTCGTTTGACTCCTGCCACATATTTGTCTTGTGCAAGATGAGGTCTTGGCTGTCAGTCCCGCTGGAGAACGGCACTGAGCCCCAGGGATCCTTCCAGGCAGGGGAGGCTCAGCCCTCCCAAGGCAAGGGTCAAAAATGATGCTGGGCTGCAGCTGAATAAAAGAGCAACCCCTTGATCTCCTGGGCAGGCTGCCCCAAGGTTCAGTACAGGTTTGCTTATTACTTGCCTGTGTAAGCTGGAGCCCTGGGAGTACACACACTTAAGTGTGGACCCCAGCTGGGCTGAGGCACACAGCAGCAGTGATGGTGGAGGACATAGCATGGCAGCAGCAGCACCCTTGTGTGCTTACAGCCCACAGTGGGCATTGGCAGCATGCTGGCCCTTACCCTGGATCAGCTTCATCTGCTCACAGTCCCCGTTATTTGTATCAATATATTTTAAATCACTCCCTACGACAAGAGGCAGGAACTTCCTACACTCGAATTCAAGCCAGGACAATTATGAGCAAATAAAATGAAGTCTGAGTCTCCCATTTCAGGGTGTGGGAAAATTATAGGGGACAAAATCACTGTTCTGTGGGTGCCCAGCCTTGCTTGCTCAGCTAAGGTTTTTCAGAGAGTGGTCAGAGCAGTATCTCCCAGACAGATTGGGGCTCCTGCACTTTGCTGGTGCCATCCAGGCATGCCCCTCCCTTTTGGTTCCTGCACCTCACGATACAGGGTCACACCACACCTTCCCCAGCAGCTGGTGTCCACAGAAGACACTGCTGCTGGCCACCACTATGGTGACATGGTGACTTTGGTTTTGGTGTGGAGACAAAGTTGCTCCCTTGGGCTTATCTCTGCACAGCCATGCTCCCATCCAAACTGCCTGGTCAAAGCCTCGTCACAGGCATCCTCATCCCCTCTGGAGGAGTTTTCTGTCCTATAGTTTGTTTTTGTCTGATGTGGAAAGAAAGAGCTCCCCAGAGCATCCCAGGAAGGGGCTGGGGGCCTCATGCCAGCAGTGGCTGGCAGGAGCAGCTTCGGGATGGCCATGCTACACTCAGCTGCCCTGGCCAGGTCACCAGCACCAGCTCTGCTCTACTTTCTCTTTCCTCATTAGTGAGTTTTCTGCAGTCTGAGGAGTATGAGCTGGAGTAGGATTCCTGGGACACGGGCAGGCTTACCCAGCACTCACTGTGACCCTCAGCCTTAAATAAGTCTTGAAGGATCTGTTCCAGGCAGGTCTCAGCTGTGTTGATGGCTGTCCTTGTGGTAAGTCACCTCGACTCTAAGGTATCTTCAGACTACGGAGGTGCCAGTCAGGAGAAAGGGCAGCTCCCATCACAGTGTCTCAGCACCCTGCCCCCCCACCTCCCCCGACTCCTTGTCCCCCAGGGGTTAGAGAGCAGCCAGCCGGGGACCTGCTCTCTGCAGCTGCCCTGGGGCTAGAAGGGACCTTGCTGCTGCTGCTGCAGCCCCGAGCCCTGGCCTGGCTCTCCCTGGGGGACAGGGACTGGCTCCCTGCAGTTTTTCCCAAGGGTTGCCCATGAGCTGGTCCATGATGCTGAGAGGATTCCTACCCCTGCCTTGGGATCCCCCTGCCCACTTTGCATGAGACACTTTGGCTCAGAATCTCTTCCTGGAGAGCCCCTTGTTCTCAGGACCCTGTTAGCAGCTTTTTACATCCTTGAAGCAAGATTGTAAAGCCAGGTGTGAAAAATGGAGAGGAGGGACCTGGGGATCTGATGGAGAGCCTGGAGCAAGTTCACCAATTTGCATGTGGCATCTCTCCAAAGGACAGCTTTTCCTCCTTATTGAGCTCCTTTGGCTGCGGTCAAGGCTATGGTAGCACTGAGGAAAGTCTTTGGAGTCTTATGGCTCAGATACCAACAGAGTGTGATACCGGGCCAAGAGATCTCCCCTGCCTGCTGCTCACAGAGAAGTGGGGTGGCTCTGAGGAGCATGAGATGGGTACTGCAGGTGCCCGGCACCACTGCTATACCCCTCACTTTGCACAACACCAGCTCCAGACCACAGGGGCCCAGGCGGCTGTGCAGCACGTGCAGGGGAGGAAGACTCTGCAACCCCCTCTCAGCTGCCTACAGCAGCACCAGAGCACGGTCCCAGGTGTCACCCAGGAGTTAAACCCAAGAGAACTCCCAATAAGGGAGGGCAGCTATAAGTGTCCTGCCCTGTGCTGGTTTTGCTATATTGAGGGGAAGAAGGGAACACTAAAGTCTTCTCTTAATCCGCGGTCTGGTTTTATGCTGAGACGATAGGAACAGATCCCCTGTTATCATACCCAGGGTGACTCCCCTCAGCTTTAATGTCCATGCAGATGCCTGTGTGTGCATATCCTTGCACACACCATGCCCCTAGCACACCCCTGCCCTGTCCTCCCCTCCACCCCCCCCAGTGACCTGAAAAATATAACACTGCTGAGGTTAAAATTAGCTTTGGGCTATTTTCAGCCAGGCCAGCAACACTGCTTGGCGGGAACACCAGTGGCACGCTGACTGAGCCACGGCCGAGGCCCCGGCCTGGAGGAGCATAGCTCCTAAACGAGAGCAGCGTGAAATCTGGGACTACAGCTCCAGGCAGCCGGCCATGGGATGGGCATCTGGAGAGAGGGGCTGCAAACCCAGCTGCAAATGTCCACGCTCCATTTTCTGTGTTCCTGGGGATGTTCAAAATTTCTGGTTAGTGCCTTGGGCTGAGCTATGGCCACGTGCACAGGGTCATGAGCTGCAGCCACGTGCATGGGACTAGGGCAGGCAGCACCACGGTGCACAGCCACATTGGGGCCATCGTGGAGAAAGTTCCCACCCCACTGTTGTGCATCTGGTGCCTGACACAAGATGAGTGGATAGGCATTGGGTTTTGGTGCCTATAGTCCCAGATAAATTGGGACAAGTGAAGGATGTTCAGGGCCAGCAGAAAGGCTGAGTCCTGGTCTCATCCTGGCTCTGGTTCTCCTCCTGCTGCATGTCTCCCACGGTCTGGCTGTGTCCAGGTGCCAAACCACCACTGCCTCACAGCTGTGCTGCCTTCTGTGTGGCCAGGAGTGAGCCCCTCTGCATGGGGCTGTGCTTCATGAGCAGCAGACTCCTAAAAGCCTGAGGGCAAGCCACCTCCACGTTTGCTCCAGGTGCTGCCAAGCATCTGGTTATGGTGGCAGGGCATCCTCTGGCAGCCCAGCATGGGGGTCACTGGGAGGGTCCTGATGCAGTTGGGTGCTAGGTGGGCTGGGCTCTCCAGTGCTGGTTGGATGCTGCAGGCTGGGACTGAGGTCACCCCCAAGCCAGGGAAGAGAAAGTGGTTCTGCCCTTCCATGAGCCCTGGGCTGAGCTCAGCTGTGCGTAGGCTGGGGTGGTGATAAACACCACAGAGCTCGGCAATAGAGGACTGAAAATTTTCAAGGCCTCTGTGGCATTTCAAAAATCCTCTCCCAGATAACTGATGTAAGGCAGAGTCTCGCCATGTGTACCTTGGCACCTCACTGAAGGAGAGAAGGTAGGATCACATTGACATTGGAGATGGGACTCCAAATTTGAGGAGAGGAGACGACAAGGGGAAAGTTTTTCCTTTGCTCTTTGGGCAGCATCCCAAGGCCTTTGACACAGGAGTTTTAAAATACATACAACGCCTGGTCACCCCATGCCTCTGGGTCACACCATCTGTGTCCCGGTTGCAGATCAAGTGCAGAGTGTGGTGGGAGACACAGCAATACATGGCTCTGCAGCATTCGCCCTTCCTGGACCAGGCATGGTGGTGGGACTGGTCTGGTTTGACCTGCAGGAGTGCTGCACTGGCTGCACCCAACCCCACATCTAAGTGTGGTGGCTCTGCTCCCCATGACCTCAGGAGGCATAACTGCTTTTTGAAATCTTAGAGAGCTCTGACATAATAAGGAGAGCATGGCAAGCTACTGAGAGGGTGAAACTCCCCTAGCACTAGGGACAACACGCTGCTCTGGTCTGCCACGGGAGCAGGCAAGGGGGCCTGTCGCACCGGCATGGGCTTCTGGGGACACGTGTGCCTCTCAGTTTGCTCCTCGGACAGTGGCCTGCCCAAGCACAGCACTTTCCAAGGATCTGACCTTAAAAAGAGCAAAACACAGGCTGCTTTGAAGGGTTCTGCTCTCAGGCATTTCCATCGGGTCTTGGCAGGCGCCCTGGTCCTGCCAGCCAAGCTCTCCCACCAGGAGGGTGCCTCTCACCGAGCCCAGCCACAGCAGCCTTATAAGGACCCATCACTGAAACTGCTCTCAGACCCCTCTGCTCTCGCCATGATGCACGTGGAGATGAAACCGTCCCAACCCACACAGGGCAGAAGATGCCCGCAGCACCTTCTCCCCTTTTTTCATATGTGAAGCCCAGGTTTCTGTTCCTCTGAAGGCCTTGTTGGAAGGAGGGAGTGGTGGCAAAGACCTTCCACGGTTTCCAGGATTAGCTGTTCCATAAAAAAAAAAATAATTTTTAAACCTTTTTTTGAATATTAATAAAGAAGCCAAAAAGTCCATTTGCCTGCCTTCTCCTCAAACCCCTTCCAAACATTTGGGTACCTGAGGATCCCAAAAATGGAAAGGCTTTGAACCTGTGATACAGCTGAGCACAAGAGCATAAAGGGGCCCTATGTCAGCACATGGCCCAAAAATAGAATGAGAGGGTTATCTGAAAAATGCACTAAATATAGACAAAAAAGCTTTGGCCCCCAGCTGCAGTGCCGGCCAGCCTGGTGCCCAGCTAAGTGTCACTTGCAGACAGACAGGCTTTTTAAAGGTCCACGTCTGTCCCATCTGATGTGCTCAGAGCGGGTTCATGTCATACCTCGGTTGGATACAATCCCGTGTGGCTCTGCCACGGCTCTCAGGGCACTCAGAAACTGGGTGACCAAGACTATCATCCGTGCAGATGCTCCCAGGGTGAGCATCCTGCCTGCAGAGGGGAGGCAGTGAGCCCAGGGTCTGTACAACCCCGGTCACAGGGGGACACAGCCCCTGTGCGAGAGATTTCCATAGCGGATCTGCACTGGCTTTTAGAAGGCATAGGTGTTAGGTGATCCTGCTGGGAGTGAATCATCCAGGCTCTGCTGCTGCCGCCGTAGTGTGACAGCAGTTTGCACAGGAATCACCTCCCCTGGCCACCGGATTGCCCAAATTAACCTGAACTTCAGAAATGGCTTTGCTGTTGGTTTAACCCACAGGGGAAGGTGCCGGCAGGGGCTCCTTTCATCTGAGGCAGGTCATCCAGTTCCATTTACAGCACAGAGTGGGAAACCTTCCAGTTGCCCAGCACCTTACAGCCCTGTAAAGGCCTAACCCTGCCCTCTGCCCTGCACAGTGTGAAATAGCAACCTGCTGCAAAAGCTTTCAGGGCAAGGGGTGTCCAGGCAGCCCTGAGCCCAGCAGCGCCCGTCAGTCCAACCAGGCACTGCTGCCTTCAGCACTTTGCAGTTCAGTTGTCTGCAGTGGGTCTCTGCTTGCCCAGGTTGGGGCTTTAAAGCCAGGTCCAGGCGGCACTTTTCCCTCCTGCAGCCTGCCAGACCCCTGCCAGCATCTTGGCCTGGCAAATACGCCATTTCCCAATCTCCTGGCCCTTTGAGGTGCAGGAGTGACCGAGCCATTCTGGCACATAAATTTCCAGGGAGGCCAAGCACAGTCAGGGGGAGCAGAAGTGAACACTGGTGGGCAGAAGGAGGGGAGGAACAGAATTTTGCCTGTGCAGACAGTCCCCAGACTCCAGAGGACTGCTCTCCCAGAAGATCTCCAGTGCTCTGGGTGGGCAAGAAAGCGGATCCAGCAGCTCTGCGTGTTTCTGAGTTTCAGTGATTTTTGGTCACCAGCTCCTGGGATTAAAAAAAAACCCTCCCCTGAGCATGAGGACTGAGATGACGGCAGAAAGAAGCTCATAAAATGTGTCTGATAGCACCAAGCCTTGCAACCTTTTTGAAATGAGATAGGAAAGTCTCCTTGAAAAAGGTCCAAGATCCTTTGAAGTCCTTACAGCTCATTAACTGCAGCCTGAGTGAGCCCTGGCAGCCCTGCACTTTCTTCCGCCACTGCCAACAGCAGATCCAAGTTGCCAAGAAACAGCCTCACCTGAAGCAGTGGGGGTCTTTTTTGGGAACAAGTCGCACCTGGAACACGAGGCTGGCTTCATCAGCTGATGCTTGCAGATGCACTTTATTAATGGATTTTTAGGTAAATACACACTTTGCCAGGCACATCTGATGCAGATGGCCCAGCACATGGGGCATGGGAAGAGGCGCCGCTCCCCACAGCATTGCCCTCAGGAGCTAAGGTGCTTCCCCATCATTTCTGCTCCCAACTCACATCGGCCCTTCCTGACCTCCAGTCACAGCAGCCTGGTTTCGGCCACCGAGGAAGCTGGTTTTGCAACATCAGAAATCCAAACACACCTCCAAGATCTGTGACAGACCTTCCCTGATGACCCAGAACTTCTTAATAACTTCTTTCATAACAGCTATGTCACGGTATGGTACAGATAAGCTCTCACAGTGTCAGGCATTCCCATCTGCACCTGTCCTTCATGGGACCATGACAACCCATCATTATAGTTGAGACCAGGAAGGGGCTGGAGAGGCGAGGTCAGCACAGGGAATTGCCCCATGGGTGTGCAGGCAGGCTGCTGACAGGTGGCTAAGGAGAACCCACAACATGGAGGAGGAACTGGATGGGGAACTGCCGTAGTCACGCGAGTCAGTAACCCCGGGGGCTCATGGCCCCCACGAGCCTTCTCCCTTCCTCCCCCAGGACCGGGGTCAGCCGCTGCTGGAAATGCAGTTGGAGGCAGGCCAAGGAGAAATGGCACTTTGTGGGATTCAGGGGCAGAGCTGGCAGTGCTTCAGCGGGCATGGATGCCTTGCCCACGCTGCCTGTTAGCAGTGACCTGGGCAGGAAGAGGCACCAGGGACCAGAGTCCTGCCTCCTGCTCCTTGAGCCATCCACATCTTAAAGTTACGGGGCTCAATTCTGCCTTACTGAGAGCACTGTGACCCTCATCCAGCCAAGCACATGCACGGCTGGTGTTCGGAGCCATCTGGGTTGATGCCAGGCAACACTGGGAATAACTCCCCCGACACCACTTCTCTGCTGCACTGCCACCCGGGCAGCAGCACGAGTGTGGGATTGTGCCCATGTCCCCCGGGGAGGCAACCTTTTGGCAAATGCTCTCCTGAGCAAGGACAGACACCAGTGAGGTTGTTAGGGGCTGATCCACAATGAGGAGGAACAAAATATGGGTCCAGTGGGAGAATCACCCCCATATCCTTCATCCAGCTCCTGTCCCTGCATAAACAACCCCAAGTCTCTGCAACAGCCCACACACAGCTCTGCAGCATCCCTTCCCAGGCAAGCTATAGACAGGAATTTTGTTTCAATAAGCTCTTTCCCTGGCCTCATCCGAATGAAAGCAATGATACCAGGGCAGCAGCAGAAAGAGCGTGTTTAGGAGCACAACTGCTTTTCTGGCTACAAACCCCTTCACCTCTGAACCATCACACACTTATATGAAAGGCTCCTGCAGAACTGCTTCCCCTGCAAACCCCATTTTGCCCCAGTTGCATAATTTGTGTGTGTGTATAACTCAGGTCATTAAAAAAACCCCTTTTTACTTCCTGCTTTTCTGCAACCGAAGGCCGGTGGTGAGGTGATGC
This sequence comes from Phalacrocorax aristotelis, assembly GCF_949628215.1. Lineage (NCBI taxonomy): Eukaryota > Metazoa > Chordata > Aves > Suliformes > Phalacrocoracidae > Phalacrocorax > Phalacrocorax aristotelis. The sequence continues at coordinate 1,641,389 of NC_134288.1, read as the reverse complement.
AAGAGCTGGTTGCGATTGCAGCCAGGGTCGGCACAGGCGCAGGTGCCACCGCCTGTCTCCTGCCCCAGGTACACAGGGTGTTGTACAAGGGGAGATTTACTGAACCAGTGGGAAGGTAAAGCTGGAGACAGAGCCAACTGCCAGGCCTGACCTCCCCTGTGGTGGTGGTGAAATGTAGAAAAGTAACAGAGAGGATAGAAACCATGCTTTTGGTTGTGATAAAGTGTTTTAGATGCGCCTGGTTCAGCATCCCAAATACTGCAATTGGGGTGGAGCCAGAATATTGTAATTCCACCACTGGGGCTGCCAGCAGTGGGGCCAGTTTGAGAGGTTGCCATTATAGAGGAGCACTCACGGATGTGCTCCTCTTTAGGAAGATACCTCTGAAGTCAGCGGGACTCCACCTGCTCCTGTGCCACCATATAACCAGGAAGCTAAAGTTGGTGTTTTCATCGCTGCCTCTTTCCATCAGCAATCTGAAGAAGTAAAGCTGGAGTGGAATGAAGACAAATTAATTTGACTGACACCCCAAGGAGGGCGATGCACCCCCTGCCCTGCTTCCCTGAGGTCTAGTGGCGGCAGAGGTGAGCGAGCAGGTGAGCACCTGAGTCAGGATCACCCCCAAGCCCACCCATGGCAGGCATGGCTCGGAGGATCAGCACGGCTTGGGCTGCGCTGGGGCGGCAGCGAGGACCGTACCCAGCACACTTTGCTGCTGCCTCCTGCTGCTGTGAGTACAGGCAGCCGAGCCAGGATGGCCACTGTCCAAAACACCAGGGATCACCCTGGGGACAAAAACTTGGGAGAACCGGCCTGAGCAATCCGGCTGGGTGAGTAGGGCTGGGAGTGGTGAGGAGCCGGAGAGACAGGTTTGGGAGAGGGACAGCACCTCCTCAGAGCTTCCTCCAAACATTGCGATGACATGGAGGTGCTGTGGTCCATGGCCACATTACCCAGACGTGTGTCCCCACCATGGCCATTGAACCCACCGGTGCCCTGTGGCTGCCCAGATGGAGCAGCAAACAAGAGGTGCAGGGGGAGGGTGGGAGTGGAGTGGGGGACCCCCAGGGCCTGTCTTGTCCTCCCTGCCAAGTCACCCAGCACAGCCCTGACCTGCTGTTTGCAGCAGGTGGGAAGGGTTTGTTGGCGTGTGGGCAGGAGGACACATGGGTGCTGGGCTGGTGGGGGCAGTGCCCAGCTTGCCCTCACCCTACCTTGGCTCCCTGCAAACCGCTGTGGCTACTGTGGCAGATATGCTGGCGCTCTCTGGAGCACAGCACAGTGTGCCCGGCACACAGGTAGCAGAGTCTGGAAACCAACCCTCCACCTGGGGAGGGCTGCAAGCCCCAGCCCCCCGAGGGCTGATGCTCCGCTCCCCCCCGTGCCCTGGGGTCCCTCTCTATGAGGAGAGAAATAGCCATCACAGGTAGAGGCAGGCAGTGGGTGCACCCCAATGGGACAGGGTCCATCCCAGAGGGACATGGTGCACCCCAGCATTACAGGATGCACCCCGGCGGGACACAGTGCACCCCAGCACTCTCATCCTTCACCAGGCAGAACACAGGGTGGGGAGTTTGGCCAGGGCAGGGAGGGGGTGCAGGGCAGGGCAGGGGCATGGCAGTTCCAGGTACAGGGATGCTCTGGCATGGCGGCAATCAGGAGGACATGGTTTTCCAAATGTTGGCCAGAAATGCCCCACTGCTTCCCCAGAGCCCACATCTCAGGGGCAGGGAGCCCCTGATATGGTCAGAGACCCCCAACACTCCCTTTATCCAGTGTGCAATGGCAGGGGCTTCCCCTCAGGGTCATCAGCCTCCTCTTGAGAGGCAGCAGCAAAACCTTCTGCCTTGCTGAGTACCCCAGGCCCTGTACCCACTGCCCAGCTGCAGGTTGGGAGAGCATGGGGCTGTGGTTGGCAGCTCAGGCAGCACGTGATGAGCATGAGGGAAGGGTTACTGGGGTGTCCGGCAGTCCAGTCATGCACTACAGGACAGGCTGGGTATGGACTTCAAAGATCCAGGTCTCACAGGACAAAACAGCTTGGGGATGACTCTTCTTGGAGAGCTGGTCACAAGGCTGAGCAGCCAGCAGCCACGCTGAGCATCCAGAGCAGCGATGGAGTCACAGCCAGGCAAGTTATGCATCACGAAGGCTTCATGCATGACCATGAATGGCCCGAGGTTCAGGCCTGAGGAGGCAGGAGAACCAGAGGTCACCAGCTGAGTCACCGGCAGGTCTGAGCACCACACTCCTTGGCACGAGCCACTGGCTCCCCTCCAGCCCTGCTACCCAAAGCACTGCCCAGTGCCTCCTGCTGGCACCGTCCCACCTTGACCAAACTTCTGCCCTCTCCCTGGGAATGCCTGTCTCCATCCTTTTCATCGTGACACCCCCCATCAGTGATAGGAGGCTCCATCCCCTCCATGCTGGTGCTATGGGGGGACCTCCAGGAGTGCGCAGGGTTGGGGTGACCTGTGTCCAGACAGAATCACCCTCAGCCCTGCAAGGATCCAGCCCTCAGTGCTCGCCTGGCACAGGGAGAGGGAGCTCAGATGGCCCACCTCACCCATGCTGCTGCCTCCCTCTCCCAGCCCACCTGGGTCCCAGCAGGCGCACGCAGCCATGGCAGGGCTGGCATGATATACTTTTTGCTCATGGCCACCACCTGACACCAGGGATGGAGGAGGGCAGAGATCATTTTTGGGTTTTTTTTAGCCCTAAAAGCCTGGGACCATCTGGACAAGGCCTTAGGGTAAGGCAGGAAGGTCCTGAGCTGCATATGCTACTGGGAAAGAAAGCACAAGCATGTGGCTCTGGCCCTGTCCATGAGGCCCAGCAGGGTTTGTCATGCAAGATAGATGTTTGCCACCCTGGAGGTTGTGCTGTCACTTGGGAAGCCCTTCCGATGCAACCCATGCCAGTGGGAAGGGATCTCCTCGCAGCCCAGGAGCACTGCACAGACCATGGTCCCAATGACCTCAGGATCACCCGTCACCTGCAGGAGCTGGGGCCATGGAGGGCTCTGACACATCAGGGTGGTGTGGGCAGAGGGAGGGACCATCCCAGCCGTACCCTGACCTGCAAACTTTTCTAGTTAAAAAATTCAGCATATTTTCAAGCCAGGGGCAGCCCCTTCTCCAGAAGGGAGGAGGCAGCATGGGCTAGCATCTCCAGTGAAGGACTATTTCTGTGGGAACATGGTTTCGGTCCTTTGCGCCTCATCTCCAGAGAGAACAGAAATGGGGCGGAGGGTGAGGGTAGCTGCAGCACTGGGCAGCAGCGCTTACATGCAGGTTTGTGGCAGGATGGTTGTGCCTGGGGGAGTCTCAAAGAGCCAGAGCAGCTCATGGGTCTATGTGTCCATGCAGTGCCCCAGCTGATGGTCCCAGTAAGGTGTTGGCCATCCTGCACCCACCTTGGGTCACAGCAGAGTGCCCATACTGCAGGTCAGGCTGCTGCACCCCCACTAGAGAGGCAGCTCTCAACCCCTGCTCAACTCCCTACAAAGTCCAGCTTTAGCATCAAAAGGAACGAATTAATTCAAATGTAAAGCAAACGTTCAGTTTGCAGCCTGGCAGAGGCAAAGCAGCACCCACAAGATGGAGTCATTGGCTGCAGCGAACTCCAGCCGCAGCCAGGGCGGGACGAGCCTGTCCCCATCGCCCCTCAGCATCCTCAGCAGCCCAGCACATCCTGCATGGAAAGCACTGTTGTACTTCAGGTCGCAAGGGAGCAAGAAGAAATCCCTATTTTAGCCTGGCTTTTGTTCCCCATAGCCCAGAGGTCACAGAGAGCATCGAGTTGAGAACCAGCCACACTTGGGCTCCCAAATCCCTCACACCCAGGATCGTTTTCTATAGTAAGGCTTTTCACAGTAATAGGTATGCAAATAAAAAGCCCATTAGTGGCTCGAAATGTTTGCTAGTAGGACACAGGTGTACTTGGGCTTCAGAATGAATATACAGAATATATAGAATGAATATATAGAATATATAGAATTAATAACTTAAATATATGGGAGAGATGTAAAGTCCATCTTAGCTTACAAAATAAGATGTATTAAGTGTTGCGACAGGCACGTAACCCATGGGAATTTCAGCAAATCCATATGAAAGCAGGAGCAGTGGGGTTTGTAGAGAGGTAATGCCTTTGTTGTAGTGGAAAAAAACAGGCTTTGGGCACTCTGAGTCTTCCTCAAGTCTGAAAAAAAGAAGCACACATCTTTAAAGCTAAATAAATCTGTAAATCAAAATGTTTAATGTTGAAAACAAGCTCTTTGATGGTTAGGCAGAGATGCAACTCTTTGTGAGAGATCTCCGACACCTCTCATCGATCTGGTTTCTCCTACAGCTGAATGACATCTGCCAGGACGGAGAACCACCGGGATTTGGGTTTGCTGTTAACCTCACCTGACATGAGGAAACAGGTGAAAACAGCATGGTTTTTCTGGGCAAATGCAGGGGTTTCCTCAGAGTAATGTCAGCAGCTTCCCTGTGGCTGCTCAGGAGGAGGGACACGACCAAAAAGAAGGTGCTCGAGCAGGTAGTTGCTACCCAGCAGTGTCTGCCTACACCGCCTGCCAGCTCACAGACCAAAATTGAGCTTCCCTGTTATAATTTTGGAACCTGTCCCTTGAGGGCAGCCTGCCCGCTGTGGTCACTGTTGCAGACAGACCTCCTCAGTGTCCTGTCTGAGTCAGCGGGGCTTAGCGGCCATGGGAGCAGCGCCCTGCCTACTGTCTGTCTTTGGACGCCGATAAAAAGTTCTTTATCTCGTGTAACAGTGGATACACTCATCATCCATACAAGCGTGATGCCTTTTTCATGCAAGGCTCAAGACACCCTTCACTCCGGGCATGTCCTCCCCCTTCACACTGGGAGGGAAAGCTGTGCTGTGAGGAGCCGCTACGGCCAAAACCCTGGGGATGAGGAGGGGATGGCACCACGTGGGGAGGACATTTTCTGTCTCTGCAGTCCGCACATTTTCATTTCTTTCTCCAGCTCAGGCTGCCCTGCGAAGCACAGGCTGCTCTGTGCTGGGTGCACCAAGAGCTGCTGGCAGGGGTTAGGGCTCTCATTTTCCAGTAACAGGCATGACTCAGTCACCCTGTTTTGGCTTGGTGGCCTTTCCTTTTCTATGACAATCTTCCACTCGTCATTCCAGCCTCCTAGAAAATGACCATTGTTTTAAATTATGGGGTCCCAAGCAGAGGGAACCAGGGGATTAGGACTGTGGAGCTGGGCTCAGGGTCTGAAGATTTGCTCCTAGATGATTTGGGGCAAGCGGCTTCACCTCTCTCTACTTTGGTTTGCTGTTTGGATAAGAAAAACAGCCCCTTCCTCTTGCCTGTTTCAACAGGGAGTGTGAGTGCAACCCCTAATAGTGCTAAAAATTACTATATTTGTATTGTAACAAAAAGTGTACAAAATGCTCGCTCAGACCCCGTAGTGCCCACTCAGGGGAAATGACATTAGCAGGACATTTGGGTTAACTTCAGTTGTAAGATTTGGCTAGGAAGGGCATGTCACTCCCCAGTGGCTCCTTCCAGAGAGAATCATAGACTCACAGAGTGGTTTGGGTTGGAAGGGACTTCTGAAGACCATCCAGTCCAACTCTCCTGCCACAGGCGGGGGCATCTTCCACTAGGTCAGGTTGCTCAAAGCCCTGCCCAACCTGGTCTGTAACACTCCCAGGGATGGGGCATCCACAACTTCTCTGGGCAACCTGCTCCGGTGCCTCACCACCCTCAAGATAATGAAATCCTTTCTGCAACAAGTCCCCTCCCTGAAGGCTTCTCTTTGCGTGTTTGAAGTGCCCTCTCCACTGCAGAGCTGGCAGAGGGCAGGTGGACGTTACAGTCCTCACTCCCCTGTGCAGTGCAGGTGAGATTGGCACAAAGGCACGTGGGCCCTTCCCCTCCCACCCGCACCTGTCCCGTCCCCATAGCCAGTCCCAGGTGCCCTGCCCCACACATCTACCTGCCCCCTCTGCTGCAGCCTTGTAGCCCCTCCAACAGTTCAGCCCGGTGTGGACATGTTAATACAACTGCAGAGTAAGCCATGCTTTAATTTTCCTTTAATCTGGTTTTACACGTTGTCCTCTTTCATCCTCATCCTGGTCTTAATCCCTACAATTGCAGCTGAAACCCCAGGTGACAGCATGACACTTTCCAGCAATCAGCCCTTAAATTTACTTTCTCTGGGGAACTCCCAGGAACTAACAGTGTTTCTTTAATAAATATCCACAGAATTAACGGAGTGGGAAGAGAGGAATTCTCCTAGATGTCATCCAGGGTTACCAAGTGGTGGAAGGGACAAGCCTGCACTTCCCAGGGCTGCGGTTGGTTTTGCTGCATTGGTTTGCACCAGGATGAAAGCTGTCCACAAGTTTGGTCATTGTTTTGTGGGGGAGGTTGCAACTCACCTGACTTTAAATCTTTTATGTCATCATTTAGCCTGTTCCCTCCTGTTCCTTCTGAGGATTAGCTGGAAAAATATTGATCCAGACTCTCACCTGGTTTCAGCTTAGCACTGCCTTTCCAAGTGAGGGCTGCTCCCTGCTGTAAGGACGGCACTGCTGTCTTGTGTTATGCAGCAGGGACAGACAGAAAACTTGTCACAGGATGAATTTGCAATTCCATGACTTCAAACCAAGAAACATGTCCACTGTAACTAAAACTGCACACAATGAGGTAGATTATGTATTCCTGCTGACTTTAGTTCCAAGGAATACAAAATCTAAATTCATACTTCAGTGGTTTAAAACAACTTTGAGCTTCTACAATGCAAAAAGATTGGCAAGACTTGACACACGAGTGCCCGCAGGCTCTGCCACTCTCCTTCCCATGGCTGGCAGCCACCTCTACCATCTGTAATAGCCCATATAATAGGAAACATCTGTGGCATTTATAGTGTGCAGCACTACATAACACCACGTGCCTTTTTTCTACATTCCTGGTGAAAGATAAGGGAAAATGCAGGACAAACCCTCAGACACGTCCACTGCTATGCCCCTGGGCTGGATCCGGTGAGAGAGGCTGATGCCGGGAGAGGACAGGTCTGCAGGTGGACCTGCAGGACTCCAGGAAAGCTCAGCAGCCGGGAAGGGCTGCTTCAGTGCTCGGTGGGACTATAATACACATCCCTCTGCACAAAACCCTCCTGAGGCCGATGTCCCAGTTGGCTGGGGGGGATGTCACAGGTTGTTTTTTCACCCCTCCACTGGAAACTGCAGTGTGCAAGCTGGCCCCTGAGCCTGGAGGAATTTTAGTCCAGGAACAGCACGCAAGTGGTGAAGGGGGTGCTGGGGGTTTTCCCCTTATTCAGGGAGGGAGTAAAAATGGGTTCTTAGTGCCTGGGTCAGAGCAGGGCTGCTCATGGGGCTTCTCTGCATCTGTTTTTTGCCCGAAAACACACACTTGCCTTGGAAATAAATAAATCTATTGAAATGGCTGAGAAAAAAAACCACGCTCTGCTCCAGCAGTCCCTGCAGCACACAAAGGCATGGTATATTTCAGCAGCTGCCAGCCAAAAATCAGTTTTGTTTTCTTAAAACACACTAACACTCCTGTGTAACCACACAAGGAGTGGGGCCATCCGTCATACAAACTGACCGCTTTATCACACTGGCAGCAAAAGCTGAAGCAAAAGGAAGAAGCCACGAGTATCAAAACAACCACCATAGCTGCCTGTTGGCAAGAATTGTGCAAGGGCAGGAGAGGGGCGTGGGAGATGCCCAGGGCAGGCACGGTGCCAAGCAGCAGCATCTCCTGCACCCACAGTCCTGCTCCCAAAGGGAGTGGGTGACCGGTGGTTCCTGGGTGGCTGGAAGGAGCTCACCTGAGAAGCACGTGCTTTCTTCTTCTGTGCTTTCCTGGTCCGGCTCTCACCAGTGGCTCCTCAACGGCTGGGACAGTGCTGAGCTGGGTAGCATACCCCCTCGCTGCTCTTTGCAAAGGCAGGTGAGGCAGACCCAAGCTGAACTCACAGATCTGTTTTCCTTCAACACTGTGTTGTCCCACTGGCCTCTCATAGAGGAAAACACAGACAATAAAAGAGAGTGTGATATACAGAGCTGCTTTTCATAACCCACTTTGCCTTTCCAGACTCTCCTTGCTCCAGCTGTTACAGACATGCGTGGCTTTCATTTGCTTGAAAAGGAGGAAGGAAATGGGGCTGCCAGCTGTGAATGCTCAGCCTGTGTCCTCAGGATCCTGGATCTGACCCAACCTTTTGGTATAAAGGACTTGAAAGCCAATATTCTACTTGATCAGAACAAACCCCATGTGTTTGTTATAAATGAGTGAATCTAGAAGATCCACAATGATATTCAGCTGCGTATATTGTCTAAAATACCACAGATCTGGCTGTAAATTTGCTGCCACATTAAAATTACTATTAGGCTCTTTGATGTATTAAAATCACAGGGATATGCAGAAGTCAAAGTGCTGAATCAACTTAGCAGAGCAAAGACCAAGTGATTGCCCTCAGCAAGGAGAGGGGAGGGAATCAATAGCAACATGTTTCATTACTGTTTCGTTAGCCAGGTTAATCTGCCACCAGGATGCAACTGATGTTGTGTCCAAATGTGTGATCCCCTTGTCCGGGAAAGCATTAACAGCTTCAGGGATTATCGAAATACAACAATTAGAGCAGGAACTTAAAAAAAAATGTTAAAATGACAGCTGATCAAGAAATCTGTGAACCCAGAGAGCTTTTGAAAGGTCATTTCCTAATCAAGCTTGGCTCAGTCACTGCAGCACTGCTGGCTACGAGAGCGAGGGACCTCTGGTGATGGAAAAGAGGCTGGGATTGCACTGGCCCCCTGCTTTGCTGAAAAGCTTTTCCAGCAGCCTCATTGCTGGCTCCCACAGTCACCTACATCCACAGCAGTCATACTCCTTTTATTCCTTTTTAAATCTTTGGTTTTCTTCTTTTTTTTTAAACTACAAGATGTTGTGTATCTTCAGGCCCCCCAGCTCCTCACTCCTCTCTGAACAGGCAGTTCTGGCCAGAACTTGTCTTAAATCTTGAAAGAAAGGGTTTGAGCTGTCCTTGGTTAGATTCTCTCTGCATTTGGGGCTCCTGATGACATGTGGCGACTGGGTTTGGACTAACCCCTCTACACTGAGTGCTTCAGTTGGTCTCAGCTCCAGGTTGTTATTATGGCAATGAAATATTAACAAAGCCTTGTTCCAAATACAGCTTTGTCAAGACTGGATCACTAAATCTAAGTTGCTTTTAATTTTGGCTGCAGTCTGAGATTCTGGGAGCCTGAGCTTCTTCAGTTTGGTTTCTGTCAACAGTAAGTCTTTGAAGGAGTAATCAGTGAAGGTGGTTGTGTGGTTCTGATCTGCTGACTGGTGAGTAGATGACCTTGATTCACATCAGTAACTGGTGGGCAGCTGGAGGTGGAAAACTTTGTGCCATCTTTATTGACTTCTTAGTCAGTGCCTCCATGCAAAGGAAGGGAGACAGAAATAATTCCATTTCACAGATGCGTTTCTCACTGTTAACCATACTCCCCCAGCCTGGACAGCGTGAATGTCTTGGTACTGTGATATCTTGGCCCACTGAAATTCCCCACTAGAGAAGTATCCATGTTTTTCCCTGAACCGCAAGTTTCAACAGGGAATGCTCAGTATCCCCATTACTGTTTTAGGAGCCCTGGTCTACCTCTGTTACCTTCACCTAGACTTCAAGATTGAGACAAAGGTTGAATGAAGGATTTGAGAGGTGCTATGTAAAATGAGCCCCTGCATAGCAAGATCTTTGCTAGCTAGGGAGACAGAGGAGGTGAAGTTTGTGAGCTCAGCACTTCTACATTTTTAAAAGTTTAAAAGAAAATCTTTAATTCCTGGGATTTCTGTGCAAATATAATTGTTGGAATGCCTCCGCTTCATGGTCACACCACTTCTGGAGCAGCAGTCATACAGACGGTATCTAGACCAGTGCAGTCCAGTGTATTACATATTGCTCAAGGCCTTGGATGGCTCTGCGCAAAACAGAGGATGTGACACTGCTCCAGACACGCAGCCTGGGAGTACAGAGCCAGCTGCTCTGGACTTAATCCACAACCCGTTGCTTTCTGTAACGGCTCACGTGTCGTCCCCTGCCTCTGTGACAGGTCACTGCTGAAGTACACGGTTCTCAGGCGTCTTTCCATGAAAACACCTCTCTAGGAAGGCAGAGCTCCAGTGTCCCTGGCAAGAGCTGCCAGCCTCACCGGGTAATGCTGCAGACAACCCATTGCAGCAAACAGCCAAATTTTAAACACTTGCATTCTCTTTTCCAACACTTAACGATTTCCTTCTGTCTGGACTGTTCCCAAAGCTGAAAAAGAGACAGAACAACTACAAATAATTAATCAAAACCTTGCTGACAGCAGCAAAAAGCCTACCTGTGATTCCCCATTGCAGTGGGGATGTTTTTGCTTCAGCATATTCCTGCAGTTGGAAAAGGTGACCTAGGTACCATGGCACAGGTCTGGTAGGGAAAGACACTGCTCCTGTAACTAGAAACACTCCCCAGAAATGATCAAGTGAGAACAGAAGAGCAATCCAGAGGAGGGTGGAGGGCAGCGACCTGGGCAAGGGCTGGTTTGCAACGAGTCTTTGTAATGTACGGATAGATCCCTTTGCACTTCTTTCCTATCTGATTGTATGGCAGATCCCAGACAGAGGTAAACAAGTTGCATTAGAGCTAACTGTGAAAAGCTGACAAGCTTCCAGGCGCACAGCACATTCTCTGAGTTCCCTCAGCTGCCTGTTCCCATTCCTCAAGTTGAGTGAACAAGGCAAAGGAAAAGGAACATTTAGTTTTAACAATTGCTTTTCTATCCATCACACCCTGTTGGCTTCAATTCTTTCACTGAGCTCCTCACAAACGAAGAAAATCATGCTGATATGGAAATCTGTTTTGTCAACTTGGCAGTGCACGCATCCCCTGTGTTCCCTCCTCTCCTCCTTTCTGCTGCTCCTTTTCTATAGCCCAGCTGGTGGACGCACTTTCATGACAGCAGGGGTCCCAGCACATGGATCTGTGGCCTTGGTAAGCAAGGTACCCATAACAGATCATAACATGGGTTGTTACAAACTGTACGTAGCCCTAAGCTGCTCTGCCAGTGGGTGTTGCAGACTATTTTCAAAGCCTCTGAATGAGAAATACTGTGGAAAAGTAAAGCACTGCTGAAATGCTAGTACAACAGTACTCTGAACTGTTAAACCAGTGACTTATGAACTCATCACACCTGAGGTGCTTCTCATTGTGTTAAAAAAGACCTAAAACACCCACTGGTCTGCAAGACCATATTAACCTCTGGTCTTTCCTCAGACTTGCCAAGAAAGGTGCAAAGCAGATGACTCTGTAGGGCAGCTGCTAGGATGAGAAGTGAAACCAACAACCAAATCCATAAACCGTCACAAGTCTGATATGAGCAATCATCACCGCAACCCAGCGAGGAATTTGCACCAGGCTCCTTCCCAGAAGGAGGGTGACAGGTCCATCACAATGTTACTGCTGGGAGCTGATCACACACCCAGGTGATACAGCCCTGTGTAGGCTGAGTGGAATGACAGAAAAGTCAACAGCAGCTGGTAAGACAGCCCATTTTTAAGATGCTGCTGTCAAGGTGAGTCGTTTGTAATGCTGTTTAGACAAAGCCCAAAAGCTGAACAGTGCTATTTGTCAGACCCTTTAGATTCATCTTGTCTCACTTCAGCTATCCAGAGTTTTGACATTCAGCTCACGTAATTAGCTTGGCCCTCCCCCACCTAGGAGAGATGTCTGAAGTAAGTTTTTAGCTCTCTGGACAGCCCATCATTCCCTCGTGTAGACGACGGGGCTAGACGATTAGTTGGTTTAAGTTGCTGGCAGGGATTACAGCTTTCCTCTTTGGGTATTTTTATTTTTTTAATGTTGCCATCTAAAACTCACACTGGAAAATGTTCATTGTGGCACCAGAAATATAATCTTTGTGGGGGCTGAGAAAAGCTGATTTCCTTCTTACAAAGATACCTGTCTTTCATGTAAAAGAAGTTCCTGGCATATGAAGCCACTCAGAGAAATCTGAAGTGCAATTTATTCGCTCCTCTTTCTGAAGCCAAAGAAGAAGAGCTGATCACTCAGAATCCATTTTTAATACAGACCACTGCTAACCCCCATAAAAGACCATAAAGCTCATACTGTCTTCTGCCCATCAGTGGCAGAAAGACTGGAAGATACCTACAGTACTGCTATTCCAGCCTGCTAGGAAAATCTGTTGTTTTCCAAGCTAGGAAATAAAAGGCAAGCACCTTTCTCCCAGCAATTTATAAAAACAGCAATACCTTTCAATTTAACAGCAGCTTTTACCCAAGAATCCCAAAGAAAAGTAATGAGAACTCATGTAGTCCACACAAATTTACATGCATAAGAACTGGGAGGCGGGTATTTTTTCATTGGCAAAACCAAAAGCTGGCACGTGTTCTAGCCAATAAACTCCCACAGGAGACAACTTGAAGAAGAAGAAGCAAAAGCAACTGAAGTGTTGTATCAATAAAGGGTCCTGGTATGTAAGGCAGAGTATGTAAAAGTGGACTTCACAGGAAAACCAAAACCACTGAAGAGCAGTAATGACTACATTGCAACTATTGCTCTGTAAGGTTTGTGGTAGGAAAGGCAGAGGAAGAGAACATAGTGTAGCACTGAAGTGGTTGACTGTAAGGAAATAAAACATGACAGCATGGTGAAAATAAATAGTGGGTGGAAACTGTCCCTCTGGGACACAGGGGTGAGGTGGAATAGATCCCACAGAAAGAGGAAGCATCTCTGAACCATGAACTCCATTGCACAGGGCCCTGAGGAGAGCTCAGTTAGAATAATACACATAGTTGTGGTCTCTCAAGTGTAAAATGATTGAATTAGACTGGAAGAGCTGCCAGGAAGGGCTGTAGGGTGCCTAAGGAATCAGAACACCTATTTTATACAACAAAGCTAGAAAAGGAGTGGCTTGTTTACCAAGAAAAATGTCACCATTGCATAATTCCAACAGGGCACACAAAAAGTGCCCAAACCAGCATCTGTTTGCAGGAACAAAGATGAATCATGCCTGAATTGGCTCAGTCTTAAACAGAGTGCTTTATAAAATTTCTGTGACGCAACATCACCACGCTGTATTCATCCCCTAAATTATCAGCGTGGGATCCCCACATAGGCAATGCAATCAGTGAAGTGAAGAAGCTGCCAACAGCAGCTCTCATTTGCCTTTTTGGCTCCATCTAGATCTGCACTTCTTTGTTAGGCAACAAAAGCTGGAGGCCTCAGGGTAGGCAGTGAGAGTAAGTCCTCTTCATAGCTGCATTTGCCACTTGTTTTGTGGACCAACAATCACTTCACTGTCCCACTGCAGTACGACTGGTGGTACCACGCTAGGAGATACTCAAACTTCAGATGGTTAAACTGCTCCCATGCTTCAGTATATCAAGTCCTCTGTGCATGTTAGTACCGGCTCACTTGCACAGCATGGAATTTCAGGAAGAAAGGATAGCACGTAAAGCCCCCAATGCTGCAAAAGCTACCATCAGTTTGTGGTAAACACCAGGACACAGGAGATTGGGTTTATGCCCCTGCTGGAAAAAACCGAAGTGTTGCATGAACCAAGCAAGACCTTAGTTCTCAGAGCTTTCTGGTTTGTATCCTTACCGCTCTTTGCTGCAAGTCTCACTTCAACTTGGTATATCAATCTCTGATAGCCCCTGAGGCCTCTTCTCTATTGCTTTTACTATCGCCCCTTCCTGCCTCTTCACTGCTGCCTGGGAAAGTGGCCATCGATGTGCTGGCTTTGAGCTACATAACATTGTCTGGCTGTACAGTACACGCTGCCAGGTGATCTCAGACTATTGCCCTTCCCAAACCCACACTAGTTTGGTTCTCTTTAACCTCTTCCTTATTTTCACAAAGCTTGCAGGAACCCTGCAGTTTTTACAGGTCTGCTCCTCTGTCTCATTTGGCTGAAAGCAGGTTCAAAAGTTACTGCCAGACAAAAGGCAGCACCACAGTTTGTGTGCGCTTATTGCAACTACCTAAAGACCCAGATCTAAGCCCCCAAATTAGTGTCAGCCTGTAGACAGATACCAAGGCTCTAGTACTTAACCCACTCATATTTGACTTATATATTTGATACTTTGAGGGGGATGAACATGTGAACTTAGCTTTTGAACTTGACTCTGTTGCCAGCCCCAGGATCTCCTACTGGAGAAACATTTGAGCAAACCTATGCTGCTCCAGAAATAATTGCTGCATTTGGCATGAATTATTCTTTTGACCTTTTCTTTTTAGTTGGCTTTTGCACTCCAGTTAAACACAGAACAACTGTAGTGGCATGACTTCACATCTGATTCCTGGTGCCCTCAGAGGTTATCTGAATTTCTCCAGGGCTTCCATTTCCCTGTGCTGCTTCAGATGGTGCTGGAAAGCATATGGCACAGATCAGACTAGCAAAATCAGCATCTTGGAGCACTGCAGCTTTAACTGCACAACTGTATCCCAATTAGGCAGCAAAGTAGCACTCTCAGGCAACTGCTGTCAATTACATTGTGTCAGAACTGTCACTTGGAGAGCAATCAGTGCTAGGAAAAAAAGCATTTCAGACCAAAAAACTCAAGACAGCGTTGTTAACAGCTGCAAAGAAGGATCAGCATTTTTGGCTTCTTATTTACAGACACCTGCACAAATAAATTAACTTGAACAAATCCACTCTGATTAATCAGAGGATGTGCCAAGCCCAGTCAGTCCTGGAGCCACCAAGTCCCACGGCCAGCTAGTGCCAATGCTAATTAGGAAATCAGTCTTACCACCACAACCAGTGCCTTCATGCCAGTGGCCTGAGAGCGGAAGAGTTGCCACATGACAGAATGAGTACTGACGCTCCCCTTACTGCTTCAGGACCAGATGAGTTGTCCTGTGGCAGTGGATAGGACCACATTCGAGGAAACCCCTGCAAAGGCAGCAGCTGAACAGATGTGCTGCCTCTCCCCAGCATGGGAGTGAGCACAGTAGGAAGCACTCCTTGGACCATCTGAAGCTTGTTTTGTAGCATGAAGGGATTAATGCTGCTCTTAAGAAGCTATGGTCTTGGTCCTGAAAGTGCATTAGATTTACCAGCTAAATCCACCAGTCTCGTGGACAGTATATGCTGTGCCATCGGGGCCTTTAGGGACCATGTCCCAGAGGCATTCAGCCTTTCTCTGTTCCTGCAGGTGGGTGCAAGTCTGCACTATGGCTCTGAAGCTGCATAAATCAAATGTAAATGTCATGACTTGGAGATTATCCAGCTTTTTTAAATGGCAACCCCAGTACTGTCAGCAAATCCTATCAGCTTCTGACATGAAAATACGTGTTGTCTTCACATACTATGATATGAAGGGTGTGTTTTCATTCTGTCCAATTTTTTACGAGACTACCGGGTCTTCCTTCCATTTGTCTCCACTCCAGAGGAAGTGTTGTAAAGGCCACTTTTGTGAGAGACTCTGTGAATGGGCTGTATTGGTACCTATGGGTGTGGATGGAAAAGCAGTTAGAAGAAAACAACAGGAAAGCATCTGCTCAGAAGGTAGTGTGTGAAAGCCTTCCAAGAACTTGCAAGCTCTGGAGGCTGATGGTCCTGTCGAAACCAAACAGACTGACAATGTCAGTTTGCCAAGAGCCTGCTGAAACCATACAAGCTCACCAGCACTCACTGCCATCAACAACAGCTGTGCAACTCTGGCCATAGCCAAAAGGGTGGTGGCAGCTACATGCAGGCAAAGACTACAGGGGTATATATAACTGATGAAATAAAGACCAGCCTGAGCGACTTTCCAAACAGCTGCCCAGAAGCCACTGATCCTCCACTTCTGAGTGTGCAGCTGGGCTCAGCCTGCAGCCTCTGCTCCAGCTGGGCAACCCAGTGAGTGACGAAGGGAATGCCATGTGAGTGTAGCTGAGGCTAGGGGGTAGAGCCATGACCCAGAGGCAGTGCCACAGGCTGGACAAGTGGGACAAGAGGAGCCTGAGAAGACTCAAGAAGGACACGTGCAGTGTCCTGCAGCTGAGGAGGAGGAACCCTTTGTAGCAGTCCTGCCCGAGCTCAGTGCCGGCTGACACGATGCTCGGGTGAGCTCCAAGGAGAGGCTGAGGCACCAGGGCTGGCTCTGTGCAGGGCACAGATGGCTTCGTGGGGCAACTCAGCTGCCCGCTTTGAGCAATGAGCCAGCACCGTGCCCTTGTGGCCGAGAAGGCCAGCGGTATCCTGGGGTGCATTAAAAGGAGTGTGGCCAGCAGGGCAAGGCAGGTTATCCTCCCCCTCTACTCTGCCCTAGTGAGGCCACATCTGGGGTGCTGCGTCCAGTTCTGGGCGCCCCAGTTTAAGAAGGGCAGGGAACTGCTCGAGCAAGTCCAGCAGAGAGCTACGGAGATGGTCAGGGACTGGAGCACCTCCGTTATGAAGAAATGCTGAGAGACCTGGGTTTGTTCAGCCTGGAGAAGAGAAGGCTGAGGGGGGAATCTCATCAATGCTTATAAATATCTGACGGGTGGGTGTCAGGAGGATGGGGCTGCACCCAGAGCCTGCTGCTCAAGCAGGGGGTGGGACGGGATGATCTCCAGAGGGCCCTTCCAGCCCCTGCCATTCTGTGACTCTGTGGAAGGGAAGGGGCAGCTCGGCGGGTGGAAGGCAGGGCGCCCGGAGACCCGCCCGCCCCGCAGTGCCGGCAGCCCCGGCCCGGCAGCTCCCGCCCTCGCCAGGCGGGCTGGGGAACGCGGCCCTCGCGCTCCGGTGAAGTTCGCCCCGCTGCGGCCGCCGTAGCTCCCAGGCGGTGTCGGGAGGCGGCGGCGCAGTGCGGGGGCTCCTGGGAGATGTAGTCTGTCCGGGCGGCCCGGGGCATTGGCGCCCTTTTCTCCGGCGCCGCCCGGGAACTACAGACGGCGGCGGTCGGTGCCTGCCGCAAGAATGGCGGCTCCCTTGGTGCTGGTGGTCCTGGTGGCCGTGACGGTCCGGGCCGTGCTCTACCGCTCCACCCTCGCTGCTTTTATCTCCGAGCGCGTGGAGGTGGCGTCCCCGTTAAACGCCTGGAAGCGAGGTGAGGCCCGGGCAGCCCGAGCCGGGGCGCCGCTCTCGGCGGCGCGGCGGAACGGGCCAAGGCCCGCGGGGGTGGCGGAGAGGGGCCGGGGCGCGGCCGCTCGCCCAGGGCTGGCTGGGGACCCCGGGGCCGGGAGCGCCTCGGCGGGCGGGAGCCTGTCCCCGGCCCGGCGCCGGGCTGCGCAGCGCCCCGCGGGGAGTGGGCCGGGCTGCGGCCCCGGGGCTGCGGCCGGGCCCCTCCGCTCCCGGCCCCGGCCGAGAGGCACGGTCGTGGCAGCTGTCCCCGAGGGGAAGCGAGTGTTCGACAGCTGCGAGAGGCGGGACGGACGCGGGGCGACGGCAGGAGGACGGGGGTTTAGCAGCTGGCTCGGCTGTACTCGTACAAACCGGTTGTGTCACAGCTGCCCATAAAATGGAAGAATGACAAAATCTGGCGCTGAAGGAGTAGTTTCAGCGGTCTTGAATAAGGTGGTTTTTATTACGCTTTAACTGCACGAGCCCTGTCCCATGGTGTAACGTGACTTCTTGGTTCCCAGCTCGTGCAGAGCTATTCACCGTTTCATTTTCCTTGTTCAGTTTGTGGCTCCACACGTTATTACCAACATGATTCAAATTCGCTTCTGAAGTCACAGGTACAGTTTAATCGAGGGTTTTTTGTGGCATTCATGTCTATAGCATGTGAGCCTCTTAGGAACCTTAATTTATTTTACAGACAGGCCTTTGGGAAAATAATATCCAGTTATGCAGGTAAAATTATTTGCACTTTTGGGGTGGAAAGCAGTGGCACAGAGTAATAAAGATTAGAGGCGTGAATGCATTTGATGAGCTAAAGCCTCTGCTCCATAGTGTGTAGCACTTCACAGTTCATAGTTTCAAGATATAGCTACCAAAAATTCCCTTGCAGCAATGGATACTTTCTGAATCTCACCTTACAACATCAAGGTAGGCATCAAGAGAGTAAGGAGCACGGTTAGGATCACCTTGAAAACTCTGGGCTGTCACACAGGAGCTCTGTGGCAGAGACAGAATCCACTCCTCCAGCATATTGCTGAACTGAGAAGCTCTTGTTGCTTCCTGCAGTCTCCTGCCTCATTTCCCACTGCACAAATGGACCTATTTCCCATAGCTTTTTTTCACTGCATGCGCTGCTGGATCCCCAGGGAACCTTTGTGCTCAGTGAGGTGGAGATCCTATGCAAAAGCATGTGCGTGCATTGCAGCACAAGCTGTAATTCCATGATTGCAAAGAATCTGAATTAAAGCTACAAAATATCAGAAAGTTTCAACAATGGACAAAGCTTTTAGCTTTGCCTGGTAATATGTATTCATTTTTGCTCTTCTATTGTGGCTTTGGACGTTTCAGGTCTCTCTACATCTAATTAAGCAAAATGGTTCAAACTGTATATTATGTTATGATTTGTCCTCTTAGAATTAAGTGTTTCTCCAATGTAGGTAGCAGGTATCACATAATAGGTGACTTAAAATCAGTGGCTAACAAACATGTGATTTATACGTAAAGTGCAAAATGTTTCAGCTGTGACATTTTTAGCCGAAAAAAATAAATAATTACAACTGACCAGTTACAAAAAGAATTTTGCATGACAGAAGTACGAAGACAATCAATTCTAGCTGGTTGTTGGCTTTGTGAGATTTTGTGTCGCCCATTCAGATGGCAAGTCAATGTGAGAGTCTTCTGAGCATGGATGTTTTCAAAACTATAGTTTTACCATCATGAGATTTTTCTCTTCCCACATTACAGGATTCTAATGCAGGGGTTTTGTATGTTTCAGTGGTCGAAGGATTAGCTCTGCTGGATTTAGGGGTCTCGCCATATTCTGGAGCTATTTTTCACGAGGTCAGTATGCATGCATTGTTTTAAATTATATTCAGGTGGCAAGTTTCTTAGTCTTATTGCTCCTGGATTAGCAAAGGTGGGGGACCTGTCTTACTGCAAAGACTTTAGAGAACTTGGAGTCATGTAGTTGACCGTGTAGTAGTTGTAAATGTAGTGATGAGCACAATGAGGAAATGCAGTTCATCACAAAAAAACTCGTTGTTGTGCAGATGATAGGCATCATAATATTTATTACTGCATAAGGAGAGTCTGAAATAGGGGAAATCTGTAATAAGTAAAATACTCTCTTCACGTCCAGATGTCTCTGTCAGCAGAGGTTGGAGCAGGGAGAGACAGTGTCATTGTGAGTCTGAAGACAATTTTACTGGATAGCAGCATCTTGAGTTACTGCCTTTGCAGAAATATTAACATTAGCACAAGAACACAGTACACTTATTCCTCATCTTAAACACACATTGTTCCTCCAACGAGCTGGACTTGGCACTGCAGGTGGGGTCTCACCAGTGCGGAGCAGAGGGGCAGAATGCCCTCCCTCAACCTTCTGGCCACGCTGCTTTTGATGCAGCCCAGGATACGGTTGGCCTTCTGGGCTGCAAGTGCACATTGTTGGCTCATGTCCAGCCTTTCATTCACCAGTACCCCCAAGTCCTTCTCCGCAGGGCTGCTCTCCATCCCTTCGGCACCCAGCATGTATTGATACTGGGGATTGCCCCAACCCAGGTGCAGCACCTTGCACTTGGCCTTGTTGATCCTCCTGAGGTTCTCACAGGCCCACCTCTCCGGCTTGACAGGTCCCATTCAGAGAGACCTAGACCTTCTGGTGTGTCAACTGCACTGCTCAGCTTGGTGTCACGAGCAAACCTGCTGAGGGTGCACTCAATCCCACCGTCTATGTCATTGATGAAGATACTAAACAGTACTGGTCCCAGTACAGACCCCTGAGGGATGCCACTCATCACTGGTCTCTATCTGAACATTGAGCCATTGAATGCTACCCTCTGGATGTGACCATCCAGCCGGTTTCTTATCCACCGAACAGTCCACCCATCAAATCCATATCTTTCTAGTTTAGAGAGAAGGATGCTGTGGGGGACTGTGTCAAAGGCTTTACAGAAGTCCAGAGATATGACATCCTTAGCTCTTTCTTTGTCTACTGATATAGTCACTCCATTGTAGAAGGCCACTAGGTTGGTCAGGCAGCACTTGCCCTTGGTGAAGCCCAGAAGTGCCGTATCTACACGTGTTTTGAACACCTCCCGGGATGGTGACTCCACCACCTCTCTGGGCAGCCTCTTCCAATGCCAGAACACTCTTTCAGTAAAGAAATTTTTGTAATATCAGTCTAAACCTCCCCTGATGCAGGATGAGGCCATTTCCTCTTGTCCTATCACTAGTGACTTTGGAGAAGAGACCAACCCCCACCTCGCTACAGCCTCCTTTCAGGCAGCTGCAGAGAGCGAGAAGGTCTCCCATCAGGCTCCTCTTCTCCAGGCTAAACCCCCCCTGCTCCCCCAGCCGCTCCCCAGCACACTTGTGTTCCAGACCCTGCCCCAGCCCCGCTGCCCTTCTCTGGACACGCTCCAGCCCCTCAAGGCCCTTCTTGTCCCGAGGGGCCCAAAACTGAACGCAATATTCAAGGTGTGGCCTCACCAGTGCTGAGCACAGGGGGATGATCACTGCCCTACGTGCTCTTCCTCTTACCCTAGAAGGGAAAAGCTATGGGAGTAAGAGGATGATAGGACTATAGTCCTACCACTTAATGTTTTTAGCATGCTTTCTTCTTTTTGCTTTATAAAAGACTCATCTAAACAACAGGCTAAACAATGAAACAAGCTATGTAGGAAATACTTTCAAAAGTAATCTGAAAAAATAGATTATTTAGAAAAAATTATTTTTTAAAGCTATTCTTTATATGCTTCCTATTGTAGCTCTACCACTAAACTACTAGAATTGAAAAGTTGGAATAGAATATAATTTTCAAAGTTGATGGTGTCTTTTATAAAGTGTATTGAGAGCTTTGCAAGGAAAGAGACCAGTAAGTGTGCTTTGTTTGATCACTTTACTCTGAAGTAACAGCTTTGTAGAAGGGGCTAAGGAAAATTGCCTTTTGTAGTCTCTCATAGTAGTGCTACATTTTTCTCATCAAATTGCCAGTTGTTTTATCTGGACAATATTTGATGTGGGTTTCCCTTCTGCTCTCTTTTAGACCCCGCTGATAATATATCTCTTCCACTTCGTGATTGAATATGCTGAATTGGTGTTTATGGTAAGCGTTCCTGTGCTTGAAAAGTCCCATTCTGTGAAATGCTGAGCATGACTTTCCTTTTACCCTGCTAGAATCAGGGACCTTCAGCCTCCCTGTAGTTCAGATTCCTGCTGAGCTCAGTTTAATTAGAAAGGCAGCTTTGCCTGTACAAACCCACGTTCAGGCTTTTCCCTTGTTCCACATATTCGTTCTTTTTTGTGAGTTCTTGGTTAGGTAAGTACCCCTGCAGAGGGACAGGAAGCTGGCATTTGATTTCAAATTTCAAAGGTTACCTCTTAAAGGTCAGAATATTTTTCCCCCCTGCCTAATCCCTGCACTGCAGTGTTTCTCACTAAAACCCACTGCCAAACCCCAGGCCTGCAAAGAGAGCACAAACGGGTTAGTCCTCCAAATGTCTCTTGTAAACTGTTCTCTGAGTTCTGCATAATTCAGAAGGACAGAAATCATATAGCTGGCTGCACATGCCACCTGGTGGAGCCTCTCTCCCCAGACCCCTGCCGGGCAGGTCTCATGCAGAGCTAACAGCCATCTGCGTTGTGCTTGTGCTGATTGTTCAGATGACCACACTGCTGCATGGTAACTTTGGGGCAGCTCCAAGGCACTGTCATGCTGGATTAACGGACAGGTGGGTTTAGCCAGCTGGGCACTGTCCCAGTGGTGCCTGTGCTCTGATTAGACCAGTGATTCTATTACCCTCACATGCTTTCCCCTTAATTCCCCATTCTTCTGTTTTGTAAATGTTAATATCTTTGATACAGCTCATGGCTTCAAGGCTAAACAGTGGTGTGTGAGCGCAGTGTTCAAATCAGCAGTCTAGTGGTTTTAAAGCTTGTTTTTTCTTCTCGTGAGCTGAGTCAGATCAGAATCTTTATTCAGCACTGCAGTAGTGTCCAATATCTTTTTCTCTGTTTATTTTGCTTACAGTCAGTCTGTCTATGCCTTGCTTTTTTAGATAACTGATGTGCTAACTGCTGTTGCCCTTTACTTGGCCATTCAGGACTTCAACAAAGTTGTGGTAAGCTGACTTGCCAGTGTTGCTGATCCTCTTCACCCAGCAAGTATAAATATCTTGTACCAAGGAAAACGCATGCCAGACGATGCAGTATCGACCAGCCCTTGTTGCAGTAAATCTGATCGTATCTGGGTGATCAGCAGGAATAGGGACTGAATGTGGTAGACAGCAGAGGTATTTGAAGTTTTGTTGTGGCAGTACTACTGTATGAAACAAATTAGTGTCCGAGCTCCCACACTGCACTTGACTGCTGGTCACTCCAAAAGGAGTATAAAGAATTTGAGATGTCTGTGAGAATGCAGTAGCCAGTGAAATGCAGACAAGTCTAGGGTTATGGTACACAAGATGGGATGTACTGAAAAACCACCCTCAGTTGTGGCAGCTTGCAGTAGGCAGGCTTTAATTACTGGCCTATGGATTTGGCAAGACTTTTGGCAAGACTTGAGCGCTCCCTTTTCTCACCTCTGCTCCTGCTACAATCTTCTGTACATTTTGTAGCTAGAGCCTGGAGTGTTTTACCCTGAACATGGTTTGTGTTTGCACACAGTATGAGTGAACACACAGACTGGAAACGTGTAAAGGAAGGAATAAACCTTCCAAGGATGCTGAGGTGACATAAATCGTTCTGCTGAGCAAGGTGAAAGTCTGACACCAAATATTACTTGTTCCCTTCAAATTATAAGTACAAGTATTTCTAGGCAAGTGATTCTTCCCAGCTCTCTCTTACAAGTAGCTCGAAGAACATTTTGTGTAAGCAACGCTGTCTAAGCTCTCTAAGATCCTGGGGGGGGCAGTGATTCAGTATCAGCATGAACAGGGAGGCTGTATTTTCTACAGCATCTGTGTGGTCTTCCATCCAGCTACATACTTGCTTCTTGTCTTCTGAGGTTGAAGAAATAACTCATGATAAAACTGCAGATGTGTAAAAATCCTGCATGTGAGTTACTGTGCTCATTGAGGATTTATTGCCAGCATCTCTCTCCTTCTGTCTCACCATGACATAGTTCAGTAGGTTCATAATTCAGATTTCTTTTTTGTCTCCCTAGAGAGCATCATAGAACAAGATCAATTAAGGGGAGAGATCTTGTGTCCCTAAAGGAGACTTGGCGTAGCATTATCCATCTTCAAAGTAACAAAGACTGCATGCTTCTGTGACTTGGTGTCTTAGGGGCTTGTATGTTGAACAGTGAATTTATAGTCAACTTTTCATTGGAGATTCAGACAAGCTTTAGGAAGATTGAAAGTATTGAACTCTAGCGTGGTGAATTCACCGTCAGCTGTGTCAAGAGTTAGACACTTTCTCATGACTTCCACTTCAATTGTTAAGTATTTGGGAAAAGAGGGGGTTTTTTGTTCTGTTTGTACAACACATCACATGAGTTTTGGCTCACGCTTAAGGCTTATATATACTGTTCCACAGTAAGGGAAATCCTAAGTTATAAGAAATAATTACTTTCTTCATCTGACAGTCTTTGGTCATTCTCCCTTGTTCAGTTCAAAAAGCAAAAGCTCCTGATAGAACTGGATAAATATGCACCCGATGTGGCTGAACTCATCAGGACACCCATGGAAATGCATTACATCCCCCTCAAGGTAGCACTATTGTAAGTATTGCTTTCTGTAGGCTGCCGTAGGCTGCATTGGTTCCTCAGCTCCCTTTGTGTTTTATTTGTCTGATTTGGGGCTTCAATATTTGTTGAAGATTTTTTTTTCTCCCCAGAAATTCTGGATTTCCAATTATACATAAAAATCCCCCCAGCTCTGAATACTTATTTTGAAAGGGAGAAGCAGATGCTTTTCCAGATGTTTGTTGCCAACAAGCAAATTCACTCAGGCCCTCTAAGTCAGGCTCAACAGCGTAAGGTCATTAATTTGGTAACAAGAATCTTCTGTCTGCACAGATCACATTCCCATTTATTTTGCCTGTATGCCAATTTCATCAAAACTGATGCCTCCCAAATGTCTCAGGTGTCTTTCTCAAAAGTTAGGAGAATTTTTAAGCAAACAAAATGTTTGCTGAATATCACAACTTGAATATCCCAGAATTGCTTATAAAAATTTAAAGATATTTTCAGGTTGTCGTTTTAATAATGTCATGTCTTGGTGTTCCTCTGTATACTAAACATTTTTTTTTAATTTCAGAAAGCTTCAACTAAAATAAATAATATAAAAGCAAGGTACTTAATATCAAAGAATTATTTTTTTTCTTGGGGTTTTGACATGAGTAAATTATCACCTGAATTATTCTGTGTCAGAGAGAGTTTTCCATTAGATAAGTTGTTATTTTTTCTTATTTTCATACGACTTTTGTAAAATGGTAAATCCCACAGGGCAAGAAAGGCAGAGTGTGTAAATTGCAGGCTTGTATTTGACGTGGTTGCACACTACCACAGCAAAGTTGGCATTAAGTTGTACCTATGCTGCCATAGGCTGTCTCTCTGGAAACACAGCAAAAAGCCAGACTTGGACTGAGAGAAGCAGGAAAAGAAATAATTAGGAAATCATCAACCCTGTCTACTCGCTCTGATGATTGGTTTAATTAGTAGCAAGGCTGAACAATACATTATCTTGCTTATTGTATTGGTAATCCTTCCTAACATTTTTCTGCGCTTTTGAGGTTATTGCAATTCTCATTTCCAAACGGAGCTGGCATCCTTACCGGCTAAAGTGTGGCTGCATTCTGGAAAGTAAAGGTCTTTGGAATTTGCTGTCTTTCCGTAATTCCAATTAAAATATGCCAGATTTTCATAGCTGGTGAGTTTTGTGCTCAGATTGCGTCGTGGAGAACATAAATGATTGCTCTGCCATAGCAGGAGTGTGCAGGTGCAATTGGGTTGGGGGAAACTGCTAATGTCTCAGGATTTGTTTCCATCTTGCCATCTTCTTATTTTTATTACTTTCTCAGAGTCGGTAAATGTGAGTAGCAGAAAGAGTTTACTTTGGTCTCAATATTCCTAGGTCTGACTGAATAAATGTTTCTGCAAAGCAAGGAGCATTTTTGGTAGTCATTTTCTAGGATAGAACTTGCACTTTAGACATCTTCCATCTCCTTTTCTCCAGTGTGTACTCCCTGTGGCACTGTGTCTAAGGCTACAACCCTCCGATCTCTTTTCTGCTCCAGGCTAAAGAACCTGTTTAGCTGAATTAATTTGGTGATGAGAGGATCCCATCAAATGTGAATAAACAAAAAGAAATGGCAAATTGCATCTGTTTTTCCTTTGAATGTCTAATTAGATGGTATCTCCTTTGGATGGCATGAATGTAACTCGAGTTTTGCTCTTTTTCAGCTATCTGTTAAACCCCTACACTGTGATGTCTTGTGTGGCAAAGTCCACCTGTGCCATCAACAATACTGTCATTGCATTCTTCATTTTAGCTACGATAAAAGGTAATACAATGAAGAAAAAAATGGTTCCTTATGTCTTTCTATAAAGATTAGAAAATTAGCAGAAACTAAATCAAGGTAGAACTTTACAAATATGATTGCTCCAAAGATTTCATTGAAGCACATCAGAAACGGGGACTGGAGCAAGGTCAGAGTTCTACCTGAAATCACAAGAGATCGAGAGACTTTCTGGTCAAGTCAGAACTTGCTTTCATCTCAGTGTACCAAGGAGTTTAATCTCTAAAAACTGACCCCTTTTCCTGGATGACTTTGAATGGTTTTCTGTTTATGAAGAAATGAATGTCTATGTGCAGGAGGACATTAATGCTCTGCTGCACTTTCTTTTGTACATGAATATGCACTTGTATGTTGTATACAATTTATTTGCAAAATGTATCTTGAACTCTTATTCAAAAGCAAGCAGTTGCCTGCAGCTGTTACTTGGCATTCACCCACGGTTGTAACCTTGGTTTGAAATTAGCTAATTGAGCTTTGGGGAAGCAGAAACAGTAACCAAGGACCCATACCGGCACAGCTGAATAGATTATGACAGAACAGCTGTTTGATTCATTTTGTGCATAATGCCAGGTTTCTGTTTCTTTTATGACTCTCCGGTGCTGAAGTCTTTTAGCATATGTGGTTTGTACTCGTCACGTAAGTTTTAGGGGTTCTGTGCTGGGTCAGAGAAAAGGTCAGTCTGATCTCGTCTCCAGCAGTGGCCAGACCCAGACATTGTGAAGAAAGCTGATACAGGTTGTTTTTATTAGTGTTTCCAGAAGAAAGTTTTTCTCCAATTACTGTCTAATTGAGGCAGGAGGAGTTTTGATGTAAAAGCATTTGCAAAAGCAAGCGAGTGGGGACTGTTTGGTTAAACTGATTTTTGGCTGATCACTGATAGCATAAGACGAATAGTTCAGTCACAGACAAAACTGTAGTGGCTGTCCCCTGTGTTTTCTCCCTGACTGGGAGTGTGGCAGCCTCTAGGTTTTAAAGTGGGTGAAGAAAGGATATCAGAGTGTGACTATGATTCCTGGGTACCAGTTCTTTAGATCTGTGCAGAGGGATAGGGAGGTTTCTGCCCAGGAGAGTGTAGTTGAAGAATGGAGAGGCTCATCACCAGCTAACCCTATATTTTCTTTTTCAGAAGGTGGAAGCAGAGGGAGGTTTACCAAGTGTTTGATATTAGTAGGCTGACAATTAGTCCAGTGCACTAATGCACAGGATTCTTGCTGTCTAAGCCGTATTTTTACAGATGACTTCCATCAAGTGACATAAGACTAAAAGCTATAACCAGGCTACTGCACTGGGTGCTTGTATTTTTGTTGTTTATCCTGGGACCTTTTGGACTTGATTTCTAGTTGTCGTGGTTCAGCCTCAGTCGGCAGCTAAACACTGCGCAGCCACTCGCTCACTCCCCCCACCCCTGTGGGACGGGTGAGAGAATCGGAAGGACAAAAGCACAAAAAAAACTTGTGGGTTGAGATAAGAACAGTTTAATAATTACAATAAAATAATAATTATAATAAAAATAATTACTATGGTAATAATAACAATAATTATAATATAATAAAAAGGAAGAGGGAAAAAGGGAAAAAACCAGAAACACAAACGACACAACCACTCACCACCCGCCAACCGACGCTGCCCGTCCCTGAGCCACGATTGCTGCCTCCCTCCCCCCCCAGCCAGCCCCTCCCAGTAACATACTGGGCATGACGTTACATGATCTGGAATATCCCTTTGGCCAGTGTGAATCTGCTCTCTCAGCTGTGCCCCCTCCCCTCCCAGCTGCTTGTGCACCCGGCAGCGCGTGGGAAGCTGGAAAAGCCCTTGACTAGTACAAGCACTGCCCAGCAACAACCAAAACATCGGTGTGTTATCAACATTGTTTTCATACTAAGTCCAAAGCACGGCACTGTGCCAGCTGCAGGGAAGAAAATTAACTCTATCTAACCTTGGGCAAGGTGAGTACTCAGCACTTAGCTCAACCTGAGACAGCTCAAATAAAGCTTCAGCAATAAAGGCATTCATAATTTTAAGACCACTTGGAAAAGCTGTGCTAATCCTTTCTATGCCTCAGTTTTGGTATCCGTAAAGTAGGGCTAATGCCACTTCATTCCTTCAGCTGCAGACTTTCGCTTGCTCTCTTTCTTAGAGCTTTGCTGAGGGCCCTGACACATGGGGGTGATGAGGTTATCCAGCATGCCCAGTATAACAGCTGTTTCGTGCAGATATGACTTACATGAATGCGTTCCCACGCATAAACAGCAGCCAGCGTGGTCTATATATAGACTGACTTACATGAATCTCTGTATGTGAATGATAGGAGATACAAATCAGTCAGCAGTTCTTTATTGTGGGAGAATTATCTTGCTATGAGTCATTCGCTGTTCAAAATGTTCAGAATGTTCAAAAAAGGACACTCTCCAGTCCCATTCTGCTAAAAACACTCTTAAGAGGTGTTCAGATATTTGTAAAGCCCCTGCAGAGGGCTATGCGTTTCTTCCCATTTGGACTTCCTGTCTATAAGGCAGTTTATTAAATGTTCCTTACCAATTAACATATTTTTGTTTCTTTGCAGGTAGCGCATTCCTCAGTGCTGTGTTTCTGGCCTTAGCAACATACCAGTCACTCTACCCTCTCACATTGTTTGCTCCAGCACTCCTTTACCTTCTACAGGTACATGATTTCTGACTGTTGGTACCTGTCGTCTTCTTGTAGCTGTGCAGGGACGGCCCTTAGCTATTGAGAGGGGAGTTGGGCATATCCTGAGTTTTAGAAAAAGTGACTTTCCTCAAGCCATGGGAAGTTTGAAGCCTTAATGGGGATGCCTGAGCGTGGAGAAAAGGGAGCAGAAATTAATCTGCAGAACTGGCTGGTGTTTAGCTTGCCTGAAGTAAGTGCTGTTCTTTGTGTCATGTGAATAGCAATGAGGATTTTAGACCTGGAGATGATGAATGAGGAGCTGTACGTCTGAATCACTCGAACTTGGAAATGCTGATTTGGAGTTCGTTGGCAAAACGCATGTGCTTGTGAAAGTTGCTGGTTTTCCTTTCTCCCTCCCCACGAGCAGGACCCCAGAATTCCAGCAGGGCTGGCCTTGGTCTTTTAGGGGTACGCAATGCCTCACTGCTCCAGGCAAAACTAGCCCAGCAGGAGGCTGCTGGGCACATCTGCAGGCAGGGGTAGGGTTTAAAGCTGCGGCAGCAATTTGCTAGTGAGTGGATTGATGACCGGTTTGCCTGCATGCTTCCCATGCTTCCCACTGGTCTCTCTCTTAGCTCTCACGCTGATGCTGTAAACAGTGACTTAACTGAGAGTCCAAATTACAATGCACTTAATGAAAACTGATCATTTGCTAGTCTTATTCTGATATGGGAGCAAGGTGAGGCTGTGACCACTAGCAGAGGACTCTCATCCCAGTTCACAGATCACTTGGTGATCATTTTTATTTTTGCCAATCTGAAAGTCCTGCTATTGAGTGTTTTGCCAGTCTTTCTGGATGCCTCTTTCTTGTCCCCCTCATGATTTTTTAGCTCATCTTAACTACAGGCTCATTACAGCCTATTCTCAAATACCTGAGCTTCAAAAGAGAAGGGAGAGTCAGTTCTAGCCCATTTTCTTGCCCTGACTATCTGACATGAATATCTCTTACTTTTTTTCAGAAATTTTATTATTATTACTCTTTGCAAGACAAGAACTTCTGCAGAGTCAGTGTTGATTTTTCAGTTTGATAATTTTTAGGAGCATTTCTTCTCTTTTAACTTTAGTCAGAGTAAAGTGGCACTAAAGTACAAGCATTGTGTTCACAAGCAACAAGTGATTTGATATGCGAATGCCTAATTTGCAGCTTTTGAAGGGGATCACGCTAGTGTGTGTTCTTTTATCCAGATTTGTAAATACAGAATTAAATATCTTTTTCTCCAGCACTTTCCAATCTGTCCTGCCAAAAATTCTTGGTAAACTTGCTTATCTTGTTCCAGCAAGTGGTGTTAAACACCCTATGACTGAGAAAACAGAGCATGCTTTACACAGAGCCCACATCAGTTAGAGCTGGCGCTCTGTGCCTCTGCCAGCAAAAGCCCTAGTACCGAATGGAAGAGCTACATCACTGACTTGGAGCTGCAGAATTCTGAGCATTTCCCAAAGCGGTTTGCTCCTGTGTGTATATGAATACAGACAGGGGACTTCTTGGAGTGAGATACCCATATGTCATGTTATGTGACAAGGGCTTGTGGTTGACCTGTCAGGACATGTAGCAGTGGCAGAACTGCAGCAGTTGTCTCTGTCTGAGGAGGTAACCTTTCATAGGGGCTCCTTTGTGCTTAGGAACCCACTGGATGTCCTCTTTCCCTGATGGCAGCAGAGCACGAGTGCCAGGCTTTGTGGTGGGGACCTGGCATCACAGGATGGTGGGTCGTGGAGCAGGGCTCTCGGTCACGCAGTTGATGTGGGTTCATGTAGTAGAAGTAGAAGGCTGCAGAATAGTATTGCAAACATCTAAGATACAAGTGTAGCTGTGAGGAGGTGTATGTAAATCTCACACTGAGTGCGTGAGACTTGTCTTGCTGCAAGCAGAAATGACCAGCTTAGCTACTGTATTTTTAAGCACGGTTCTGGAAACATGTACGATGTGTATGACTTAGTTGGCCAGAGTGAAGAACATCAAGCAAATTGTGCTTGAGGACTGCTCCTTCCAGTTCCGTAGTGCCAGTGTTTGATGCTTTCTTTCATTGATTTAAAATGATGTACTGAACACTCAGGCTTTCTTGTGGCTTTTGACCTGATATCTGCCTGCTTGTATTTCACTTTTAGCGTCAGTTCATACCAATAAAACTGAAAAGTAAAAGCTTCTGGCTCTACACCATGCAGTATGCAGCCCTGTACCTGTGCAGCCTGGTGGTGATCATCTGCCTCTCCTTCTTCCTCCTCAACTCCTGGGATTTTATCCCATCTGTTTATGGGTTTATGTAAGTATAAGGATAATAACTGTTTTTTCTTTCTAGCCCCCCTATGCTGTTTGTCATGCATCACACACAGGTGCCCCGCTTGCTGTCCTAAGGAGTGTGTGATCTGTGTTTTTTCTGGCAATGCAAGAAAAGAAAGAGTGTGTGGAGGAGAGCCGGCATTAGCCAACTTCTGTTAATTAAGTAACAGCAAGAATTATAGAAGACAGGAGATGTTTTCCACTGAGTTGGTTGGAAAAAAATTAGATTGTTGAGCTACCATGGCTGTGAAATTTTTGTCTCTGGAGAAATGTCTGCTTGGGAATGGTTTAAATCCTGCTGGGGCATAGGGAAGGATTAGTCCCTTTTCCCTCCAGGTTTTTACCCCTTTAGTTTCTTTTCCACGGATTTAAAATGTAGGTCCTCCATCCAGTAGCACACGATGATTAATTAATGAAACAGAAGTAGGGCAGTGAAAACCAACCATTTTAAATGTTACCATTTAAAAATGTTACCTTGACTTTTCTTTTCAAATTTCAGCCTTTCTGTTCCAGATCTGACACCCAATATTGGCCTTTTCTGGTACTTCTTTGCAGAGATGTTTGAACACTTCAGTCTTTTCTTCGTATGCGTGTTTCAAATCAATGTGTTCTTCTACACCATTCCCTTGGCAATAAAGCTAAAGTAAGTATGTTTCTGTGCTAGGTTTGTTTTTTTTTTTACACTCAGTTGTCCAGTGGAAGTTTATAAGGTGGCATCAGATGTCTGGATCTACAAGCCTGAAAAAGATAGGGTTTTTTAACATCCTCATTTTCCAAAGTTTCAATTTTTATTCCTCTTAAACAGAATGAGTTGTGCTCTGCTATGCAACCAATGTGTTACAGGCATCAAAAAAGGGAGCGGAAATTTAGGCTATAGAGGTGCCTGTTCCCTGCCAACAAAAGCCAGTGTAGTCAGAAAGCAAGAACTCTTGGCTGGAACGTCCAAGTTCTTTATTGTCAGAAAAAAAGTGAAAACCTGGGGACGTTCCTAGCAGACTGCACTGACGTTACCCTTCTTTGTGATAAAAACACCCATTAACGTGCCTGGATTCTCAGTGATGATCCTGTTGTCTTGGAATGGATACAGACATCACAACATACCAGGGAGATAACTGTGGGCTTTAGAGAGGAGGTGCTGATTGATTTTTGGTGAATGAGACAGAGTGGGGGAAGAGCAGCCCAGATGACCAACTGTATCAGTGTATGTTGAGGTGAGGCACGAAGCTTCTGTGGGAGGGCAGTGAGCAGATCTGCGTCCCCTTACACTGCTTATCTGCAGAGCAACTCAGTATGCCCCACCCAGCACTCGGAGGCTTGTGTGGAGAGAACAGGGGTACAAGCACCTCTTTGAGCCTATCCCACAGTACATCTGTGCCCTTGCTGATATTTATTTCCAGTTTCCAGAAACCCTACTGCATCCTCTTATCCTTTGTGTCTTATCCCTTCTAGGGAACACCCTGTGTTCTTCATGTTTGTCCAGATCGCAATCATTTCTATCTTCAAGTCCTATCCCACTGTGGGAGACATTGCACTGTACATGGCCTTCCTTCCAGTCTGGAACCACCTTTACAGATGTAAGTTCTTTGTGTTTGATTGTTCCTTATCTGGAATGGGAAAGGGCCTGTCCAATAATTGTCACCACTAAACCAAACCAGGCTCGTGTTTGCAGGCTCTTGTAGCCTCCCTGGGGTGTCTGGAAGGAGTCTTGATTTTTCTGGTGATACAGTGTCTAATGTGTCTTTATGACGAGGGTTGAAATTGGTCAAGGAGGGAATTTTCACTTGTACCTTATCTTCCCCCTCCTTCCAAGTTGTTCTGAAGATTAACTTTTTAGTAAGAGCCTTTTACAGTCCTGCACAAGGGGTGTGGCTTATTTAAAGTACAGCCATCCTTCAAATGCTTCACTTCCATTTAAGGCTGTGTAATTTGAACACTTCTCCTTCAATTGGTGAGTCCCCCAGCCTTAAAATCCTGCACCTTGCAGTGGTTCTTTGTTTTGCACCTGCTTGTTTTTCTTAGGTGAAAGTAACTGAATTACTCCAAGCTGTTGACCATTTTTTTTCTTAAATGCTTCGTAAAGAACCTCTTTAACTCTTTAAATCACCAGAGAGCTTCCTGATGATTTAGAAACTCAGTCTCTAGAGTCTGCCTCCCTGGGGAGATTTGGAAGCACTGTGTTTTTCCTGGTGTTTCTTGCTTAAATCAACAGCTTTGACCAACCCTGCCAGGTTTCCAGGCCTTTTACTGCAGTCTTCTCTAACCCAGGCCAAGTGTGTTTACAGACAGCTAGCCTGCCTGATGTCAGGAGGTATAATCAGGAGTCGAGAGGCTTGGAGACCATCTGCTCTATTAGTTTCAGAGTAAGGAAAGCTGAGGCCAAAGCAGCTGTGATAAAACAGGGCAGGAAGCCCCACGCTAGCCCTGAGCATGTCGCAGCCATAGCAGGTAATGTACTTCTGAGAAATCCTGATACGGCATAATTCAGCTGCACATTCCAAGCATGCAGATAAGGGGAGTATGACCAGTGAGAGGGACAGCCATCTGTCACATGCTCCCGCCCCCCAGTGAGTGAATAGACCTACTGAACAAGAAGTTTAAAAAGGTAGGTGTGAGCAGGTTTGGATGTGACAATGCTCTTAAGATGTCAGATAGCTCCCTTCAACTGCAAAATAATCGGGAGTCTTTCAATTGCCTTCAGGGACATTGGCTGAGATATAGCCAAGTGCAGCAACACAAGTGCCTGGATGAATTATAATACTGCTGCCAAAGGACAGGCATAAATAGTTCACAGAAAACAAAATCTCTTCTGGCCTAGTAGTTCCTAGATCTTTTAGAAAAAGTTGTGCTTGTTTTTTGTCCATCTGACACATACTCACACAAATAGATTCTTGCCACACTTGCACCTCCCAAGGTCATGTGTTTGTCAACACATTTGGCCTACATGAGTTTCCTCCTTTTATAGTGTTTTCATTTACTTACAATTTCCCAAGAAAGAATCTCTTTTCTTATGTACCACAGGTTCATTTTTTCCCTTTGTCATCAGCTTGACAAGGCTAGGGAATGGCATGTTCTGCTCTCTGAATCGTGATGCTGGTGGAAAGGCCGTCCTCAAAACTGCTAGTTTCTGTAGCGTAGACACCAAAAATCCAAAATCCTGCGAGGAAGAATGTTTGGAAGCAGGACCTAGAAAGAGAGAGCTACAGATGAGCGTTTCACGCTCAAGCCAAGGCAGAATTATTTATTTTAAAGGGAAATGTAGTGGATTTCTTATAAAGGCTAGCCAGGAGATTGGTAAAGCAAACTGTGGAAGATGATTGGAGAGAAGTATGTGTTGGCAAGTGCCCTCCCCCTCTGCACATACCCTAAATACCATTGCTGGTTGTGTGAGCATGGCTGCTCAATAGTGCATCATTTTAACAGCTTGGTTTTCTTTTGCAGTCCTCCGGAACATCTTCATCCTGTCATGTGTGCTCATTGTCTGCTCCCTCCTGTTCCCTGTTCTGTGGCATCTATGGATTTATGCAGGAAGTGCCAACTCCAATTTTTATTACGCCATCACGTTGACTTTCAACATAGGGCAGGTTAGTAGGGCGAGGCAAACAAGGCCACACTTTGGGTAGGTCATTGGACTGGGTGTCCTGTCAGCAACAGTGAATTCTGCAGGATGTGTCTGGCTCTCTGCATCCTGTGCCATCCTGCATAGCAGCTTCCTGCCTCTCCTTGCTCCAGCTGAAACCTGCCTAGTCCTCATCTTCTGGCACGCTAATGGGAAGGCGTTCTTGCAGTATTTGAGCTATAGCTTAACGATCCAGCTGGACTGTACTGCAAGTTACATGGTCTGTTGCTTGATAGCAGAGGACAAGCATTTCAGTGTGGCAGGACTAAGAGCACACACAAATGGAGAAGGTG
Source organism: Phalacrocorax aristotelis (assembly GCF_949628215.1). Taxonomy (NCBI): domain Eukaryota; kingdom Metazoa; phylum Chordata; class Aves; order Suliformes; family Phalacrocoracidae; genus Phalacrocorax; species Phalacrocorax aristotelis. The sequence continues at coordinate 1,606,882 of NC_134288.1, read as the reverse complement.
ACCTAAGAGGGGAAACGGAAAAAACACGGAGCAGCAGCAGTGCGGCCAAGCAACAGGCAAATGAGAACTGCCCATACACGGGGACATGGCACCAATTTTTCTGAGCATTATAGCTCACTGAAGCATAGGGTTGTGGGTACATGCAGGGTCCCAGTCGTGCCAGGCCTTGCTCTCCCAGGTATTCTAGACACATGACTTCAGGAGCCTTAGGGAAAGCAGAGCTTAGCACGCCTGGAGGATGGGATTTGATGTACAGAGCTGCTAGAACCTTTTCTAAGTCCTTCCTCTTCCCTGTGCTATTCCTTATGTCCCTACGCCCTGGGACAGTTTCACATGTGGGTGAAGAGAATGTTCATTTCATGTTAGAGTTGCTTTTATTTTGAATGTGCCTCAGCCATTTATGTTTGTCTGCTTCTCCTAAAACTAGAGGAGCAGTTTTGCCAAAGGCTGAAAATCACCTGCTTGTACATTCCCCGCCCCCTTGATAAATGAGGACAAACACCCATTCTGTAAGAGCAAAAAGAGACCCCATGCAGTGAGAGGGAGCGCACAGATACTGAAGGTGGGCTTATAGGAAATGGGGAGTGGTTCACTAGCTCTCTAACTACGTGTCTTGTTCTGGAATGAAAGGAGTAGTAAAACTTTAATTAGAGATGGCAGGTGTTGATATTCTAAGAGGATTTTATTTCGTACCTGAGAAAGTCATAGCGGATCCTGCAAGGTCTTGTGCTCTGCGTAAACGCAGAGCAAAAGTCTGCTTTCTGATTTCCTTGTGAGAAAGAACTAGCCCTCATCCCCACTAACCTCAACTCTTTCTTTTCCCATCAAGACATCTGCAGAGAAGTTTAGTTAAAAGTAAAATCAACCATATTGATACAGCACGTCAGTAGTCAGCCATGATGTTCAGCGTAACAAGCAGACAAAACAAGCATAGCTGTTTTCACTCTCCCTGGGCACCTCTACCCTTTTCTGTCTGTTCTCCTTCACACTTTCTCCTCTGACCTCAGCAGTCTGCAGCTCTATTTCTCTTTCCCTCAGTCTCCACCTGGTCCTCCATATCCTCCCATCCAGCTGCGGAACCTTCTCTGCAGCAGCTGTATTTTAATGGTAACCCAAGCAGGCTCTGGCTGACAGCCTGGGTCTCCCTCCCTCTGTCCCCTTAGCACTGCAGCGTGCTTCAGGTGAGGCTCTCCCTGGAGTGAATTCCCCAGGGAAGTGGATGAAGGCATTGTGCCAAAGTAATGCATAAAGTGCCATTGGGACATGAGGACAATAACTGCTAGCTTGGTCTGGCACTGAAAAGGTTTTCCACTTTAGTTATGTGATGCTGTTTCCAGAGGGAGGAGGTCAGCGGTCCTGGGGAAGGGCTAAATGACAAAAAGCACAACTGAGCCAGCAGGTCACTGCTTACAGCAGCCCAGCCTGCCCCTGCAGAAGCAGCGTGCCTGAGGTGGCTGCTTTAGAAAAACCACTGAGACCCACTCCTGTGTTCTCAGTGCTTTTAGGCAAGGGAGCAGTCACATTGTGGTGCCTCAGTACAACCAAAGTAGGGCTGAGGAGTGGAGGGACCTTGTCATTTCCACGTCAGGTTTCCACATTCGGGGCGGTTCTCTGCAAAGCACTTCAGCTGTGATTTCACACTACGGTGCGGCCGGTGGCAATACCAGTCTCAGGTACGCCCCTTGTCCCGAGCAACACGGGATGGTGCCAACATCCACGTGTGTGGCAGCATACCCTGACCTGGATCAGGGGAAAATCCGGGGGACAGGCAGCTCTGTTCACCATTTAAAGGGAGACAGCGTGCAAACATATACACAGGTTTGGCCGCCCCACAGAGTGGGCATGGCAGCACAGGGGTGGGAAGAAGATGCAGAAGTGATGGGGGTGGAAGAAGTGATTTTATCTGGTGTTGCTCCTGGATGTTGTACTGTGAAGCCACAGCCTTCACATTTCAGCTCTTTTCTTCACCCCTTAGCCTGGTAAGTATTATTTTGTTAAATTGCTAAAGCTTCTGTTAGCTAAGCTGGCCTGGGGAGCTGTGGTATTTCTTCTGCTGCCTGCAAGCTTCTTACCCTTTCTGAGTAGAAATGGCTGTTGAAAAACAATCACAATGTAAAAGTATTTAATAGCAATCAGCAGCAGGAGACTTTCAGCACTTGGGTTGAACTGCATGACAGTGCTTGCATGGAAGGAGTCCTGTGGGTGAGGCTGAGATGGTCTGTAAAGCTGTGGCACAGACCTACCATTGTCATGTATTTTAGCCAGTTTATGGAGATAGTGTGTCCTTAGCGGAGGTGTCTGTGAGAACACGCTGGTAGCACAACAAATAGATTAAAGTCTCCCTTGGCTTAATGCTGCAAGGTGATGGACAAGAAGTGTTCACAGGATCACAGTGTCTCCTTTCGCAAAGTGTGATGAACAGCCTAAGAACTTCTTAAACCCCTTCAGGGTCCATCACAAACACATGTCCCTTTTTATTCCTTGTCCTGAGGCGTCACTGATATGTCTGAACATCTCACTTCTGCAGATCCTGCTCATCTCAGATTATTTCTATGCCTTCCTCCGGCGGGAGTACTACCTCACTCACGGACTCCATTTGACAAGGCAAGATGGGACAGAGGCCATGCTTGTATTGAAATAAGGATTGTGCCCACCTTTCCCTGGGACATGAACCACTCTAAGGAACACGCAAAGCTTGGGGTATGTGGGGTGAGTGGTGAAGGTTCCCTGAATGTGGTGTGACTTTGGGTATGATACCTACTGAAAGAAAGGACTGAGGTGGTTCTGGGAATACCCTCCTGAGCTGTGGGCTCAGTGCAGAGACTGTAAGAGCTACAAGTACGAGCTGCAGTGCCTCCGTTGGACCATCTCCCTCCCCTCAGCTGTGCTTTTCACTGCGACCTCAGCCATCAGCTCTGGGCAGTCCAGCAGGAACTGGAGAAAGTGTCTGAGCTAAAACCAGGGCTGATTCTCTGGCCCAGAAAGAGCTCAGACCATTAACTGTTTACTTTCCTATCACTGCTTGTTGGAGATGTTTGCACCTCCTGGAAATATCCCCTTCACTGCTTTGACCGGTATGCTCCTGCTTGGCACAAGGTGATCTCTGGGTGCCTGGTGCCTAAGCCCTGGCTGCAGATGCCATTTCTTGGTTCTCCTAATGTTGCAGGATCTGGAAAAATCACATGTGCTCAGGCACAGTGGGTGCTTGTGAAACAAACGAATGCCCTGTTGGCAGAGGGACAGCTGAAGCTGCTGCCACAGGTAATAATGTTAGCGCTCAAACACTGGTAAGAACTGGAACTGGGGAGAAAGCAGGAGCAGGGTGGGTCCTGGGTAACTGCTGTTGAAGCAACACAGACACTTTCATGTCAGGAGGTGCACAGAGGCATTACAGGGTCTCAGAAGAAGGAATGCTACTGTGAACATCAACTCCTGCTGCTCCTTGTTTCTGTAGGGTAGCAAAGCTTGGCAATGCAGGGCTCACACTATACCGTTGTGGTCACCTGGGGCAGCAGCCTGGACGCAGAATGAGCAAGCTGCCCCCTGGGCTAGGGACCAGGGCGTGTCAAAATCTCCCGTTCAAGACCCCAGACCAAATCTAGGAGCCTCAGCGACTGTCATTGCGGAGTTGTCAGGCTCCAGGTGTTCCACAGCTGTTTAACGCTACAGGATATGTACTTCCCTGTGTTACCCTCTTGCAAGTGCGGTGATGGTGTCTTGTGGCTGTGTGCGGAGGACTCCCTTAAAGCACTACCCCTTGGTTGCCCCGCGGCTCTCCTCGGTGCTCAAATCTGCTCACTTCAGAGCTGCTGCCGCTGCTGACCCCACACATGTGACCCCCCGGGGACAATCCATCACACTGGCTCCTTGCTCTGCTGGTTGCATGGTGGCACTGAGAAGTGTCCGCAGTGTCAAAGGCTTCTTGCTGGTGTTGGGGCAGCCAGCTTCCCCACTGATCCCAAGAAAAATCCAAAGGGCTGGGAAAGTGACATCGAACCCAGACTGCACCTGGTACAGAGCAACTGAGAGACTGAGGTTCCCAGGCGGTTGTGTAAACAGCTCTTCTTTCTGGACAATTAAAACGTTTGCCTTACTGCACTGCTATTAGCGCTTTGGTGGGGGGTTGTAAATGCGAACACAGCTCAGCCCTCTGCGCTCCAGCCCGCCTGGGACAGGCCGTGCAGCAGCCCTGCGCCTCCGGCCGTGGCAGGAACACACGGAGCAGGGCTGCTCTGGGCTGCTGGCCGTGTGGCATGTCAAGGAGCATAATAAACTGCAAGTTTTAAACACCTCTTGTGTGCTCGCTCTGTGGTTGGGGAGGTCGGGGGAACACTGGAGGATGTGCCGGGGCTCTGGAAGGCACCAAGAGGCACATGGAGGGGACTTGAAAGCAAACACGGGTCTTTTGAGGGAAAACAATTGGCCCTGGGGCATGCTGTAGTCCACTGTGGTTTTAGGGAGTGCCAGCTGTGCAGGGTTCAACCCAACAGCAGTGTAAAAGAAAGTAAGAGGGTGAATAGCTGGGGCTATCCATTTCACAGCCCCTTTCTTCCCACAAAATAGAAAATAATTTACATATCAGGAGGTAGATAATGCTGATGGGAGGTGGCAGGACTGGGCCAAGGAGCCATGGGCAGCAGCTTCATCCTCGGTCTCTAGCAGCTGAATTGGTTCCTGTGCCTGTGCCCAGGCTCCCTGCTCCTGGTCACCCATGGCCCCCCCAAGGCTGCCTCCATCTGGGTCTCCCAGGTCCCAAGGTTGGACTCAGAAGCGGTCCTGAGAAGAGGTAATGGTGTGAGCACTGGGGGCAGAGGAAGAGCAAGGGACAGCGGCTTGGGCGCTGGCATGAAGGGACGGGGCAGGGTCAAGGGCAGGAGCCGGGGCAGAGGATGAGACAAGGGCAAGAGAAAGCCGGGGCAGGGGCAAGGCCCGTGCAGGGAAAGGGGCATTGGGAAGGAACAAGGGCAGAGGCAGGGATAAGGAGAAGGAAACAACGGGCAGAGGCAGGGACAGGAGCAGGGAAGGGGCAGGTGCACGGTCAGGGGCAGGGCAGGGATGGAGCAATGAAGGATGAAGAAAGGAACAGGGCAGGGACAATGCAGGGACAGTTCAGTGTCAGGCACAGTGTCAAGGGCAGGGATGGGGCCAGAATCAGGGGTAGGGGGGCGGAAAGGGTGGGGCAGGAGCAGGGTAAAGGACAGGGACAGAGGGCTGGCATGGGTATAGGCATGGAAAGGGCAGGGGCAGTGACCAGGGATAGCAAGAGGGATGAGGCAGGGACGCCCATCCTATGACAGCTCAGGCAGGGACCGGGTGCCCCGTGGTTCCCAGGGAAGGCTTTTGGGGTCACCAGGGACTCCTGGCCCACCCAGGGCCCTGCCGGTGGCCAAGTGCCAGTTGTGCTGAGCACCAGAAACCCCCAACCTCCCACCGCCATCCTGGGACCAGCACTGCCATCAAAGCATGGGGGTGACAGCAGTGCAGGGACCCACCCACTGGGGCAGCCAGGCCCACCGGGGCTGCAACGGGCCCTGCCAGGGAGGTGAGGAGCAACTCCAGAAACGGCTGCAGTGGGGCCAGGGCCTGGGACAGGCTGTTGTGGCTGTGATGCCACCATGCAGGGCACACAGAAATTCCTGTAAAGGCATAAATAGGCTACTGTTACAGGTGAGCCCGCAGCCTCATGGCCATGCTTGGCTGGTTGGGGGATCGATGAGAGGGCGACACACTGGGGCACTGGTTTGGCATGTCCTCCTTCAGCAGTGTCTGAGGCAGGCGGGCAAGCCTCCCGGGGCCCTGGCTCACCCGACTGCAGCATGGCAACTCAGGCAGTCTCTCCCAGTGTGAGGAATACGGGTCAATGTGTTCACAGGGCAGGTGTTGGCAGGTGCTACGACCATTGCACCAGTCATGTTGCAAAGAGCAACACAGGCATGACCTGCCCGTTGATCCCAAAACAACCGCTCCCCTGTGGCCTTGGGGCTCCCTGCTTGGCAATCCAGAGCCTGGCCCAGGCAGTGGCCAGGGTGCAAAGGAGGTGATGGCCACTGGCCACCCAGCACCGGGCTGCAGGGGGACGCCTGCCCACCTCTCCCAGCATCGCGCAGGACCCCGATGAGCCAGGGCAGGCTGCCAGTAGCCTCACCCACCTGTGTCACGCATGAGTTGGCCAGGGAGTGGCCAGCACGGGTGAACATTAACCCGGGGCAGTGTTGAAGGCTCACCAGCAGTGTGGCTCCCAGCACCCCCTGCATGCCCATGATGAGGGGGCTCCGTGCCCGCTACCACCTCCTGGTAGGTTCAGTGTGGTGGGATCCCATGTGGCCGTGTGGGCACCAGGAATGACCTGCAGGGGAGTGACAGGAGGCACCAGCTGTGCTGCCCATATGGCCAGGGGCTGGGGAGGTGCGGGGCGGGGGGGAGGGGGGTGCGGCGGGGGGTTGTGGTGGGGACACTCAGGACCTGTCTTTTCAGCCCCTCTGCTTCCCAAGGGTCCAAGCACCCTGGGGTCAGAAGATTGCCTGTGCCTGGGGTTGCCTGCACATCTCCCTTTTGTCCCTTTGGGGTGATTTCTGTCCATCCCCCACAAGCACCAGGGACTGGCTGCCCACCCACCCATGGGCAGGGGCTGCACCCTTAGCCACCTTGAGCATGTGGGCAGCTGAGACACTTGTCGCCAGCTGCCACCAGGACTAAGGTACATCCCTGACCCTACCCCCACGCATGCTACATGTAGAAGCTTCCCCTGCCTTGTCTTCCTCTTCCTCCTCCTCTTCTTCCTTGGGTGGCTCCACAGCCTTGAACTTCTGTGTGCAGTGCTGGCAGGGTGCCCGGGCACAGCACGGCATGGCATGACATGGCATAGCACAGCAGGGCTGTCAGGAGCAGCCGCCAGCCAGGAACTGGGCTGGTGGCTCAGACCAGTGCCTATCCCTGCGTCCTTTGGGCCCCTTTACCCAGTCCCTGGACACAGCACGGGAAACACTTCATGCAGGGCGAGTCTCGGGTTGCTGCTCCCTCAGGACCCTCAGAGATGCTCACCTCTACCTCCCCCAGCCCGACAAGGATGAGGAGCAGCCCATGGTATGCAGGGAGCCGGCCGGCGAGGGGCAGCCGGGCTGGGAGGGAGCCCCAGCAGCGGTCCCAGACCTGGAGGAGCCATGCAAGCTGGTGCTCAGCATGCCAAGCAGTATCCTGCAGGACAGGGAGATCCAGGAGGTGAAGGATGCTACTGCCAGCATGGGGACCCTCCAATCTCACACGCCCCTCTCCCGCGCTGTGCAGCCATGGCCACTGTCCTGCCAAGAACTGGTCCAGCGTGAGGCCAGATGTCCCTGGGGACAGCCACCTCAGCAGTGTCTCTTGTGTGGGGGGGTGCCAAGGGGAGGATGCTCAGGGACACATCTCAGAAGGGTGCTCAGGATGAGGATGCTTCAGGGAAGTATTCTGGGAAGCTGCTGGGTGGGCCAAGAGCTTGAGAAGACCCCCTTGGGAGCACACTTAGGGGAAAGATGCTTGGGGCCACATTTCAGGAGGATGTTCAGGTGGGAGGAGGTCTCTTGAGAGGATGCTTGGGGGGCGGGGGGGGGGCAGTGGGTGTGTGTGCTTGGGGAGACCTCTCAGGAAGATGCTTGGAAGGAGGGAGTTTGGGGCAATGTCTTAATGTCTTGGGAGAGTGCTCAGGGCTGGGGATGTTCAACAGCAGCATGCCAGCCCTAGCTGAGCCTGCTCTGCCCCAGCTGGGCTCCCACCTGCCCCCCCGACTGATGCAGCAGCCCTGGCACCTGCTCTACTGCACTGGCCGGGATGGCTTCAGCTTGCGGACCCTGTACCGGTGTGGGGACCAGCCAGGTTGCCCTGCCCTGCTGCTCATCAGGGACACGGAGGCACAGGTATGGCCAGGCCCTCCCCAGCCCAACTGCCCCATGGTGCTGCAGGTGTGAACCTGGCATCTCCCGGGGCCTGGCCACAGCCTCACTGCTGCCAGCAGGATGGGGATGTGTCCTGGCACTGGGGAGCCCCACCAAGCCCCATGGCATGGGACTCCCCCTCTCTGTTCCATCCAGGCCTTCGGTGCCTTCTCTGCCACCCCCATTCGCTGCAGCAATGGCTTCTACGGAACAGGGGAGACTTTCCTCTTCTCCTTCTCCCCCGAGCTGAAGGTGGGTCTGCAGGCTGCCAGCTGTGGGGCACTCTGGGCTGTGGGGGGCTGGCGATGCTGCTGGGACCTGGCCATGCCCGGGGGTCCCCCAGGTACTGGGGAGGGGTCTTCTGGGGTGACATGACTGCACTTGGCTGGGTGTGGGTGAAGCAGCCAGGGGACCTTGACAGCTGTAGCCCCCACCAGGTTCATCCAGGGCTGGGGGATAAGGCAAATTACAGCCAGCTGCGCAGGGACAGGGGCTCAGGGAAGAGGACCCTGCCCATCCAGGTGTCACTGTGTACCTGCTGCATGCCAGGGCAGTGTCAACCCAGCACCAGCAGGATGTGGAGACAGCTCAGCCATGTCTGTCTGCACCAGCAGGGAGGTCTGTGTGTGTGATGGGGCTGGTGGCATCAGTGGGTGGCACCCATCCCCCGGGGGGGCCTGCAGGGCTGCTGGCAGGGACAGGACAGCACCAGGAGTGTGCCCACAGGCTCGGCCAGGTCTTCCTCTGGAGAAGCAGGATGCAGCAGGGACAAGCAGAACCAGCTTTCCTTGGCAGCCCCCAGCTGTCCCTTGCAGGATGGGGATGCTGTGCCCCAGCCCACAGGCCTGGCTGACTGCTATCCCCACACAGGTGTTCAGGTGGACAGGCAGGAACAACTTCTTCCTGAAAGGGGATGTGGACCTGCTGATGGTCGGTGGGGGCAGGTAGGAGCCGTGCTGGCAGCCCACAGGGTCCCCAGCCCCAGTGGCTGTTGGCGCCACAATCTGAGACCAGGCTGCCCTGCAGAGCCAAGTCCAGGCACATGGCAGTGGTTTGAACGCTAAAACACTGGTGGACATTGACCAGCAGCACTTACCCTTTCATTCCCCTGACCGTGCTGCCAGCAGGCCTGCCTGCAGGTCAGGCAGCAGCCCCCAGCTTGGCTGCTTGTCCTGTCTCAGCCCTATTTTGCCCATCCCATATGCCCAGCATCCTCAGCAGGAGGACAGCTGGGAGTGGGGCTGGGGAGGTCTCCAGGCATGAAGAAGGCAACAGAGGGAACCCTCAGCTGACCGTGCTGTTGGCACATTCCCAGTGGCAGATTTGGGCTGTGGCTGGATGGAGACCTACACCATGGGGGCAGCCACCCCTGTGAGACCTTCGGCAACGAGACCCTCTCACACCGGGAAGAGTTCTGCATCCAGGACCTGGAACTGTGGGGCCTGGCCTGACCCCACCGCCCACACGTGGGGACAAATGTGGCAGCGAGGGGATGCTTTGAGAGCAATGCCTTGTTCAACAGCTGTTCCCTGCCAGCACCTGCTGAGCCTGCTGGGTCAGTGCACAGCCTTGCCCCTGCCTCCTTCCACTCTGTCACCACCAATGTTCCCATTTCATGTGCCAACAGTCAGTGGGGGCAATGTGATAGGGGCAGAGTGATGGCAACAGGCTGCAGTGGGATCTCAGCCTCCCCGCAGTGCTGCTGCCACCATGCTGGGGTCCCTGCAGGACCGACCCCCACCACGGCACCAAGCACCCTGCCTGGCTGGGATGATGCAGAGCCGCCCCAGGAGGAGGGTGTGTGGCAGGCCTGAGCAGCCCCAGGTCCCCAGATGGAGGAGCAAGCTTGGAGAGGAGGATGATGCTGGCAAGACGGAGCAAGCCCAGGCAACCTCTGTTCCTCCAGCCGTGGCCCCTGGGGATGGTGCTGCCAGGGCTGGCAGGCAATATGGTGGCTTCTCATCAATAAACAGGCAGAGCTGTGCTCCCAGCCTTGTCCTTGCCGTGGAAGCAACAAATGGCGCCGTGAAGTTGAGCAAAGCAAGCAGTGGGGAGCAGGCCAGGAGGCGCGAGAGCAGGGGCTGGGCCCTGTCCCAGCCCAAGGCTTGAGCCCACAGCAAGCTCAGGGGGTCAGCCCAGGGCACTGCTCTGGGGGGCTGCAGGGACCCATCCCCCCTCTGGTAGAGTCCACACTCTGTCCCCCCCGTCACCTCCTGAGGGCCAGGACTTCCTCCTTGGCAGTGTCCAGGCCACGCTGGGCATCCTGCCCTGACCTGATCCTAATGGAAAGGGGACAACAACAGCTCTCCTCAGGCCCCGTCCCACCCATGGCTCCACAACCTGCTGCCTCTTGCCTGGCTGACATGACCTGGCCGACATGGCCTGGCCTCTCCTTCCTGGACACCAGGCCAGTTCTCTTCCTCCTCCACCATCCCACCATCCCTGTCCAAGCAGAAGGACCAGCCCCACAGGTGGGATTCAAGGCAGGGGTGGCCCAGGGGTTTCCACAGGAGGACAAATGCTTGCCTGGTTTGGCCACTTTTGGTTTATTGATTTTGGGATCATGGCTGGGCACTGAGCTGGAGCATCACCCCACGTCCTCACCCGCTCTCAGCTCCTATCCTAAACCTGCAATTTTGTGAAGGCTGGATCCCACCAAGCTCCAGGCTGTTACTTTCAACACAGGTATGTGTAGGGTGGGTTGGGTGTGTGCAACCTCGCCAGCCATTTTCCTGCTGATTCTGTCACCCATGGCTGGCTTTTCTCTCATTTCATCGGACACTCATCCCCTTTCCAAAGTGAGGTACTGAGCTGGTGAGCAGCCCCAGAGATGACCCTCCGTTGCACGAGCTGACCCTCTCCTACTGCCTCCCCCTTGCCCACTTGCCTCCCTCCCAGAAGATGTTCCCTCCTGCCCAAACCTCCCTGCCCACTCTCCTCTCCAAGGCAGCCATTGCCTAGGACACCGCACCCAGCACAGCACTGCTGGGCCAGGGGAGCGTCCTCCAGCCGCTCCAGCCCAGGACCCTCCCACCCAGCCGCTGGAGCCCAGCATCTACCCAAGGGACATGGCTGCCCCAATCCGCCCAGCCCCCTGCCCACATCCTGGCCTTCCTCCTCCCACCGCAGTCCCATATGTGCCAGATGATCCAGCTTAAGGTTTGCCTGCGAATGACGCACACCTCCCTCACAGACACGTGGTTTGGGGACAACACAGCCACTCGCCGCCTCAGCGGCTGGCACTGGGACTTGCACCCGCTCCAGCAGCCAACACCACGGGCCAGGCATGCCTACAGCCCCAGTCTGACTCTGGTTGCTGGCCCCAAATGCACCTGTGCTGGTCTCTCCAGCAGCTGGCACCTAGTCCTTGCAGCACACATCACCACAGGCTACGTGAGATTAACAGAGAAATAGTTAAGAAGGGATTTAAGAGACAACAGGACAGACAGAAGGTAAGACACATCAGGTGCAGGACTCGGGCAGGCAACGCACTGAGCGGCCCAGTTTCACATGCATCCCTTTTACACCCCTTTTTTGCCTACCCCCTCTTCATTCCTCCCTCCTGCTCCACTTGCAGAGTCCCACCGACCCCCTCCAACTTCCCGGGCCCGCAGGGTTATACTCCAACCAGCTGCAAAGGCCCAGTCGCCTGTAGCTTCTTGAAAGCCCATCATTAAGTGGGACTGTGGAAGTTTGTCTCCCTCCCTTCCCATATTGTCCCAGCTGAAAAAAATTAACATTCCCCTGCTCTCCCTACCCTTCCCAAGGAGTGCTGCCAGCTGGGTCTGCCCTCATCACCTACCTTATCCTGTGACCCTGAGGGTTGGCTTGTGGTGCTGCCGTTTACAGCTGCTCTGACTAGGTGCCTTAGGAGAGCAGCTCCCCCTCGCCGTACCCTCCCATGGGGCTCCTGGGCACTCCACGCAGCGCGTGCCGGGAGCCCACCGTGGCCGTCGGGGTGCTCAACCCTCCTGCGCGCTGGTGCCACCCAACACGCCCTGCTGACGCGGGCTGCACAGCACCGTCCCCCGGCGACGGCGACACACCACGTGTGCCCACGTGTCCTCCTCACCAAGGCTGCTGGTTGAGGTGCCACACATGCTGCTGTCAACACAGCCTGCGAGCATAGCTGGGGGCACGCAGCAGGGCCACCAAATTAGCAAGAGCCCCCCCATGGCCCGGGGTTGGCCCCCACCTTCAGCCTAGGGAGAAGGGGAGGAACCTCTTCCTCGCCCCATTGAAGCTGTTGCTGCAGCAAATGGTGGCGGCAGCAGAGAAGGCATTGAAGGCACAAGCCATTGTTGAACAGACTGGGAAAGGCTCCAATAAAGCTTGCCCAACCAGGGAGGCACCAGGAACTGTTCCTCTTCACAGGCCTCTCAGCACCGCCCCACCTCTCGCCAACACACACCCTGTGCCTTCAGGCCCATTTCACATTTCTGCCAGCAGTGCTGGTGTAGGATCACAGGCTAGCTGAGGTCGGAGGCACTGCTGGTGGTCACCTTGTTCAGCCCCCTGCTCCACCAGGGCAGCTTTTGAGTATCTCCATGGATGGAGACCCCATTACCTCCCCAGGAGAGTAGAAAAGTGTTTCCTGATGTTTGGAGGGACCCTCCTGTGTGTCAGTTTGTGCCCACGGCCTCTGGTCCTGTCCCTGGGCACCACCGAGAAGAGCCTGGCTCTGTCCCCTCTGCACCCTCCCTCCAGGTACTTACATGCACCGATGAGGTCCCCTGAGCCTGCTCTGCTCCAGGCTGAGCAGTCCCAGCTCTCTCAGCCTCTCCTCATAGCAGAGACACACCAGTCCCTTCATCGCCTTCACGGCCCTTTGCTGGACTCTCTCCAGTATGTCCCTGTCTGTCTTGTACTGGGGAGCCCAGCACTGGACCCAGCACTCCAGGAGTGGCCTCAGCAGGGCAGAGCAGAGGGGAAGGATCCTCTACCTGCTGGCAATACTTTGCCTAAGGCAGCCCAGGGCACCATTGACATACATTGCTGCAAGAGCACACTGTTAGCTCATGATCAACTTGTGTGCCCACCAGAACACCTAGATCCTCTTCTGCCAAGCCGCTTCCCAGGTGGGTGGCCCCCAGCACACGCTGGTGAATGAGGCTGACCCTCCCCAGGGGCAGGACTTTGTAATTCCCCTCGTTGAACTTCATGAGGTTCCTGCCAGCCCATCTCTCCAGCCTGGCAATGTCCCTCTGGATGCCAGCATGATCCTCTGGCATATCAGCCAGTCCTCCCCGTTTGGTGTCACCTGCAAACTTGTTGAGGGTGGACCCTGTCCCATCATCCAGAGCAATAATGAAGACTACTGGGACTGGACCTAGTATCAACCCCTGGGGTACACCACAAGTTGCTGACCTCCAATGAGACTTTGTGCCACTGATTAACCACCCTCCAGGCCCAGCCCTTCTGCCAGCTTTCAGTCCACCCCACTGTCTGCACAGCCAGACCATACTTCAACAGCTTGTTGAGGTAGACAATATCCACTGCTCTCCCCTCAGCTACCAGGCCAGTCATTTAATCCTAGGTGGTGATCAGGCTGGTCAAGCATGACTTCACTTTTATTTTTTCCCCTCCACAATAGCTGGAGCAGCACCTAAAGCCAACCTGGCTCCTGTATGGATGCTGAAGTCAGGTCTGCCCACTCTGCCCAGGCATGGCAATGGCCACGTGGCTGCAGTTTCATCTCAAGGCAGGAGAGGTTGGATCCTCCGTCTCGGCACAAACTCTGCGAGCTTCCTTCCCCATCCCTGGCCCCATGGTTCTCTACAGCTGAACTGGCTCTGCTGCACTTACTATTCACACTGCACTTGAGTAAACATAAATTAAGAAACCATCTCCATATCTTCCAGCTTGAGCACTTCCACAGAGTAGTCTTTGTCCTTTGGAAATACATTTGCTGTTTAGAACTGAGCAGTAAGACTGTTTTCAATAGAGTTCACACACTGCAATTCCTTTAAAGAACAGTGAAATCAGTGTTTATAAATTTATTCTTAGTCCAGAGGCTCAGAATAATATGTTTCAGAAAAACAAACACTCTGTCTCAGAATTTAACATTAAGTACAAATTTTTGCTTAAGCATAAGCAAAATATATTTCCCAAGTATAAAGTGCACCTTTTATAACAAATTCAAAACAAATTCAAGCAACAATAACAAAATTACATTATTCTGAACAATACTTGATTTTAGGCAGATAAAGGAGACAAATGCTTTCACTCTATGATGTTGCTTCTTGAAGCATGATAAGCTCTTTACAAGCCTTTAAGAGGTCACAACCCATTCTAGTAGTTATCTGGTACGCCTGCAGATCTGAAATACCATTAAAAATATCAACAGCAGAGGTCGTGCCCCATCACCTTTAGACATATGAGCACAGGTACATAAGGAAAGCAGCAGAGTGCAAAATGTCTTCCGCTTATTTCAACAAATGAAATCCGAGTTAAGTACGTCAATACTCATTCTCTGTCCCTCTGCCTTACAGCTCTCAGTTCCCATGATAAAAAGGGCAAAGGATACGAAGAGAGTTCTGCACTTCTCTGACAGTGATTTCCCACTGCATTAGTTTCCAGAAACTAACCTAGTTACCCATGCTTGGCTGTCAAAACCGGATGCTGAACTTTTCTTTCCCCATTTCAGAAATAAAAATCCAAGGCGTGTTCCAATTTCCAAGCATTACTGAACATTTTGCTTTGCATTTTTAGTTTTCAGGGTGGTTTTTTTTCAAGTTTTTATATTTTATTTAATGAAAGCAGCCTTCCTCTTAGACCTGAGTAAAAGATGAGAGGAAGGTGGTCTTCCTCATTCACTTTTTCAACTGGACAGACATTGAGCAACACTCACATTAGTACTGCCAGTAAGGCAAAAATGTAAGAACCCTTAGAGTTCTACAAGGCAGAGAAAAATTACACCAGAACAGCAACTGGAGATCCAGGAGAAACAGGGAAGGGACACAAGAATGGAAGAATTCCTGAATTCCTGTCTACCTGGTACAGTGTAATGCAGAAACAAGGTGCACCTGGTGCAAGGAAGAGCAGAGCAGCATCCTTCTGGGACTCACCAACCGTGCCAAGACCTGTGCGCACACCCACCTGCCTCGACAAGCATTTGGGTAGCTCTGCTTCCCTACAAGCACTCAAACAATGGACGTTTTGAACAGTTTTGCAGTTCAGTGTAACAGTAGAAATATAACATTCAATTTTTCAAAAATGCTATACAACAACAAAAGGCTGCATGTCACTGCAATGAATTGTTACTTCAATAAGAATTGTGGTCACAAGTCCAGCAAGCAGTTTGCATCTTCATCATCATCATAATCAGCAGCAGCTTTTTGAATACCAGAAAAGTAATCTTTGGTTATTAGGAAGATTCTCCTCTACCCTCTTTTTATTTGCTTGAAAAGAAATCAGTTTTGCTATTCTTGAAGATGCTATCTCTGGTTATTTCAGAGCTCTATTACCTCACTGTATTTTCAGAAGCGTACATACTCCTCTCTTCCTCAGGTACTGGGGGGAAAACAAAACAAAACAGTACAAAACCAACACAAAAAACCCAATGAAACCAAACAAACCAAAACAAACCACCCCACCAAAAACCTGAGCCGGAAATCTTCCTGCTAGCTCATGCAATACCACAATCATCTTAAGAAGGTATCAGGACTAGAAATAACAGTAACATGTCTTCAGCGTCTCTTGTAATAATGATGCATTGCAATTTTTAAAGTTACTCTTGCTACATAGTGCCAATACATTCAAAAATGAGAATTGTGTTTGCTCTGCTGTAATAGGCTGTTAATTTTTTAAAGGTCCATTGGGAATATGCACTTTGTTTAAGTACCTACATTGAAACATACTGCATTGTAAAATGCATTTCTGCATTGTTCCATAGACTCTTACAGTCTATCCAACTGGCTTTTAGAAGAGTTGCTGCTCAGGTTTACTCATCTTCTGAAGAAGCAGACTGAATCATGCCAAAAGGAAAACTGTTACTTATCAAAAGGAAGCCTATGTTTGCAACTGGGTTCTGAAGCGGTCCTGTGTTCGTCATCTTCCATTTTATTCCACTTCACTGGAGTTAGATGAGGGGCAACCACATCGCTATCCTATTATTAAAAGTCAGAAAACATTCATTTTTACTTTCTATCCTAAAGCAGGGGAGAAGCAGCTCAGTATCAGACTTCAAAGAAAAAAATAAATCTGAGATCCTAGAAGCACTGTAAATCAACAAACATTGAAGAGTGCACATCCCAGAGACAGCAACTGCTGTAGTCAGTGGTAGTAGCATCTGGTGGGGAGACAAAAAAAATCCCCTGCATATCCAGAAAGCCTTCACTGTTGGCAGTTCACCTCTTTCTAAACTATTACTAGCAAATCCAGGAAGATCAGCAGCTTGTAGTTTGGGCATCTGTATACGAACTGAAAATATTATTCTAAGTGTTTTCCCTAAATTTGCCACAGCATCTCATTTAAAATTCTTGCAATCTACCAGCTGCAGGTGCCTGGATGTGCCTTTCACCGTCTTAAAGTATGTAACGTTGGTACAGTTACTGTACGGTCTCTAAAGCAGCAGCGCTCATCGTTGTCAGATACGTACGTTAATCTAGTGCTCGGGCACCACAAACACAGTCAAGAGAGCAATATGCTCCCTAAGCTTAGAGAAAAGCTGGCGAGACGCATGTTGCCATGGTCTGCAATGTGTCAGGGCCTGCAAGATGGATGTGCCCAAACTAGAGGAATGTGCTTATAGGATACAACCATACAAGAAAGCTTGTTGCCTGATCCATTTGTAAAAAGCCCTTTGGAAATTAACTGCTCTCAAAAGACAATGCTGGAAGTATGACATAAGAATGAGCCTTAAAACAAGTTGTTTGTGCCTGTAGCTGTAGGCCCAGCACATAAGAACCCTCATCTACTTGGTCTTTAATTTCAGAGGATGTAGCTCTTTCCCCAAATGAGACTTGCAGGCGTCTCTAGCAAATGAGATGCAAAGTCACGGATATTAACATACCTGATGAAAAGGGAAAAACCAAAATACATGCTTCACAGAATGAACTGTTCACATTGCATTTCATAAGCAACTTCATTAATATAAGCATTTATTTTACTTTGAGGCTTTTCCACTATCAGGAAAATATCTGAAAAAGTGCATGGAACTGAAGAAAGCTACTCCTTTCCCCAGTATGACTGTCAGACAAACAAAAGTGAAAGCCAACCGTTACGGGAGAAATGTAACGGCACATTTGCCAGCACATCTACCAAACCTACTGACACTTCCAGCCTAGAAACTTCACCACTCATGCACGCAAGGGAGTGGCTCTATTAGCATTTTCTGCTGAGAAAACTTACCTGATACAACTATAACTGCTTCCTTACAACAATGGATATATTGGAAGTATGAGCACATAGTAATTTTTTTTAGATTAAGGTGGCCACCTTCCTGCAAGAGGGGAGTGACGGGGATGCTGTATCACACATCACCTGTTTACAGCCGCAACTGTTACAGGCTTCTTCACCTTTGGCAGGAGGAATGCAAAGCAAGATGCTTGGATTCAGGGTCTGCTTTAGAGTCTCCACTTTACTTGCCAGGGAAGCTCTGACACAGTTCCCAACACAAAACAAGACATCAGATGAACTGTCTTCTATTACCTTCTTCCTTCCTCACAGCTGGAAACGTGTATATTCCGAGAGTTGACAGAAAGGGAAACACAGAGACCAGAAAAGGTCTTGCAGGCAAATCAGCCTACAGACTAGCTGTCCAGATTGCAGAGGTTTGCAATCGTGTTCCTGCAGATATTTTCCACTCTAACTCAGAGCAAACAGACCGACTGTGAACCTCCTGGGGGAGGAGTGAGTTTAACAGCTAGTGAACAAGGAAGGAAAAGAGGGAAAGCAATAGAAGAACTGACCTGACCTCTTCCCTAGATCTCAATCTCCCAGTGCTGTTTTAAGCCTTTGTATGGGAAAACTTGCACCTATGAACTAGTAAGTGTCTGTGTGGATACTAACTTTGCTATAAAGACATGACTTCTCAAATCATGTAGGTTAAATCAATGCAAATCCATCACTATTTCAGTGAAACCAAAGCAGATCCAGATGCGAGAAACAATAAAACCAGAAGCTAGGTTAGTGAGGAGTGCCTGAATGCCAAGACTGTTAATGGAAGAGCAACCTTATGGACAAAGGTGAAGAGCTCTAAGAACAAGAAAACTAAGTAGTTAATTTGTTACCTCTGGTTTGGTGAAATCCTTCTCTATACACCACTGGATAAAATACTGTTTTGCAGCTGAAACAGTCTCTGGATCCTGACTTCTGCAATAAACCCGGATAATCTGCTCTGCAAATGTCATGGGTAACAACTTTGAAACCTTTGGAATAAAAAAGAAACGAACTTTAGTATTTCTTGGAATTTAGAGTCCATTGAACTTGAATTTTTTTCATCTGAATACAAACAGAAATATGTAAAAAACATAACACTACAATGCATGACCTTTATCCAAATCAATTGTATTTTTCTAAGTCTCCCAGTGTGTTCAAGTTAAACATTGTTCATATGCAAAGGCTGTCAGGATTCCCGATTGTCATAGTACAACACACACTGAAGGCCCGCAAGGACACAGATTCCACCACCTCTACACACGCCTGCAAGAACTACATGAAGGGCTGTAATCACTTCCATCACAAGCTGTGAAGAAGACGCCTTTCAGAAGCCAGTTGAGGAAAATAAAAGACTACCTGTTCTTTACTGATCCTGACCGCCTTAGAAGGATCAGCCTTGCAATAGAAGAGAACATTATCGATGGGATTCTGTTCTTTCATTCCATAATCCATATTGATAACCTTGCATGTAAAATGAAGAAAATTGGATTTGTTAATGCTTGTCTTTAGTCTTCTCACAATAAATACAAAAGGATACACACTATACTTATGTACGTGACACTGATCAAATAGAACAGTAATTTGCAAATGATTACACTTAATTTAAAAAATCTGGTATTTGCATTTCATCTTTTCTTCAACCACCTTTCGCTCTGAGGCTGCCAGGTGGATATTGGCATTTACACCAACCAGCTCCTAGTCGCACTCCGAAACGCTTGTTTCAAACGCTGGAACCATGCCAGCCCCTTGCCAGCCTGTGCCTCCCTGAAACACACAACCACCTACGGAGGGATGCAGCAGTAGAGCTTACAATTTTAAACACGAGGTTTAGACAACATAACTTACATCTACTTGGTACACCAACAGTTTTGTGGTCAGCAGGGAGGAGCCCACCTCCCCACAACTTCAGTTTGTGGGACAAGGAAAGCACAGTCAACTACTTTAAAGCTAAGTAAACTGCTACAATTTTGCCCAGCCTGAAGTGCATCTTCAATGCAAGGGAGGTTTAGAAGTGATTTTGGTGCACTCTATGGGAAGCCATTTGTTAGCTCTTCCCAGAATTAACCAAGAAGAGAGATGAAGCTGTTTGATACTTGCAGACTGCTCAAGCTCTCTCCTCCATCTCAGGCTGGCTCCTTCCCACCAGTGCTGGCCGGAGGCTGAGCTGTGGCAGCAAGGTGCTTTACACAGAAGTCAAAACCCAGGAGCGACTGCCATGCATCAGGCGTGCAATACTAGAAGTCACTATGCATGGAAGTCACTGTGCCGTTACCCTCTCACTGCGGACCGCAGGTTACTTGACTTCATAACCCGCAGCAGCGGTTCCTAGACTGCTGGCTTTAACACCCATGCGCTAAAACCCAAAGGTTTCCCTGTCACTCCTTTTCAGAGTGAGTACAGTCACAGGAGAACACGTTTGTCACTGGGAACAGAAGTGCTCAAACGACAGCCCAGTGAAGCCACCTAAAGCCTCTGTCCCCAGGCCCTCCCAACCACAGCAAACCTCCTAAGGGGAAAGCTTGTTGCCCTCAGAGCCTTGAGCTGAACAGCTAGGACAGCATTTATGAGGCAACCCTGTGGTTTTGTTTTTTCAAATGTTATTGAAACATATCTCCCATTTGCACTATGGTATACAAGGCCCTGTGAGATTGAGAAGTTTTCACTCTGAACCTGCTCTGAGAGATATTTACATCGACTATGAAGTCTTCAGCCTTCAATTCCACATCTGGAGGATCCTTTTCTGGCTTGGCATCAGCAATGCTTTCTGCCAGGCTATTATTCTGAAAAAAGACAGCAACTCAGATTACATTTATGCACTATCAGGTCTAGAAGACAGCAACCAAACATATGACAGAACATGTCACTAAACTAAAGCTTTCATTGCTTTATAGCTCGACAGACTCTTCTTGCAGCGATCTGGCAGTTTGAATCCTTGTATACCTTAGCCCTAAGTTTTCTACCAATTTTTAGAAACAAACAAGCTTATGTAATTGAGAAGACCCAAATACTGCTAGCCTGTGGAGGAACAGTTTTATACCTGATGACAGGAAGGAGGGAGAGAGGGGTGGAAAGGAAGGGAAAGGGAGCACATCCAGTCCATCCAGGATGTTGAAGTCTCCACAAAAGCAAAATAAGTACCTTCAACCAATTGTTTAACTAATACAAATGTTTTGCAATGAAATTCCCCAAAGCTGAATACTAAAAGTTCTTACTGAACTTTTTTTTTCAATGAAGGGCTGCAGGATCTCACCCTCTAATGAAGCTTTTATACTGATACACTGAAACATATTAAAAAAAAACCCAAGAGACAGACAAGATCAGTAATGTCATTGATCACTAAAAAAAAAACCACACAAAAAAGGCAGCAAGCTGCCAGGCAAACTTTGGAGGGGATGGTGACCTGCTTCAAAAGCTGAAACCCACAAGGGGGACTTGTCTAGTCTTGGACCTGAGAGAACATTTCCTGCTGATAGCCAGGCTAAAGCCAAGCAGAGGAGCATGGTGTGATGGTGAGTAGTTGTTCATGGCAATGGGTAAGTTCTCATTAAAAGGCTGTGGCTGGGCAGGGGAGAGGAGGCTGCCTGTCTACCTCTGCCCAGGGCTGCAGCGTTCTGGGGAAGGTGCAAGATTTGATGAAGCAAGATTTTCTGAGAGCAACTGAGACTCGTGGGAGAAAAGCTCTGAGTGCAGCACAGAGCATCCAGGAGACAGGTCCAGAAGGGAAGGAATTCAACTAGCAGCAATTTTTTTTTGCTGCTATTTGTCCATTGCAAAGATGGGGAGACTGCTATGAAGAGCAGGGAATCACACACATTGTCAAGCTGAGGCATATGTGAGGTTTGTTGTGACTCAGGAAGCCAAGGAAAGCTTTAGACTGAGAGCAAACCTAGAGGAAAGAATTGCCAGGAGGCAACTGGCAGGAGACAGCCTGTTTATAAGCTATTCTACTTCTGTTCTGTACCAGAATGTATGTATGCTCACTTTCTCCTTTTCTTTGTTGTTGTTTGCTTGCCTTTTTTTTTTAAAGTTACCTCTTCCAGTTAGCATTAACTGGAAACTTAGCTTTACACTGAAGAACTGTATTTGGGATGTTCCCCTGGCTCCGGCCAGCTTAATGATCACAAAACTGGACGGGGCTCTGAGCAACCTGATCTAGTTGAGGATGTCCCTGCTCACTGAAGGGGGGTTGGACTAGATGACCTTTAAAGGTCCCCTCCCACCCAAACGATCCGATGATGCTAAACATAACAGCATTGCAGTCTCTTAAGGAGCAGAACAGACACAGCTATGTCTTGGGTAGCACTGCTCACCTCCAGCACTTCAGAGGACACTGACCCTCCAACACTCCTGCAACAGGCAACTCCTGCCCCACAGGAGGAAAACTTCTCCCCCAATCCCTCAGCTGAGCATCAGAAGCTGCAAACCACTGGCTGGATATAATTATGGCACCAACAGTAATCCCGTCTCCCTTCAAAACAACACACTGGATGCCCCGAGACTCAATGCCTCTGGCTGGATTTTCAAAGTGAGAGTTTTTCTTTTCATTAACCAAGCTTCTAAAAGAAACTGAAGGCGGAACTCACGCAATTGACTCTCCCGCCCACCTCCTGATTTGTTAAGCTATCTATCCTAAACTCCTCCTCAGAAGGGCAGAAGCTTGACAATCAATGTACAACCATTTCATGCTTTCTTTCCTCCTACGTCCTCCTACTTTTTAAATACAGAATCTCTTTAATGCTAATTTTTCTTGGACAAAGAACACAGGGAAACCTTCTCTTCAAACAGAAAGATGAACAGAGCAGTAAGACATCTAGTAGTCCTCCTCTAACCTTACTCTTTAAAAGAGCTGAATTAATTTTATTAAGGCTTTCTAGATACAGTCAGCCACTTCCGGAAATCTGGCACGAAAAATTTTAAGCATCACGCCGGAAGGTTAGGGATAAGTAACTGATGTTTTGATAACATGGTATAGCACATTACAAGAAAAGCTAAGCTATCTGAAGTCACATCAGCTCTAATATAACATTATTTTGAAATAATACAACAGTGGTTAAACCGATTTCTGATGAGTGCTTTGAAAAGCAAACACTGGAAAAGACACATGCATGCTCGTCCTAAGTACAGAAGTTAATACCAAGGAATTTGGAAGTTATTATTCAGTTTGACCTTTGTTCTCAAAGCAAAGCACACAAATTACAATTCAAAGCAAATGTGCGCGTTGTTATTTTGACATTTTAATGATCACAAGATGATAGTAATAACCTTCTCCATCACTGAACTGTAACAACTTTTTATGCAATTTTGTATTTTTCAGAAACGTTTTCTTCTGAAAATATTTCTGCAATAATCAACTACTGAATTTTACCTCTTGCCATTTTTCTGGCTCTTTGTAGATAAAACTCTTGCCCATTTCCTATAATATGTTTCATGGCTCAGCTACATAAAGACGGGAGAACTTTTGACTCTATTTTTGGAATAGCAGTAACGCAAAAAAGAAAAAAAAAACAAAACAAAAATCACACGGAGATAGAGAAAAAACGATGGTCAGCAACTTAGAGAACATTTTTACAGGGACAGAATTCAGAATCTTGCACCAATGGACATTACCTGTACAATTTCCCTCAGTGTTCCAGGTTTAGTCTCTCCTAAAAACTTGTATAATTCACGTCGTTCTATTTTACGCAAAATTTCTCGTGCCTCCTTCAGTTCTGGACAACTTGAGTGCAGAATTTCCAGGTAGATATTATCTGCCAAAGTTGCATTGACATTTCATAAGTATGTCACAATCCAGCGTCACAGCAGAACGCATGTAGAGAGACAAAGGTTAAAGCAACAAGAAAAACTGCTGGTTCAGGAAAGAGAATGACCGAACATACAAAGTCTGACAACTGAGAAGTCACTTACAATATCATCTTGATTATCATCATATCCATAACAGTTGTTGACAGAAAAACTAGCTCAACTCTCACCCCTGCAAAAAGTTTTATTATTTCACTGGAAGTTGCTTCCTCTTCTTATTTAGCCAGTCTTGCTCAGCAGAATATCCTAAACCCTAGCACTAAGTGGCTGAGGGACAAGGGTGCTCTACCTTGCAAAAGAACAAAGTCGTTTTGTTAAACCTTCAGAATTTCTCAAGCTTTGGATGGTAGCATCAAAGTCCCCACTCCCGTCTCCACAACACAGCGAAGTATGCAGTGTGTTTCCCACCATCAATACGAACAGCAAGACACAGGTTTCTTTTGATGTGGCTTTGGAGTAGAAAGGTTCTTTTCGGCTGTCCTAAACAGACTTCTGCTGTCAGGATGCTGCTTGCGTGTCACAACCAACACAGCTGCACTCCATGTCTATTCACATCCCCTGGCCAGAAATACCTCAGCAGCTTTGACATGTGCTGTAAGCATAGCTCTGCAACTCCCTGCCCAGGACTGCAACTGGCTTAAGAAGCTCCCAACACGCTCCAGAAGCAAGCTCTGAGCCACGTACCAAAACACCTTTAACTGAGCATTGTTTTTAGGGACAAGGTTGATCAAAGTCAGGAACTTCTCCATGAGAAACAACAGACTAGGACTCTTCAGATTGAGAGAAGAGATAACGCAGGGGAAGTAAGCCGCCCATGAATACAGTAGTGACAAAGAATCGTTTGCTGTCTCATCCTTTACTAAAGCTAGGATTGCTGTCAAATCAGGAGGCAACAAATTCTTCACCCATCATGGAAGAAAGCTAGGGAACTTTCTGCTGCAGAGCCTCACAGAGGTTTATCATTTGCAAAGATCCAAGAGGCAACTGGACAGTTTCACAGAAGCATCACTCATCACGGGCTACTGGAAACAAGCCTATTGTCCTCTCAGAAGCCCCCCAATTGCAACCACTGGAGGCAGGGAAGGAAGTGCTTTGGTTTAAGAGGAGGGGAACATATTCATCCTTCACAGTCCACTGTTACATCTCGTGTTGACATATTCCTTGCATCACTTTCCTTGCTGTTCAACTCTCCTTGTTAAACAGGACAGCCCTGGCTAGTGGCTCCTTGCTGCAGCAGACTGTAAGAGGCAGGGGACAGCCCTGGTCTCCTTGCCCTGAGCTGTGCTCCTCACAAGGTACCACGGGTCAGCAGGCAGTTACAACAGGACCCTGGTGCTAACTTGCTAGCATGGCTGATCTTACAGACCAGACAGCCCCAAGGGAACAGATCCTAGCCCATTAAGAACTTAATCTCGGTTCTTGCCTTTCTGCCCAGTCTTCTACGGCCCTACACTGCAATTCATGCTCTCCAATAGCTACTGCCCCTCAAAGCCAGCCCCTTCTCCTCCCCTGAGGCAGAGCCATGCAGTGTCAGAGAGGCCAGGCAGCTCCTCCTCTTAGCACTCTGTGCAGCCCCCTCACCACCTCGATGCAGGTCTATGGTCAGGCTGAATGTGGCTGTGGCAGATGAAGGATCGCCAGCAGAAGGCCTTTAGCATGCACACGTTAAGGCACATGGGATCCTCTGCAACACTGCTCTCAGCCTCTGTCACCTTATCCATGGACCAAAGACAGAAGTTCTTGAGTCTCTCTGTTGGCCAGCCAAGGCTTGGTGATGGAAACTCAGGAAAATTGCCTTGCCACTCAGAAAAGACGCCTTGCGAGTCCTCATGAGCTGTACCTCACAGGTGCTGCAAAAGCTGCCAGTACTTGGGAGCACTCTTCAGCATGGTCTGCAGCATCCTCTGCCCTGCAGTTACCCAACCACAAACCCCTCATTGCAGCAGGGTCTGCCTTTGCCATGCTGGCCTCCACCCCTATGCTGCATGAAGCTGGTAAGGGCACACCGCAGCAGTGAACTCCAACCAGAGGAATGCTGGTGTGCTTCGCAGTGAGGACCAGGAGGGGCAGACAAAAATGCAGTAATTTCTCCATGTTTCCTCTTCACAGTACTGAACCAGACCTTGAGAAGCAGGAAAATATCACACATCTCAGCTTATTTGCTTCACTCCATAATCACACTGGAGTTCCCCTGCATGTCTTCAAGTAGGTTGCTGCTCCATGTACCTACCCTACGACAGCCATTCTCACAATCTCTTATCCAAGCAGCCAGAAACTTTCACCAATAAACTAAGTTGCTCATATATTCTGTTTTCTTCTGTTATATTTGCAAGCAGGTTGCCTCAAGCAAACCAAGTCAGACCCAATCAGAGCCCTTTAAAACCTGCCTTGGGGTTACTTTTACACTACAACAAACACGCAAAACTTCTCTACCTGGTGTAGCTAGAGGTAGTATCACTCAGAGCTGACTTACATCCCACTTATGACAACAAACTCAGGGCACAGGCAGGGCCTCTTGTCAGCACTGCTTGCAATAATCTGAATTTGAATGCGTGTGGAACATAAGAAGTTGGTGCTCCTCTCTCTCTCAACATAAAAGTAATTTAAACTAGAAGGTCTTGCTCTGCCAGAAAGGTATGAGAGCACGGAGTTTGGACAGGCCAGGTCTGCCCCATCACCTGTGCACAAAAGCAGCACTCAAGAGTCCTAGTTTTGGGCAAGGGCCCACTGTTCCAACAGCTGTAAAAACAGCATTTTAACAGATAATCATGTTCTTTTACTTAAAAAAAAATAAAAAAAAATAAATCTGCGAGCTCATACCAGTTAGTTTAGTGTAGGCTTCCATGTCCTCCATTGCTGTAGAAATCTGGTACAGTTTTCCTCCAGAGCCTTCTATTTTAAAAAATTTGTCTGCTTTTTGAAAGGCTTCCGTAATCCTAGTTTGTGACAAAATTAAGACTTAAGGATAGCATCATTTTTGAAACATCTTATTCCTCAAGGGTCAAAAAAGAAACACATTAGTACATTACAAATAGAAGACAATAGAAGAAACTGCATCCCAGGCACAGAGCAGACCCTGATTACACTGCAATATGTCCTATCTCCATGCTGTCAATGCACATTTCAGAGTCTTTCCATTTACTGTAAACAGGTTCAAATCAGACCTTAATATTCTTTTAATGAATGAGCACATCCACTTTGTTCTGCTTCAGACTATGAGTTTAACATAGCTTAGATGACTGCAGAACCCTGCAAGACAGTGGCACAGTCACTCAGCTGCAATGAGGCTGCCTCACAGATGACCATGTCCTTTTACAGACTCACTACTCCAGAAGTTAACTGAGAGAATACAAAGTGTTGTAAAGGTAGAGCATCATGAACATGTGGTATTTTCAGGTAGGAAAAACTGATGTTCTTAAGATCAAGTTCTTCCAGAGTTCCCTGTACCTCTTTGTCATTTCCAGCTCTTGCACTCATTTGAATAGGCTGCTGTAATTACAGTAAGCCAAGAACTACATTTCTTGGCTGTTTTACTCCTCACAAGTAGGCACCGTCAAACCTTATCATTTTTAGTCTGAGTTTTAGAGGATCACTAAACCAGGAGCTGAAGTTTATGATAAGAAAGCAGTCATGTACTGTGTAATCCTCTGTGTTCCTTTTTCCCACACTCAGCAGGTGGTTACTCAGCAGCCAAGATCCTAATGAGAAAATATTTGGGGATACTAGTATTTCTGCTTTCCAAGGAAAGTAAAAAGAATAATGCTATAGGGAAACTTCTGTGGACATCAAAAAGAGAAGTACAAATGCAGGTAGCCAGCTGAGTTGGTCCTGAACAATTCCTGCTGCGGCATTACATAAACACAAAGTAAGGCCTCAGCTGAGCTCACTACTCTGTTAGTAACCTTGGTCTATTAACCAGCCAGTTTGAACTAAGCGGTCTCTAACTTGTAGATAAAGATTTGACTTCAGCTGCCAGCAGTTAAACAGCATAAGCACACCTTGGTCCCATGATTCTTCAGAGCTGTAGTAATTTTCCTTTAACTGAATTTCACGTGGAAGGATGTTGTTGTCCTCTCTTCTTCTTGTTAATTACAGCCTCTGCGATACTCTAAGCACTGAGCCTTGCCACAAGAATTGGGATACATAGCTGAGTGGCTTTTATTCTATGTCACACCTTACTGATTATCGGAATATTCCAAATGGATATAGTTTCAAGAACTTAAAAATAAATGGAATGCAAGAAAAGGAAAGTATAATACTTGCATTATTTCAATGATGTTGCCAATCTTATGCTGGTATGCTCGGCGGTGCAGGCAATTTCGTGTGTGGAACATATCATACAAATTTCCAGCTTCCTGAATCAAAAAAAAAAACCCATCACCTTTTACTTTGGACATTGTCTTAATTGGAAAACTAGAACAATCAGCAATCAAATGAGTTGTCTCCTTCCATTTGCAGCATAGAGCAGAATGATTATTTTTCACAATTTATAAATTTTGAAAGAGCCGCAGGCTGCCATGAGAGAGCAGAGACCTGACAGTGACCCCAGGCAGCCTGGGCAGAGAAAAAGACCTCTTGTTCCTTCAGCAGCCTCTTGCCAAAGCCACATCCATCCCTTGCTCAGAAGACCTGAGCAGGATCACGTGCAGCTGGTGGGTTTGCAGAGTCTCCCCTAGAAGGAACCGCCACAAGCCCTTTCAAAGAGAAGCTTGCTCTGTCCCTCCCTTCCTTAAACCAGTTGCTTCTGAGAACAGCTTTCAGAGCAGGAACTCCTTCTTCCTCTCTTGCACTAAAAAAGCACCTGGCAGGCAACGCCAGAATCCCCTTGCAATGCAGAGTGCAGCCGTACCACGCATGCCCCATATGTCCTCAGTGTGCTGCTAAACCTCACACGCATTTTGTGGCTGAGCGTCCCCTCAGTTCACACACACTGCTTACCTTGTCACGGGTACAAATATGCTTCTGGTTTTTTACTTCACAGACCCGAGTGAATTTAAGTAATCGCTTATAATCAAAATTATTCTGGATTCCTAGGTGATGGCAGTCCCTAAAAATATTCCACAGAGAGTGTTTAGCAATGAGATCACACATAAATACAGTAGCATTTTTGCAGTAGGAATTCACAATAAAAACAATAACCGTAAGATTTGTACCTTGCAAAATAATCCCACTTGTCAACGTCAATGCCATTTTTTTTGTTAGCTACTATCTCATATAGGAAACTTTTCTCCTTTGGTCGACCACGGTAGGGCCACTGACAATGGGGGAGCCGAGAAGAAAAAAAAAAAAAAACCAAACAACACAATAATAAAGTGTGCAAGCAATGTCAGAACGATATTTTAGAGACAGTGGGAATACACTTTCGTTTAGGCTGTGATAAACATCCAACACTGAGGTAGCAAAGAACATGAAGACAATAAAAGAGCTTTCAGAATCTGTCAGCCACTAGAAATCCAGAACCAGGGCGTAAGCAGCTGACTTCCCAGAATATCAGGAAGAATAAAAACCATGTACAAAAGTATTTCATTTTTCACTATACTAAAGCAAAGCCTGCAGCTTTGAAATGCCCCCCCCCCCCCCAAAAAAAAAAAGCATAGCAACAGAGAGGGGAAAAGGTTGGAATCATTTAATCCTGAGGGAATTAGATAACCCACAAACATTTCACTGCCTTGCCGTCTTCCACAATGAACTATACAACTTTATAGAATGGAGTTTTAAAACAATTATTTAGATGTTTTAAACAAAAATTGTTTAAACAGCCAGCTACTTAAACTCCTAACCCACAAGGATAATTCAGCCATGAGGCAAACAGGAAATCAACACCAAAACAATAAGATACAAGTTGCACATAAACATTATTTTCTTGGAAATTCAATGATTCTTCAGCTAAACAAAAAAATGTCATAAAGTGGTCCTGAAATTCTGAAGGCAGAAAACATTGGCCTTCATGATATCTGCATTACAGGAATATTAAATTTGATATGAATAAGAAAAGGAACACGTGCGAGCAGTGGGAAAAGAGCACATCATAGACAAAATTGTCCTGTGCTGATCACAAAGAGCTCTGCTACTGGGACAATGCTCAGGATGCTGCTTATGTTCAGTGAATAAACAACCGGTTGTTCGTGTCAGGACCAGAAGGCCTGCAACATGACAGCATCACAGGACAGGTGCCTCATCAGCAGAGCAGCCTGTTATCTGGTAACACCACTCAAGTACAAATGACTGCCAGTGGAAGATTCTGCAGCCTAACACCAGAAGGGTAGCAAGAAGGTGGCCACATTTCATGTATGACACTCCTTTTCCCATTATTCTGCTGGGAAACAGGCACAGAATCCAAAGAAGGAAAACAGATATTGGGTAAGAACCTAGCACAAGATCAATGGCAGTGGAAGGCAGCAAGATTTGTATGCAAATGAGCGCAAGTGGGTAAAAATCAACTTGCAGGCTTTGTAAATTAATATCCCTTTCCTGTAAGATCTCAGACTGGATTTTATTATGCTAAGCTCCCCATGTTTGTCATCAGACTGCTGGAGTACAGAGGGTGGAACTACACACTACTACAGCAGAAAATAATGGCTAAGTGCTAACATTTGTGGGTGATTTGTTTGGGACAAAATACAAATTCTTATTAGGACCAGATTGTCATGACAGATCTCCCACTGACAGGTTCTTAATTCTGGTAGCAGCTGAATGGGTGTCCTTGAAGAGATGACAAGAGCTGTGAGGAGAGAGGACTTAATTCTTTCACAGAGTTGCAAGGATTAATAATTACGATCTCATCTTCTTTGCCTCTTGAGGCAACATATTTCTTCAAGTCTTATCCCTGCCTCTATGTTTGTTACTGCAATAAATCCAAGTATTTTGCTATCATCATCCAAGCTGACGTGGCTCTGGCACCTGGGCCACGCTTGCATTCCTCATTGCCTCAGGTCTGCCAGTTCTCAGGTTTTTTTTACCCATTACCAGCTTGTTACCCTAAAATATCTCCATATTTTCTTCGTACGGCCCCCTGAGAACACTACCTCCCATCACCACTGCCTTAGGGCACCCAGTAAACAGGCTGTTATCCTAACCTTGTCATTTAAGGCCTCCATTAAAAACTCAGTTCTACCAATCTAGTTAGACTAAATTAGGTTCTCTAAATACAAATAACATTGTTAAGCTTTCCTCTAATCTGATCTTCCTGAGAAGCTCATACCTCAGAGACCTAAGCACGTTAACATAGTGAAGCTACTGCCTCCTGCCAGCACTGTGAGAAACAAAACACTATGCTTCTCTAGCATCTCTTGTGCCAGGATTCTCAGAATTTCACAGGGCTAAAAATAAGCAATACAACATAACAGAAGCAAAAATTATATACTCTTTCAGTAAAATTAAAGACATTTATTGGAATAACCCCAGGAGCAGTACACTGACTCACCGTTTTCTCACAAGTGTTTTCATCTACAGGCCCTCCTATTTGTTCCTTGATGAAGGTCATATCTTCTTCCAGAACAAGACCATATGACTTCATGATGACTTCTAGTTTATTGGAAATGATCAGGTGCTCAAACATTTCAACAGAAGCAGTTTCATGCTGTGAAAAAAACACACCTAAATGCTGCATTACAAAAAGTTTAAGCATCTTTCCTGCAGTGTCACAGCCTTCTCCTAACCCAGCAGCACTGCCTGGCAGGGCACCTGGGTATGATTTGTATCTAACCAAACAGAAAATCACCTTGTCTACAGAGTCCAGAAGCACACTCTTCAGCAGAGAGCTGCTCTTTTTGTATTTTAACTAACAGCAGTAAGACAGTTATAATGTTAAAAGACAAAATAACCAATTCTGCTATGCAGAAGACTAACAAGTTTACTCAGCTGATTTTACAGAGGCCTGAAAGGACTGCGCTACATTTCATTCACAGCAAACAACCCTTGAAACTCTGTTCAAAGTTTCTGAAAGTTCGAATACTAAATACTGTATTAAATATCCTGGCCTCGAACTAAAATCTCAAACTGGAAAGTTAGCTCCTAGTTGATATTTTGCATCTGTACAATATATTCTGAAGAAAGCTTGCAAAATGCATTTTAAGGCACAACACTGGCTTAAAACGATCAGTGCAATCCTAACGAATTCCGCCTCTTCGGAGTCACACTACAGATTGACAAGACAGACATTTCATTTCTCCTCTGTGTCACCCAGAATGACATCTGCAGGAAGCAGGCATGCGTACACAGATCTCATAGTACACAGGAGTTCAAGAGTATTTGCACTTTCAGGTAAGAGATGCTGGTGACAAACATCTGCCCTCACTTACTTCTCCCCACACCTCCTTCTGCTTTGCTAGTAAGGCTGCATCTGCTCACAGCCACACTGAGGTGGCTGGTGTTCCACAAACAAACAGTTAAAGAGAACAAGGAAATCATGACAAGATTAAAAGACAACATCCTGGTTTTTAATGCCATCAAAATGGTGCAATAACAAACAGCTAGATAATCACTATATTCTCACAAGCACCAGCAGTCATTAAAGATGAATTATTCTCACTTTAAAAACGTCAGTTTTCTATTTTTAGGTTGATAGTGAAAAGCCTACCTTCCACTTCAAACCTGGACGAGTGAGTGGAACAAATCTTCCATCGAACATGTGTGAAAATGGCCCATGACCTTAAAAAAAAAAAGATTACACAGGCTTAATCTGAGACATGGTTGTCAGTAAAAATATTTTGAGCAAGCTAAGGATCTGGAATCTCTTCTATTTGACTTGATCTTGACATCATCTATGAGGAAGATTCAGCTACAGCAAGTACACTTTCCTAAGACACCTTAAGTACTACTGCACTTAACATGGCCAGTTCCATTACCCAAACCACAAGCAAGTACTGCAGTGACCGAGAACATTAATTACTTTGTGCCAGCTCTGAAGAAAATAAGTAGTTATAAAATAATCATAATTTTTGAAAGGGCCACTAATTTTCACTCTGGAATGTTTTAAGAGACCTGCGGACATCACAGAAGGAAACGGACACTGAGGGCAGAACTCTAACCGTATGGAAAGAAGACAGAAAACTAGCTAGAAGTGGCTGCAGGTTCACCAAGTAGAACTGCCTCCACAGATGTACTCAGACCAAACAGGAACAGATAAATCCTGTCTCAGAATAAGGCCACTCACTGAGCAGCCCAAAGGAGCTCTCACATTCTGATCCTGCAGCCAGCTTTTCATCCAGGTTAGTTTTCAAAGAGCAACAAGACATCTCAAGCATTGCTTACCCAAATCATGACAAAGCCCAGCTATTTCTACACAGAGGATATCTCGCTGGGTTATATCCAGTTCTGGTTGTCTCTCCTTCAGTGCACGAACCAGACATCCTGCTAGGTAGCCCACCCTGGGGGGGGGGGGGGGGGGGGGGGGGGGGGGGGCGGGGCGGGAAGAAAAGCGAATATAGTAGTGGTTTAGGCTGAACAGAAAAAGAGCAGTTCATCTATTCTATCTTGCTCCATTAAGTCACCGCCCTTGTCTGAGAGGTAGCGCACAACAAATACTCAAACCCTGACCTGCAAAAGAATCACAGACAAACTATTTCCTGCAGTAGAGTTTTAGTCATCAGTAACACGCTTGAACTCAAGAAAGCATGAGATAACATGTGCAAAACATGGAGACAACAGCACCCTGCAGTCTTCCTAAGGCACAACCACAGAGGAACTGTGTAAGCCAACAGCAGTGCATTATTGGCAAGCATGCATCTTGAAGCACCACAGCTCACACATCTTCCTTTGACTTCCAGTCAGTGCAACTGCAAAGGTCCACAAGAGTCACCAAAGCATTTTCTTCTTCTTTCAAATTGCTATTCTAACAATAGCTCATGAAAATTATTTATCTTCCTTTCATTCATTTCAGATTTGACATTTAATTTCACTGAACGGGACCCTATGTTCTCATGATATGAGAACAGCAGGAACAAACATAAGGCACATACTCCTATAAACTGTTTACAAGCTCTACACCAACTTCCTTCTGTACTTGCCTCGGTAGTTCCCTTTGCAGAACATCTTAAAGCAAGACAGGTTTTTCCTATGAGGAGGTAGCATCTTCTATTAAACCAAATTTTACTGATCAGTGTTTTTTTATTAGACCAATAAGCACTTGAAGGTCACTTCTATTTCAACACTGTAGAAATCTTTGAAATTATATACAAGTTGAGAACTGCCCTAAATTTAACTATATAGATTAATTTAACTGTTTAGAAGAACAGGTTGTTACCACCAGAGTTTTCAGACTCCTGTTGTGAAAGCTTTTTTTATATCCCTCACATTTTTGTCTTTTCAGGTTTACCAGGTGCGAAAGGGGATTAAAACTGTCTAGCAAGTCATATACAGCAGCCCCAGTACCCTTCTCAGGTTTATGGTTTAAAAATCAAATTTTGACCAGGGAGAACATAAAGCACTCGCAGTTTTTAATTAGCATTTTTCTTAGAAGAAGGGCGGGGGACGAAATCTAACATTGATCCATCTTGTACGTTTCATTATCTGTCTTTATTAAATGAAGTTCAAGGGAACAGCCCATAATCACACAGGATATCCAGGAACTTTTGTGAGACCAAAGATGCCACCATAGCAGCTTTCACCAATGCTCAAAGAGAGCAATGTCACCAAGATAGTGGTGGCTTTGTTCTGCTTTTTTTTTTTTAATCTGTATCTTAGTCTTTGAAACCAAGGTGATGGGACAGTTAAAAAACACTAACATTATTGCTGTGGGACAGTTAAAATGCTAACATTATTGCTAAGCTATTACCTTTTGTATCCTATCCCCTTTAACAATAGGTTGAGGAGTGTTTTAATGTAACAGGTTTGTGGTGCGTTTTAGAAAGCTTGGTGAGGTGAAGGGTGTCCTACCTTACATACTTTACATTCCACTTGGGTGCTATGGAGAAAGAAACAAATTACATTAGCAGTGCTCACGCACGCAAGAAGGGGTCAATCAAAGGACACTTGATACAACCACCAGCGACCACTGGGGACCACTGGAGGTACCCTCAGCTTTCAAGGACGCATGCGTAATGACTATGGAAATATGATAATTAGTTCGGGGAAATTTGATGCATATGTATGTAACCAGACAATATAAGTTTTGGTTGATGTAATCTGCAGTACGCACGTTAGGAGGAGCGATCCCCTGTGCATCCGGCACCGTGATTAAAGAATGCCTGCCTTTTAATGGTTAAGAGGTTAATTGGTTAATTGGTGTTACGAGGTTTATTCCTGATTTCGTTGACAGCAATGTCCCTTGGCTGGCACTCCACGCTTGTGGAACCAGGCTTGGGGAAATCCGGATACACACGGAAGACAACATCACCTTACCCTATAGAGTGTTCAAAGCGGTTGTGAGAGGCTCCTGGAAAAACTAAGTAAGTGCCACCCAGCTGCTTAATGTATCGAAGGCGCTGAAACTGAGGTGTGTCGATGATGCGAACAAGAAGGGGATGTATTTCAATGTGTCCATGAATTGGATCATTAAAAACCTACAAAAGCCAAACAATAGTGTAATTAACATTTAAAACCTGACTTTTAGAAGATACAGGCACCAACGTACAGGATATCTAGAATGATCAGGTATTTGGTGGGAGAACGCAATGGTTTTTTTTCTCCTGTAAAACAGCCATACCCTGCCCACCCTGTATCAAGATTTATCTGGGACAACTACTTAAGCACGACATCAAAAAAGACAAAGCTGCATATTTCAGAGGGTAAGGGAATTAAAGTCAAAATCTCTAAAACTGTTACCTTCACCTGTGTAATTCCAGGTGAGAAAACGGCTGTCTGTATTAATCTACTATTCCAGTTAAAGCAGAATACTGCAATACATGTCTCTGATACCCAGTAAGAACTGTTTCGTTTGACATTGTTCATGTTTTTTGAAATCAAGTGAAATTCTGCAGAGTGGAAATCAGGATTCCTACTTTTTTCATATAAGAAAAGGCAAAACCCAAAACATCTGAAATATGAAAGAAGTACTCCCTGATCATCCCTCAGCACAGATTTTAAGAGACATCCGAGTAACCACAGTGACTTACTAAGAAAAGGTGAACACACACATTTAATCTTTGCCTCAAAACAGCAGGTGAAACCATGTTATCACACAATTATCTTGGTAAAATACTGAGGCAAATAAGGTTTTCCTGTGTTCTCTCTACCCTCAGTCACTGAGCTGACAGGGCTTTAGCAGATGTGCAGACTAAGGAATGCGTGCATCCGCGGCCCAAGTCAAACCAACATACACCACTGCGAGGAACTGCCGGACGCGGCAAACTGTGGGAGTGAGGCGGCGTCCGTTAATCCAGGCCTGGGGCTAAACTAATAGAAAAGGGGGCGGCGGGGGGGCGAGGGGGGGCTCTACACAAAGAGACGTGAAACGGGAGCTTCTCAGCCCCTTTCAAACAGCTTATCTGCCCGTTCAATCTCTCACAACCCCAGGTGCCCCCATAAAGCTCCGACGCTTTCAAATATTCTTCTGGTTAACGTGGTTTTTCAGAAACCATCCCCTATCAAGGAAAAGGGCTCGGAGATCGCGGCTCCGCGAAGGCAAGGCGCCCCCGCGGCACCAGCAAGCCAGGCCGGGAGCGCCAGGGCGGCCGGCGCCGGCGGGCCCCGGGAAGCGGCGCCCTCCCCCCGCCGCCGCTACCTTCATGGCGTCCGCGCCCCGCCGTGGCAGCTTCTGCAGGCAGGCCAGCGCTTTCAGTCGCTCGGCTGGGCGGCTGCAAAGGAGACAAACACATCGAGAGCAACGTTTGCAATGCATTTCCCTCTGCAATTTGCAGTACATACGGAATTACTTGTGCAAGCTCGTATTACTCCGATATTCGTTGACTCTTTTATGGAAATACAGATTTCTGCAGCTTTTTCAGAAAAATATCGAAAACATTTATCTTTCTAAAGTCAAGTACAGAAGGAAGAGAACAAATAGTTACAGAAGTTGTCTGTAAAGCACTGTGTTTCTCCCACTTACACAGAACCGAGAACTAGAAATACCAGGAAACACGAAATTTTTTTCATCAACTTCTTTTAGGGAAAGTCACATGTGGGGATAAGTCCTTTAAACGTATGGGAAGGAAAACATGCAGTGCCTGAATAACCGACACCTTTTAAGGTTGAAAAAAATCCTTAATCTAAAATGTCAAAGTCCCAATAAACGATTTTTATAAAAATTTGTTAGTGAACTCTGTATTAAAAGAAGTTTATTTTTGCCAAATTAACTTGAATTTTACATAAATTTCAACTCCCAACAGCAGAACCACTGGAGTTTGAAAGATGCTCCAATTTTGTTGAGAAGTGATTCTTCTATTTCATAAAGATATTTTTGCTGTCGTTTTTAATAAATTATTAAAGGTCCTCTTCACAACACACAAACTTTCAACGCAGATACACCGTTGTAGCCTTGGTAGTCTAAGACCACAAGCAGGATAAGTGTGGAGGGAGATACAATACACTTTATTACACCCACTTTTATTAACGCTGCAAGCCTTGTCCTTGAAGAAAATAATTTCAGCCTCAGTATGACAGCAAACGTTATCACAAGTACCATTTGCTACCCTTTGCACTCCTCAGCAGCTAACTACCCTGATAGCAGTTTTACATCAGTCTCTCAATTTAGACTTTAACAGAAAGCAATACTAGAAAATGTCAGCTATGAGCAAAAAATACTGCTTGATGCACTACATATTTTCATCTGAATCGTTTAATAATTCACAATCCATAAACCATTAATGGCATATGATGTCTGAGCTGCTGGTGAGCAGTTTTTGCTTAACCACTTAGTATTCCTGTCCCTAATGGGCTGCACCCTCTACTGCTCACAGGCTGTCACAAGTCTTTAGCTGCCCCCACTTGCAAGCAAGATGAATGAAAAGCACCATGCTCAGACCAGTATGTTACTTCACATCCCAAGCAGCTCAGTCTGTAGGAACAGTCACAAACTCCCAAATACTTACCAGGGAGTTCCTATAAGAGCCCACTATTTACAGGGCAACAGAAAGCAGCTAATACTGAGGACAAGAGGAGGACCACCTGAACCTGCCCATCCTTCCTCCTCTCTGCTAAGAAGAGAACATGAACTTTGGTATGGTGGAAGAGCCGAGGAACCCTCCTGCAGCTGGCAAACCAGAAGCTTGTACGCCCCTATCCTTACATTCCAAAGAAAAGCAACTGCAACTCCTCTTTGAGGTCTGTCCTGAAAATGAGACCAAGAATATTCAACTGCTGCTTGTAAGAAACATGTAACCTTTCCAACCACAGGTATGGCTAACTCAGGCAGAACTAGCGCTTGGGCTGATAACCAAGCACCTCCACTACCACCCTCAAAAACAGTTCAGAGACAGCAACATCAGAAGCAATCTGCTTCTAGCCATCTACATACATTTTCACTGTGGAGAAGTTCTCTCTCAAAACGCTTACCAAACATGCAGAACTACACCCAGACTAGAGCATGCTTGCTCCAGCAGATTTGAAAAATTAACACCCAAACTTGATGTACAGAGATGACCCCCAGATCCTTAATCATGAAATCACAGAATGTCCTGAGTTGGAAGGGACCCACAAGGATCATCGAGCCCAACTCCTGTCCCTGCACAGGACACCCCAAATTCACACCCTGTCTCTGAGGGCCTTGTTCAAGTGCTTCTTGAATATCCTCAGGCTTGGTGCCATGATGCCTCCCTGGGGAACCCATTCCAGGGCTCCACCACCCTCTGTGTGAAGAACATTTTCCTAATATCCAACCTGAACCTCCCCTGGCACATGTCCCTGCCATTCCCTCGGGTCCTAAAATTCTTAAGGTTCTTAATTAACAACTGAATTCTTCACTGGATATCACTTCAAAGCGTGCTAATAACAGAGGTCAAACATCACAAGTGTGTTTTTGAACAAGCTGTAATGCTGCAAGAAGTCCAGTAGCACCACCGTATACTCAGGCAATAGACCTCAGGTAACAACTGTCCAAAAAGACACTCTGCATCACGCAATGTACACAGAGTAGGACTTCATGACATTTTTGAGAAGGTGAAGCAGGGGACAGCATTGCTGAGTACAGGGCACAGCCTGTTGGTTCGAATCACTTGATTATACTTTTAAATGCCACAAAAATCCAGAAGTGAGGAGAAAATTAACTGGAAATTAGCAGGGTACATAAGGAGGAAGGTATGTGGGTGCCTACCATCTTGAGAAATTACCAATGACTACAACTACAGGAACAGCAGAGAAAGTACAGCTCTGTACTTCTGACAGTACAGTTTATTATGCAACTACCTTTGCAAACATTGTCCACAAGCAGCACAGCCTAATATGCCTCTTTGATCCAGAAACTCACCTCCAGCAGGGCTGAACTAAACGGTGCTAACACAGTTAACATCTGCTAGAGTCGCCCAAGGACGGATTGGTGCTGCACATAGCTGAGAGCAGCAAAAGGAATAGGTCCAACCATGGGGGGGGCTGGGAGGTCCCTGCCCAGGAGCTATCACGTCCATGGCCTGTGCGTCTTGTCATTTTGCCCTGCCTCCAGGAATACTAACCCTCCTTTTGGGTTTGGCCTCCAGATGACAAAGCGTGTTGTCAGTACAATCCTGGCGTGAGTGATTACCTGAATGCCACACCACAAAGAGGTCTCCGTCCTTCTTCAGACAGAAAACAACAGCAGGGATTTTGCAACTGGTGTCTACATGGTAAGACCACCTCAACCAAGAGATTACACACAAATCATGTGTTAGTACTGTGGTTTTCACAGGCTCTGCAAGCATCATTCCTCCAACAGCCAAAGCAGCAACGTCTGTCTTTGAAAGGGTGAGAACTGATGTTTCCCCATCCACTCCCCTCCATGCCTCCCTGATGCCACAGGTGACAAGGGTGAGAAAACCCCTTTCCTGCACCCATTAGGAACTTTACTACCCCAGAGAGGTGAGCCAGACAGCCCTGCTCATCATCTGTATTTAACATGCAGTATGCTGCATGCCATGCAAAACATCCACTTGAAGGAACACAAGAACGAGTGGGAAACCCACGGCACTGCCTCCAGGCCCCTGTTGTCTCCCGACTGAATGTCCAGAAATGGCAGGGAACCAACTATGTGCATTCATTACCAGCCTGTCACAGAGAAATGATGAAAGTTACTGTAGGACACAGTGTGCAATGGAAAGATGCATACAAAGGGGTCATTCTTTAGTGCAAAGCTGGGATGTTTTAAAAAAGCAGACGGCTCTAGCAATTTCTCATTTGACTCACAACACGTTCAGCTTAACAGAAACAAGGTGCCAGATCTCACCAGAGGAAACAACTTATAAAATAAAACCCACAAGCATGTCATTTCACACCCCCAGCACCATCCACTCTCCATGTTGAGAGCTTTTCACAGCTGTTTTACTCCACTGCCCGTACCACCTGCTCAGAGGGACTTCCTTGCTACCCAGTCCTGCCTGCCTGCCCTACCTTCAGCACTAACAGAGCTGACGGACTTGATCAGCAGCCTGTAGGCATCTGGTGTGTCCGAGCATCCCTACAGGCACTTGATGCTCCAGCAGCAGCAAGGTACTAAAAGCACCAAGCCTCCTAGTAGTCTCTAAACAGAAACTACATATCCACTTGTTATTTCAATTAGGCAATTGCCTTATACTTCAGAAACAAATAAAGCCTTTACCTACCTTCCTCATGATACCACATTTCTATCTGCACACTTCAAACTGCTGCAGTTAAAACCCGTCTTTCAAAAAAAGCAAAAATACCTTAACGACTCCTTACCGTCTTACTTCCTCCAAAGTGCAACCCTTCTGCCCTGTCACCTTGAGTCACACCAGATCTTTATCTACCAATGGCCACTCCCAGATGCCAGCTCTTCTCGCTCACTCTTCACAAGTTGCGAGCACAGCCAGGAGGTCTGGATACAATAGAGGTGGGGCCCTTCATCCTCAGCATGGTGTTGTCTCTGCCAAGTTTTCAGCCAAGGAGCCAACATACTCTAAGCTCCACACAGACAAGCACAGCTCTGCACTTGTGTACGCCTGCCAAATAACTACACTCCAAACTGCCTTAGGTCCGCTAACCACAACATTAACAAACAGCTTGAGTGGAACAGTTGGGTTTCAAGAAAAATTTGGAGGAAACAGCATAGACAAGGTTAGCAAAGGAGTAAAGAAGAGGCATTCAAAGATTAAAAAGCACCAGGAAGTATGTGGTGAGCAAGCAGGCTCACATGCCAGGAGAGGTGAGCAAAACTCACCCTGGCGGAGCAGAGAAGGGGCAGCAGGGCCCCTTCAGACACATAGGACAACAGGATACATGTATGCTCTCCTCTGCTTCAGAACAGCAAGAAAGTAGATGCACCACCAGAAAAATTACAAAGATTTTGGGACCAGCCACTTTCCTCACTGCTGGGAAAAATCCTTCACGTGCTTTAAGACAGCATTCAGTTTTCCTGCACTTGTGGTAGGAGACTGCCACTGAGCTAGGAGCAGGACTTTGCCAGACTGCCTGCTCCTCACAGCCAAGCACTGCGGCAGCTCACAGTGGCCACTGAACTCCGCCACCTGTCCACAGGCCTGTATTCTGTGAGGACACACAACAAAATCCTTTTCCATAACAGCCCACCTTGTTGTAGCAGGTGCGAGAGTGAAGTCCCAGCAACTGTTGCAAGATTAGAATTTCAACACCTGGGGTTTGTCTCAGGGACCTGTGAAACCCAGCCCCCACAAAGCAGCACCTACTCACTATTTTAAAGACCATTACTACTATAATTCCTAGAATTGGAGCACCGTTAACTTCAGGCTGATAAGAAAGTTCTCAGCAAAACCCCTGGAGTTTACACTGGTGCTCCTATCAACACGTAAAAGGTTATTGTGCTACCAGTGGTATTTTCATTAAAGCTTTTTAAGTGGATTTGTTTGCTTGTCATGGTTACTGGGCTTCTGCACTCCGGATGGCACTGGCTGTGCTGGGATCAGCAGGGAAACTGGGGAACTGTTCTGGAGGATCCAACATCAGCCGCACAGAGCCTGTACCATCGCGTGTGCCCACTCTGACCATCCTGACATCGAAGCTCTTAGGCATTTAGGGTGAAACCAGGACAAAAACATCGTGCTAGGTCAGGAAATGCCTTTCTCCCGGAGCTGGCTGTGGCGGAGGGGGCCTGGCGAGGCAGGGACCCGCCTGCAGCCGCGGGGACCCGACTGCGCCACAGCCCCTCGCTACGCGTCCTCCCGCTTTAACGGAGGGACGGCTCCCGAGGGCCGGTCACACCGGCCGGGGGCCGCCCTCCACCACCCCTCCACCCCGAGGCCAGCTCTCACCAGACACCGGCGACCTCGAAGGCGCAGGCCGGCAGGTCCATCAGCATGCTCCCGGTGACTCTGTTCTCTGCAGGGGAAGCACAGCCTTCAGCGGCGGGGCCCGGCCGCCCCGCGGGGCTGCCCGGCCCCCGCCCCGGCCCCGGCGTTACCTCGGAAGCGGTGCAGCAGGCTGGGCTCGTCCACGCCGCAGAGAGAGAGGTACTGGCAGAGCCGCTCCGTGTCCCACATCCGCGGGTCACAGCAGTCCCTCTCCGCCGTGGGGCCGCAGGGTGTCTCGGGGGACCCATCGCGCCGCACCCGCTTAGCGGCAGACGCCCCCCAGCCCTCCACCGGGCTCCCCATCCCGCCGCCGCGCAGGCGCAGCGCAGCTCCCGCTCCGCTTAGCGGGGGGACCGGCGCCGCCGTGACGTCACGGCCAGCGCTGCTCCCCACGCACTGCGGCGGGCGCGAGCTCGGTCTGGTTCGTTACCGCCCCCCGGCGCCCCGCACCGCCCGGGCCGGGCGGCCCGGCGCGGAGCCCTTCGTGCTCTAACCCGGCGCAAGCAGCGCTGCCGGAGAGAGATGAGCGACGCTCCCCACAGCGGCAGCTTATTGCGGGCGAGTCAGGCGTAAGTACCTGGAAACCAGCACCGGCAAGGCCCCCTCAGCACCCCAAATCCCAGCTCGGTCACAAACGTCAGCCTCCGTGAAGGTACTCCCAAAAGACACGATGCCACAACGCTACTGCCCTCAAACAATGCTGCTGAAGACACCCAGACCCGACTTTTTCAAGACCTCGTCCCAAAGACATCACAGGCACTGAAAACAGGTGCACCCCAACTGCCAGACTCTCAGTTGCTCACAGCCACGATGACTGGACCCCGCGATCATCACAGAGACATGTGTGCTGGTTTTCAGATATGTCCACAAGTAACATCCCAACATCCATGAAATCAGATCTGCTGCAAAAACTTCTGTGTGCCAGAAAGGCCCCAGAAGGGGCCTGAGAGTTTGGCTCCCAAATACAGACCCCACAGAGCACAGCTGGCAAAATCCCTGCTGCCTGGATCCACCCCTGACATTCTTCTCAGGGATACACCCACCACACATGAACTTCACACCCTGGTGCCCCTGATGGACTGGCTATTTGCACCAGCACAGCTTTTGGGGGGATCCCACACACTTGCTCGCTGCTCCCTGCACCCCCATGGACTGCAGTTGTGCCAGGCACCTCCTTGAGGACAGCCTGCTGCTCCACCGCCATCACCAGTGCCTACAGGGACATCCCAGGAGATCCAAACCTCTGAGCTCCCTCCATGCTTCAGAGTTCTATGATGCCCAGCACAAGCTGCACTGTGATGCTACACGGGCTCCCCCGAGGGAAGGTTACACGTTATCCCTCAGCAGTATGCACACACATGGTGGGTTTAGCTGCCAACGGTTTGGTAGCAGGAGAGCTGCAAGGGTGGCCTCTGTGAGAAGACACCAGAAGCTTCCCCCATGTCAGGCAGAGCCAGCTCCAGCTGACTCCAAGACAAACCCACTGTGGGACAGCTGCAGCTGGGAGAGGGAGGAGTGAGAAAATGTGTAAAACAGCCGTGCAGGCACCAAAGTCAGAGCAGAAGGAAGGGGAGGAGGTGCTACAGGCACCGGAGCGGAGATTCCCCTGCAGCAGATTGTGGTGAAGCAGGCTGTCCCCCATGCAGCCCATGGAGGACCCCGCACTGGATCCGGTGGAGATGCCAGTAAGGAAGCTGTGGCCTATGGAGAGCCCACACAGGAGCAGGCCCTTGGCAGGAACTTCAGCCCATGATGGGGACCCCACACTGGAGCAGGGACAGAGCATGAGGGAGCACCAGCAGAGATGAAGCGTTACAGACTGACCCCAAGCCCCATTCCCCATCCCCCTGCACCACTTGCAGAGAGAGGAGGTAGAAAAGTGAAGTGTGAAGCTGAGCCTAGGGGGGAGGTGTTTTTAGTTTTGTTTTTATCTCTCATTATCCTACTCTTTAATTGGCAATAAATTAAATTAATCTTCCCCAGTTCTGGTCTTCTGACCATGATGGAATTGGTGAGCAATCTCCCTGTCCTTATCTCAACTATGAGCTTTTTCATCGTATTTTCTCCTGCTGTCCTGCTGAGGAGGGGGAGAGCGTGGCTGGGTAGGCACCTGGCAACCAGCCAAGGTCAACCCACCACAACACATCTCTGGGAATTGCTGTGTTCTTGGCACAACTTCCCTGCCACAGTTCAGACTTGCAGAAAAAAAAAATTATAATCTTAATAGCAAAAAGCCTTTTCTAGGTTTTTCTTGAGGTGTCCGTATGGAGCAGAGCTTACATGTTTCACTGTCATGCTACAGGAATTTGCTTTTGTAAGCAAATATTCTGTTTTCTCCTCAGCTCATTAGGAAAGTGCACTTAATGCTTGCTGCCAGTTTTTCATTTGGCTGAGTCTCTTTCCATCCCCTCTGGGTCTTTCTGAGATTTCCATTAGCATCGTGCCTTCATCACACAAAACGAAACTGGCTGCGAGCTAGTCCCACCCATTTAGAGGAAACACTCCTCTTCTTGGAAGGAACCTTAGGAGACAAGAACAGGCCAGATCCATTAGGGAACAGGACCGTATAAAATAGCCTTGCACCTCTCCATTACCCCTCTCCCACACGTGTGACACCCAAATGACATTGGCGCTTATCCTTTTAAGGAATAATTCATCACCTGTCCATTCCATACCTCTACTGCTGTCAAAAACTGTCCTGCATAGCTCAATACCCACATCATACCTAGAGAGCTTTTTGGGAGGGGATGGAGTTGAAGGACACGCATCCTACCCACAGGCCCAATACATCTGGCTTATCCAAAAAAAAAAAAACCACCAAACCCCCAAAAATCCACACAAAACCCAAAACCAAACAGCAACAACAAAAACCCAAGAGGGATCTCATTGCATTTGTGGCCTAAAAACAGCAAAGGGAGAAATACCCTGAAATGGCAGGACATCCTTCTTGAATCAATACAGAAACCATTTATTACAACGTCAGAGGAACACGTGGCACAGCAACAGGATCAGAGGTTACCAGTTTCACTAGTAGGAAGAAAATGTAACTCTGCCAGGCAGGGTATTGTTCTGAGCAACACAAAGTCACTAGTAATGAAACAAAACACATGAAAAAGGGGAAGGGAGGAAAAAGAGTCTATCTTTGCACATTTTTGTGTACAACAGAGGAAGCCTGAATGCCCTCCCAGCCCCTCCCACCGCTGCATGCACAGGAAACCCTACTGCAGCTCGAGGCGTGCAGCTTGGGGCAGAAACCCAGAATGAATCCAACAGGAGCCCATGTGACAACAAAGATCAAGGCACATGTGAAAAGTTAGGATGAAGAGGG
The DNA here is from genome assembly GCF_949628215.1 of Phalacrocorax aristotelis. Lineage (NCBI taxonomy): Eukaryota > Metazoa > Chordata > Aves > Suliformes > Phalacrocoracidae > Phalacrocorax > Phalacrocorax aristotelis. Next base: position 1,562,120 of record NC_134288.1, on the reverse strand, counting down.
ATTAGTCCTGTCTAGGGTCTCTCTTTTTTTTTCCTCCCCCCACTTTACATGTTTCTGGTAGCACTTTCCTGATTTTGCCGGACTCTGTGAGGCAGCAGACTTGCTGCTGGAAGGTAGCACTGCTGCAGAACTGAAGAGTTCACAGCAAAGTCTTCCGTGACTTGGTGCCCATTCCTTCCACGACCTCATCTGCTTGAGCCCCATTACTTACACATTAACTAGCTGAAATTCTTGTGAGTAAATTCTTGCAAAACTATTTTTCTGTTACTGGGAATGATGATGGATGACATGTAAGAGAAGGCAAAGAGAATGCTTGCAGTAAAGCTACTACAGCTTAAGTTTGCTGTGCCTGAGCTGATTTGGGGAACACTGCTGTGAACTGCATGCATGGGGTGAACTGGGCTCCCTTAAACCAAAGGTTACCTGTTACTCAGGTTTATTAACCCTCAAGACAAGGCACTGCATGAGCCCTGTGCCCACCAGCTCTGCCAAGCTTTCTAGCTCAGAGCAGGGCAGTCCTGAGTGCTGGCTGCAAGCAGGTTGGGAACCATAAGCGTAATCTACCTCTGACTCATCTGCTGTCCAAGACACTTCTGGTCACTTGAGAAAGTTGAAAAGTTTTTTTGAGGTTGGCATCACATTCAGCTAACACCTGTTTCAAGAACTGCTACTTGGGTGATGAGTTATGTACTTATTGTAAACTCCAGGAGTTACAATAAACTTTGTGTCTAAATCTATCTTGACACTGAAGAAACTTTCAGCTTCTTTAATCCGAGATCCCAGCATTTCTCATACAAAGGGAGGTGCTGGGAAGGAACTGCAAGTGTATTCCCCATTTCAGGTCTTGCTGCTCCTCATGTATCACACCAAAAAAAAACCCTCCATGAGTCACAGGAGGGGAGTGTAAGAAGACTATTTCCTAACAGGAAACTGAACAGAAAAATCAGTTTCACTTCCCCACACTGCTTAATTGCACTCTAACCACAAGTTTTCTTGAGGCCACAACTTAGTACAACACTTGGGCTGTGGCAACCTCATTAACGCATGGCTTGTGTGTAAAGTGCTAGCAGATTTATGGCATTCTCCCCAGTGGTGTTGATTATTTTGACTCTCTGGAAAGCCAATCTGTGGTAAATATGGAAGCTCTGAATCCACTTCAAGCAGCATTAAGAATGTGATATTTTCAGATGGAGAATTAGTGAAGAAATCTGTCTGACTGGGGAAAACCACTATCCTAGCAGATCAGATGCAGTTTACAAGACCTGGATACGATAGCCTTATTTCTCACTTCACGCTGCCCGTGATGCTTTCCCCTCACTGGCAGTCTGATCTGCAAAAGGCTTACAGAGCCAGCCACATTTTCACAGCTATGTCCCTCAGCAGCCCTTTGGGTTGGTAACTACAGTTTAAAGCTCTGGTATCAAAAAGGTCATTGCAACTGGATCTGCACAAATTGGCCTACTTCCCCCCCCACCCAAGCAGATGCACAACAGGAGCTGTTTAAAAATCTACAAGTTCATGGCAGCTTTATGCCTATCTGTAGCATCAGAACACAGTGGTACAAATCTGAATCTGTCCAAAGCTGGTTTTGAATACATTTGCACATCTGGGAGGAAGGCAGCCAGGACCAGCACGGTGCAACTCATGGCCGCAGTGCTGGGAGGTCAGGAACAAGGTCAAGAGCAAGTCTCACAGCTCACCTGTGCTGAAGTCATACACCTCCCTCCGCAGGCACCTCACCTACCACTGCAGCATTTTCTCCTTTTGAGTGTTTTTCAGTTACTGCATGTAATGTATTACTCGCCTTCTCCTCGCAGAAACCGTATATGACCGAAGCGCAAACAGTGCAGAAGCCTGAGGAGGAAACTTCAGATGGATCACATGAAAGATGATGAATTTAAATTGAAAAAATTCCAAAGACATTTCAGGGAGCATAAAAATGATTAAGGTCTTTGACATTACAGGAAATGCAGACAGAAGACATTGTTTAATGCATTACCACAGAAAGACCACAGGAAATACAGCAACACAGGTTAAAATACTTTTTAATTGTTTATTACAAAATACATATTTACATGCGAAGGCACTTTGAAACTGTTACAAAATTTTCCTATAAGCTATTGGTTTAGCTGTTCAGTAAGTCCAAAAATATATTTTTCTATCATCACCTAAAAAGGTGAAAGAGATCTGAACCGCATCCAGTTGTAGAACATTAATTTTTCTAACGAAAAAGCACTACATCTAACGACTAGTAAGGATTTTAGCACCATCCATTTTCTACAGTTTCAGAGAACACAGTAACAGCATGGTGAGCAGATATGTGAGGAGAGATCTGCACGATGTTGAATTAAAACCAAATGAACTAAACCCTCATCACACAATACTGCTGAAAGACTTGCGCTGTTAAGCCTGATTGTGTGTTTCCCACACAGAAAGGCTGCAGTCCTCCATGCAAATAAAGCAGACTCTGCCAAAAGATAAAATCAAGATTCCCCATTTCTCCCACAACACAGCAGGCTTTTAGGGATTAGAGTTTATTGAACCATTGAACGGTTATAGCTGTAACGGCATTGATGAACAGGTCAAGACAGAAAGGTTGTTTCTCTCGTAGTTTTTAATCTCAAGATCTGAAGACAAATATTAGAAATTGAATAAAATTAGAAGAACCGAACAGATGAATCTACATGGAAGCTACTCCACTGCAAGGCCATTTCCTCATACTGCAGCTCTCTACAGTCAAACCTTTCAAAAAAAAGCACCTTTTTTGAAAAATAAAAAAAACCATCAAATATTTTAGTTAATAATTCAAAACCAAGTTATTGAGTTTGTAAACTTTCCGCTCACTGCTGAGTAGGGTCCCTGCACACATGCACTTTTAAATACATTTTTCCTCCATCATTGCTGGCCGGATTAATTAGCTGAGACTGCTGGAAATCATCGCAGTGCTCTTTCCTGGAACAGTGGTACAGCAGCTCTTGCAGCATATACTAAACAAACCAAACAATGAAATGACCAGAGCTCCTTAAGCAAGTCCTATGTAATCGTTCCATTTTTTCAGTTCAATATACACATAAGCTGAAAAGTACAGTGCTGAGAAGTTTCTCTATGGCTCTAATCTTAAATGCAATTATGAAATAAGAGCAAGCTACTGATTTACAGTAACGAATAAACCTTGACTTTTCTCCATTTTGGTAAAATAAACCCTACCAAATCCTTCAGAGTTGAAAACTTAGTCACAAGAACTGGGTGCTGGAATTTACGTATTTCCAATGCAACCAAGCCTTCCATAGCTACAAAACCCCCATATATACAAACATGCCTTATGTGATGGGCTTACATTCAGTGTAGATACTACACAAGAGGCTAATATCTTCAGGAAAAAATAAATTGAAGAGATACAATTTGTTAAATGAATTTGTGCATTTGAACGGCTGTAAGATGGCCAAAGCCCCTGCTGTTTCTCAACTGTAACCAGGTTGTACTCCTTCACGGGTTAGCTGCAATACGTATGAACAGCTTCTGCAGCAGGGTTGCTAGCAGGCTGCCAAGGGGAAAGGAGCAGCTCCCGTGGCAGCACTCACTGGACTGAGAAAAAAAAGGTAATTCAGGCTCCCTGATCTGATAAAGCACCGAGATATGGTTATCAGTGTCCAATTTAAGTCACTGTTAGTCGTACTTTTTGATTATTGCCTTTGTTATTGCAAAACCTATCTGATCCACATCATAACATACACTTTTACTGAAGTTCTGACTGGAGATAGAGCACAGCACAAATCAGAGTTCAAAACTCCTCAGCTCTTCCTGAGGCTAAATCAGCAATTTGCTCTCCACTCCAGTTACTCCATGGTAAAATAATGCATAACGTTCCACATTCTTTTAAAATAAGGCACTTCTAAAGTTTCTTCCTCAAATACCAAAACCTTGAGGAAACTTGACTTCACTCATTTCCTTATCTTTCTTATTTCAAAACTAAAACCAATATTACTAGAAGCTGAGTTACACTCAGAACTCACGATGCAACATCCAATATGGCTTTCTACAGATCACTCTTTTGATAAAACAGCTCAAACAAAGTAACTCAGAGCACAGCACAGACTTGGGGAACGAAGATCATCACCATCTCTCATTCTCTGGTGTTTACTACTTAAGCCTTACTTTTTGCATCCTGTGGAAGTCAGGTAAAAGTTCAACGTTGAAGAAACCTGGCAGTTGTCTGTGTACAACAGCAAGAAATAAAGAGCACAACAGCTGGATCCCACTCCATAAGCTTTTAGATCCCACAGAAAACTGGCAGCTTTAGTGATTCGCTCTTTCACTGACAACATCCTGGAGACGTTTAAGTAGAACGTCATCATTTTCCTGGCAGAGTCGCTTTGTGGGGGATTCAGTGTCACTATCAATTGTTATTGCTCGTTTCTTACTCCTGTGTTCACCTTGTTTTATCATATTGTTGATGTCCTTCAAACTCTGCAATCAAAAAAAATTTTAAAAAGTCATGAGTTACTAGGACTCCATTTCAAACCTGCTCTGCTTTTCAATTATCTGAGAACAAGAAGTTATTCTGAACCCCTTTGCTGAGTGATGGATTCTACATCAAGAATTCTACCCTTCACTACAAATTGAGAAAATAGTTCAATGAAACCTCACTGCGTTAGAACACATCCTAATTAGGAGATTAAGTAACCTTCTCTCACATTGACTGCTTTCAACCTTTTCACTTTGTACCTTGGAAGGGCTCCCACTGAATTTATACATTAGTGCAGTTCGAGGTGTCAAACAGGCACTGTTCTTGTGAGGTGAAACATAAACAGAGTGCTGTTGAGAGATCCGTCGAGGAGACACTGGCTGTTGCTTAATGTTGGGGAATGGAGACAAGGGAGGGGCTTCCATCTGCAAGAGATGACAAATTTAGAGAAGAGCTGAATCAGAAGATATTTAAGAGCAGTAACTTCACAGAAGGAAAGATTAATACACTTCCAGGTCTTCTTTAGAAGATTTTATCCCGTAACAGTTAAACAGCAGATCAAGTATTTACCAAACAAACCAAATTTATTTTCTAGATGCATTACACAGATGCTCCACAGGCATTTGAATGAATGGGTGTTGCATCGATATAAAGAAGCTGAAACCAGGGTTGTAAACTGAACTGCATCTGCATTTGTCCTCTTGAAAGGCTGTTAAAAGCAAGTCCTCATACAATTACCTACAACTATTGGGCTTCTGTAACCACACCAGGTGAATAACAGAACAAAATTATTGACATACGTTTAACTGCCATGTCAGGAAAAATGATTGTGTCTGATTATTACATATAGCAAAAATCCAAAATACTTTACTTACTACATGATCCTGGTTCGTGATATCATACTTCAGTGCAAATGATTTTACTCTTCCTACATAGACTGCATTGTAAAATTTAATAAGATCTCCTCTCTCCTCTGTTCCTGACTCACTGGAGTTCTCTGCTGCGGATCGTCCTGAGGAACTGACAGTTTTCCCAGACAAGTCTAACAATAAGAGAGAGCTTCAGATTTCAGAGACATAGTGTCAGCAAACTGGGCACTTCAGACTCAAACTTACAATATCCAACTGACAAGAACTCATCCACAAATTTACTTCATGTCATTAACCAGTCAAGAAGTGTGCTTCAAACAGGAGCAGGGCGCGCTGTAGGTGGTGATGAACATTAGGAGCAGCCACAAATCACTGCTAGCGGGCTAGTGGATTATGGCTAAAAAGGCCATAATACTCTTTATTCCAAACTTGGAAATACCTGTAGCAAAACACTGTAGCACAACTGACCCCTCTTCCCATGCTGATTTTGGGGAGTGGTACAAAGCCATTTGTTGCTCTTAAAACTACATTTTAAGCAGTCTGACAACTCCCAGCTTTCAGCTTCTGTGAAAGTTTCTAGTGACCACCTGGCAAAGAATAGCTCTGTACTCAACTCATGTCTGCTGCAAAGAAGCCATGACACAGTTTGTTCAGGCGTATTACGAAATGGCTGTTCAGTGGAAAGAGTTGCAGCCACACAGCAAGTATACTTCTGCTCACGGTTTCTCCAGACCACTACTGAATACAACCTTCCATGTTTCATCCTCTGTGCCAAGGAACCCAGGGCAACACAGAATAAAGCCTCTTGCAATCAGCACACTGAGACAAACATCAAAAGCTTCAGCTGATACCCATAAGTCCTTAGCATGTCTGCCTTGTGCCACAACACAAGCATATGTTCCTGTGAGCTGGTGCCAAAAGAGCAGGAGTTAATACTAGTTAAAGGAGACATGAGTCTATTAACTGAAGAAAAAGTCTGGCAGGAAAAGCAGCTGAAGAACTTTGTAACCAAGTACATTTGTTCGACAAAACACCGGAGCCCAGTGCCACTTCAGATGCTCTACGACAGCCAAGAATTGTGGAGCTGCTAGACAGGATCCTGAACCTACAGGAGGTCAGCACCTCCCTGGACCCTGGTGGAATCCTCAAAAAGCATTTAAAAAATGGCTCTAATATGCATTCAAGCAGTTGAATCCCACCCACAGTGTGAATTTACCGTACAGAACAGTCTTCCAAGTTTCTGTGTGCATCCTGGCTGCAGGACTAAATGATCCCTGAGGTCCCTTCCAACCTGAGATTCTGTGATTCTGTGATCCAGATCCGCTCTGCTCATGCGTTCATACATGAGCTTGAGATCTGTTTCCTGACATGCCACTAAAAATGGCACAGTTCTCATGCTTTTCTCAAAAACTACTCTTATCCCTTTTCTCCTCTAACCCAGAGCAAAGAAAATAGCAACTATTTAAAAGAAACCTGAATAAAAGAAAATGGTGGTCTTAGAGAGTCACCATTCTTGTTTTCTGAAACAAGTTCTCCCTATTTAAGCCTTAAAGATAGGTGATATTAAGCAAAAAAAATGGTCATAATATTCCAGGTTCCGTTCATCTTTCTTTGTTAAGCAGTGTTCCTGTCCAGGAAGAACTACAGTATCACTAACACACTAAAGCAACACTTCAACCTTGAGCAACCAATTCAAGGAAACAAATTTTACCACTTTTTCCAACTAGGAAGTGTATTTTCCATATCCACCACATAGGAGGGCTACTGACAAGATGGTTTCTTTTTCAAGACCACATTTATTTTTCTGTAATACATTTAAAACGGTGAAACTTCCTTCACGTCTCCTTATTACTTTGCAGTTCAGTTGTTTAAAAGCCCACAAGTACATTTTTAAAAAACAGCAGACTACTTTGCTGTACCTACCTTCTGTCATCTCCACATCTTGGTGCGCATTTTTGTCTAGCGGGACATTGGCAGAAATATTTCTCAACAAGACACTCCTGTAAACCTACAGGACACCAGGAAAAAACCTCTTGTCAAGGCAAACAAGGAAGTCAGAAGACTAGATGAAATTCATCTGAATAAGAATGACTATAACACTCAAGAGGATTTGACTTTTCCCTTATCAACATAAACATTTGAAAAGCCACCTCTGTCTGGGATTTATAAAAAGAAAAGGCAATACTATTTACTCACATGGCTATTTGCTTGTGGCTGATTTCTGTAACTTTTCATTATGTCCTGAAAACTTCTTTCCTCTTTGGTTACCTGGAAGAAGAAAAGGCTACTGAAGACCAAGTGCAAGCAGCAAGGTCGAGCTGCTCAGGTCCAGTCTGTTCAATTAGCTTCCCTCTATACAGCTTTTTCATGAGTATTACTATGAATACACAATTTTAAAACTTAGTTCTGGTGATGAGGATATGAGAAACCAAGCATTTTTCTTGTTCAGGCATTCCTTGTTTCTTTGCTACTAAACCCTTTTGTTGCTTATGATGCTTAGGAATTACTCCTTTTCTGACTTTTCTCTAGTGACACTAAAAGTTAAAGAAGGGAAATATTATTAAATCAAAGATTTATTTGTAAATTTGATAATGGGACCCTTTTCACTTTTCTAAGCAGAAAGTGAGGAAATCCTGAACAAAGCACTAGGCAGGTACATACACACATGCAATTTCCGCTTTCTTTTGTACTTCAAAATAGCTCATTTGTTGAAGGACTTTGTTTTCCAGCCATGCACCTGTGGTTTTAATAGCAGATGAGCAACAGTTTTGTAGCAGGAGCCAAGAGAGAATGTATCAAGATCTCTGGCTAAACCGTCAGGTCTCACACTGCACTGGAGACAGCACTCAGAAGAATGTATTTAAAAACAAAACAAACAAAAAAACCCACCAACAAAAACCCCCAACAACATAAAACAACTGACAAACTACATGATAAAATACAGAGCACTGGCTAATCAATGGTTTTGGTTTTCAACAGCTCTCAGTGTTGACGCCAAATGAGCCTAAACTATGCTACAGTTAAGAGCACAGTTAGTCACAATTTGAACATCAGTTTCCCTCCACAGATAGTGCTCCTCTTCATTTGCCTTCTTCAAGAACAAAAGGTAATCCATCCCCAACATTTTAGAGGAGCCTGGGCTTACTTTCGCTTTCCTGAATTTGTGTCTGAATTGGACTTGATGGCCATTGTAACCATCAGCTCTCAAGTCTGAGTCAAAACAATATTCCAGTTTCATAATCCAACTTAACACCCTAAATCAATGCTGGCAAATCGAATATGAAATGAAGAAGTACAAGTAACAGGCAACCAGCTCAATTCCTCAACCTGAATCTTCAAGAGCCAAGTGGATTTTTGTGGAATAGAAACTTTCCATACATAAGGCTGTGAGCTCCTAATTCTAACTGCAATGGCATTTTTATTTCAGATTACACAGATCATGAAGATGTCGAACAGAACAGAAAACACAAATATGGGGCAATGAGACCACACACTGCTTTGTTGATGCTCACCAGCGCTCATTGTGAATGCACTCAGGAAGAAGAGAAAAAGCCTTTCTTAACCAGCTGGCTGGTTGATGGGAACTTTTAAGATTACACAAAACAAGGTAAAAATATACTGAGACTTCTTAGAAGGACTTTTCCCTTCACTCCAGTAATGTGACATGAATAAAGCAATCAAATTACAAACTGTGAGCACAATTTATACTTTCAATTGACATAAAATTCCCTGAGTTTCTTAAAACTACACATTACCTTTGCCATGATGTAAAAGGCACAGAGAAGGAGCTGGTCTAAATGTCTGTCCTTCATCAGATCAGCACAATGAACCAATGTGAATTCAAAGCATGTCCATATCTTCCTGCGCAAATCATTGGAAACGTCCAATTTTAAGCACAGATCACGCAAGCGCACACTTGCCAGATGATAAACCTGGAGGAGAAAGACACACAGTAAAGAGTCAAGCCAAACGAGCTTAACCTAGTCTGCAAAAATGAAAGTCCTCTGAGTAGAGCTGTTCTGTTTGAATAGTTTGTTTCTGCAAAACTTCCCCCCTCAGCCCAAGACAATGTCTTCAAGCACTGAGCTGTCAATTCTGTTCAGATGTTGGATCACCAATTCTTACAGGATATCTGCTTTAAAACATAGCTCCTATAGCATCTCACTCACTAGAATGGAACACTTCCAACAAGCACAAAGGGACGTACTTTAATTATGATTAAGTATAATCTTAGATTAGCAAGCTGATGGACTTTTCTTTTTGAATACCAAAAATCTATCTCAAAACCTGAAATAACTATCAAGTGCAACATTAGCCTTCTTCCATTTGTTTCAGAAGTTCTCTCTTCATGGGTAGTAATTAGGCACATTCTTTATGTTGGAAAGCAGGAGGAATTAGTTTTGTTTTCACTTGCTCTATTGAACAGGGACAAGAATGGAAAGTAGTGAAAAACTATCATTTTGAATACGATGATCACTGTAAACAAATAGAAGGTAAAAATTTAAAGACAAGTTTAAGTGAAGATTTTAATTCTCCTTCATAACTAAGAGGAGTATGTTGTCTACCACATAGTTTGTCAAATACATGGCAACAGCTGAAGTACTCCCCAACTGAGAGTAAAGCTTCCAAAATGTAGCCTGAGTTCACGCCTGGCAGCTGGCTCATCAATTCTTAATCCATTTTCAAAGACACATAGACTGTCACTATCAAAATTAAAGAACCAATAGTTCAGACACAGAATGTGGCCTACAAGTGTTTCCAGGAATTAGTCTCTGTATTAAGATTTCCCTTAAAGATCATTTAATGTAGAATTCTCTAGGTTTACAATACAGACACCCTAGAAGGGGAAGACCTCTGAAAATAACTTCTCTGGTAAAAAAAATAACAGCAAAATATTTCTGAGGGTTTAATTTAGGCATATATTTGTTGCAGTCATTTAGGCAGATTACCCCTGCCTCCTCCAAAGACCCCTCACACACTCCACATTGCAATGAAAGCAACTAGAAACAAGTAATCTGAAGTTTCTCTGAAGCACATATGGTTCTTAACTTACCCCTTAAATACTCCATTATTTTAAGAAGTGCCTTCTTTCTAGAACTTTTTGATAGCATGTTATTCATCACTGCTTTCTGAGGCCCCATACCAGCAAGATCAGCACTACTGGGTAGACCTCAGAACACTGCAAGTGAGAATCTCCACATGTAGGATCCGAAACAGTGTGGTTTTGAATGAGCAAGACACAGAAGAATAATCTCTTTTCTGGTGTGCCTAACCTTTGCAAATGCAGCAGGCAGTAAAAATAGACAAAAGTAGTAAGAACTACGGATATTTCTTAGGTAGTTATTTATAGAAGCTGCTAATTGAAAGAAAAAAAAACATGAAGCATCTCATGGGGAGGAGAAGGGAGAAAATTTGGTTGTCTGCAACATCTGATAACATCTTTTCTCTTCGCCCAGGAATGTAAGAACTGCTCATGCCAAAGGAAAGGTATGTCAAGACTGAAAGGTAACAAAAACTGCACGAGAAGGGAAGTTTCAGCATGGCCACGGACAGCAGTAAAGCATAACTTTCTAATAAGAACACTTACCTTTCTGTAAAACAGTGCTAAGGATCCCGTTTTCTTTGGTTTGCTTGCTGATGACAGATGCACCTCTTGTGCTTGATTCACGGGAGGGTGGCAGGGGGCCTGAGCCTCCATTTTACATGGCTGACCTAAGTTCATCGAAATGGGTATCAGTGTGATCCCACCCATTTCATTTGCAATACCTGGAGATGATACACACATCCAGAAATAAACTGTTTGCTCCCCTCGTGCTGCAGAGTTGAATTTCAAATCATAAATTCATTAACATTTCACACTTCTGTATACCTCATCCTTCTGTACTGGATGCTAAAAACACTCTTTGTCCCTCAGTCTTCACAAATGAGTAATAATTACATTTTTGTTAATGCTTAAAGGAAGAATATATGAGTGTGAACGATCATTTCTAAAACTATTTGGAAGTACAAAGTTTACAAGAAATCACAATTTCTGTAGCCAGTGGGGGAGGTGGGCATTCCCTTTTTTTTATTATTCTGCAAACCTGACAGCACATCGTATACAGTCCTTACTAGTTTACTCAGTAGTCAAATTCTCTTGCTGAAACTCTCCTTAAACATGAAAAGGGGAGAATTTTTCTTTTCATCTTTACCTATAGACCCAGTTTTTAAATTAAAAAAGGCTATAAAACTAATTTCTCATGTATCATTTTCAGAAATATTCAAGCATCACCCAACTTCAATGAAACAAAAATCCCCCTCTATTTTGCTAACGTTAACATGTAGTCCTTATCCAGAAACTCCAGAGCCTTTAAGATTATAGTAGAACAAAGTTAAGACAAACAGGGGTGAAACATTATTGGAGCTGAAAACCAAAGCATCGCTTAATCTGTAGTGAGGTGTAACTGGAAGGAGCAAGAACTCCACAGCTTTGTTTACAAGGAGGAATCCTCAGGATGCTTCTCAGATATCAGATGTCTCCACAGAAGGTGACATCAGTATAAACTTTAAGCCTTTTTTTTTTTTGTAAAGTGATACATGTTCTTTTAAAAAAGAAAAGGCAATACATATTTAAGAGGCATGGTCATTCTAAGCAGATCTTAAAAGCAAGCAAAACATCTAGCAGAGAAGAAACATGGGAGGAATTCGCACCGTGCAGCGGGATTGTAACCTTCTGTCCTGCTTTTCCTGGTACTGTAGCTGTTGTCATAGTCAGTACTGTTTGGCCAGGAGAAACCGACACATTTTCAGCAGCAATGCTTGATGCTGAAGCAACTGTCAACTTCGCTCCTTCTGTTAAAATTTTTTCCATATGCATTTCTTTGGGGCTGTCATCTCCAAAGAGCCTTCTCTTAGCACTTCCAGCTGTAGGAGAACTGTAGCGCTCATGAACAGAGATTGGTGACAATGGCTGCATGTCTAGTATGCAAAAGAGAAAGGGAAAAAAAAAAGCCTTAAGAGGAGCCGCTTGATAGGAATACTTCTCTCTCCACAGGAGGGGAAAAGGCTGACCTGCAAACTACAAAACTGAAGTACACGAAATCGCTTCTAGTTAAGAACTGATCTCACAGTTCACTGTTCCTAGGTCACAGGAACAAGGCCTACAGTCTGTCTCCTTTATTTTGTAGTCATCCCAGACAGCTCAGTTGCACAATCAGGTACTACATGGAAGACAAGAGTAACCAAGTTGATTTGCAGAGACCAAGGAACACCCAGGATTAGAGATACTTACTCCAGTCTGCTTAGCAGATTAGTAATATTTGCAAGCGCTATTCCTCTGAACACATTCCTCTACAAGGAATAGTGGCCATGTTTCCTGGATATCCTGTCTTTTGTATGTTCTGGCTTTTAAACTCTCTCAAAACTAACCCCTGTCAGAAGCCTCCACCCTCATGCACCCCCAGTTCCTCTCAGGCTTTTCTGTTGCTTTCAGACATTTGCGTCAGTAGTAAGACTGAAGTACCCAATACTAATGTACAGGCTCCTGTGCCTCTGGCTTTTTGCATTTCTGAAGTCTGCTAGCCACTTGCAAGGATACAAGTGACAGCAGTGGATGTTGTCTAACTTTACTTCAGTAAGGCATTCAACACTGTCTCCCACAGCTTCCTCACAGACAAGCTAAGGAAGTGTGGGCTGGATGAGGGGACAGTGAGGTGGACACAGAACTGGCTGAAAGGCAGAGCTCAGAGGGTCGTGATCAATGGAGCAGAGTCTGGCTGGAGGCCTGTCACTGGTGTTCCCCAGGGGTCTGTGCTGGGTCCCGTCCGGTTCAACATATTCATCAATGACCCGGACAATGGGATGGAGTGTAACCTTAGCAAGTTTGCTGACGGTACCAAGATGGGAGGAGTGGCTGATATACCAGAAGGCTGTGCTGCCACCCAGCGAGACCTGGTCAGGCTGGAGAGCTGGGCCCAGGGGAATCTCATGAAATTCAACAGAAGCAAGTGCAGGGTCCTGCCCCTGGGGAGGAACAACCCCAGGCACCAGCACAGGCTGGGGGATGAACTACTGGAAAGTGGCTCTGTTGAGAAGGACCTGGGAGTGCTGGTGGGCAGCAAGCTGACCCTGAGCCAGGACCGTGCCCTTGTGGCCAAGAAGGCCAGCAGTATCCTGGTCTGCATGAAAAGGATGTGGCCAGCACGGCAAGGGAGGTTATCCTCACCCTCTGCTCTGCCCCAGCGAGGCCACATCTGGAGCACTGTGTTCAGTTCTGGGCCCCCCAGTTCAAGAAGGGCAGGGAACTGCTCGAGCAAGTCCAGCAGAGAGCTACCAAGATGATCGGGGGACTGGAGCATCTCCCTTGTGAGGAAAGGCTGAGAGACTTGGGTTTGTTCAGCCTGGAGAGGAAAAGACTGAGGGGGATCTCATCAATGCTTATAAGTATCTGAAATGTGGGTGTCAAGAGGATGGGGCCAGACTCTGTTCAGTGGTGCCCAACGCCAGGCCAAGGGGCCACGGGCACAAGCTGGAACACGGGAAGTTCCACCTGAACATGAGGACAAACCCCTTCCATGTGCGGGTGCCAGAGCAGGGGCACAGGCTGCCCCGAGAGGCTGTGGGGTTCCTTCCCTGGAGACATTCACACCCTGCCTGGGCACGGTCCTGTGCCCCTGCTCTGGGTGTGCCTGCTCGAGCAGTGGGTTGTAGAAGATCTCCAGAGGTCCCTTCCAACCCCTACCATTCTGTGATTTCCCATGAAGCAGAAAGCTTCTGGATAACTGGCCAGGTATGACCGATTGAAGACCTTATTTCTGACTCTGTCAGGATGATTTTCTTGGTACCAGGGGCAAACAAACATTTCCAATCCCCACCATTTTTCATTTGAAGTTAGAAGTGTGTGGTACAAGATTCTCATATACAAGATAAAGTCTCACACAGCCCTACCCATATATAAGACACCATCTCCAAGTTGCTTTCCCTTCCATCAAACAACTAACCATAACATCTACAGCAACTGCTTAGACATCTCTTTCCTAACAAGTATTTAAAAAACAAAAACCAAGCAGTCTTGTAACGCAATTTGCCAAACAAAAGGAGGAAAAATCACAACACCAACCAGTCCGTAGTGCACCAGCAAGAACCTACAGGCTATTGTTTGGGATACAACAAAAGCAGCAATTCCTAACTAGGGAAGTACAAAAAAATCAACAGCAGTGCTGCCACTGTCTCTTCACCCTCACTGTCAAGAGGCAGTTCTCTGTGATACCTAGGGATGTGCAAAGAGCAAGGCAGTTCTTCAGAGGAAAGAATACTGCAGACAAAGTATTGTCCTCCCCTCCTGCAAACAGAATTTCTGTAAGAAGGAATAAATGCAGCTCTGCCATTCCATTTTAAAAAAGTCACCTAAAATCCAGTCAAACTCACTGACAGCAAACACACCCCCAAACCCTGGAAAAATCTGAACAGTGAAGGACAATAAGCCATCAGATCACAACTCACCCGAGAATAAGGTAACCCTTGCATCAAAACCAGCAGCAAAACCTGCTCCAGTTCAGGAATGAAGCATTACCGCAAATTTCTGCTGGCAGTAAGATAATGGTTTGACCAGATGCATCTAGACTTTTGCTTGATCAAATAAGAGGCTTCAAAATTTTGAATGCTTAATTCAGAGTCAAGATTGCTTTCTGCAATTATAAAGAAGTCTAAACCCCCTCTCCCCAAATTCACACTCTCACACAAATTCAAATCTCAGAAACCTTGAACATACCCCTTCTTAAACTCCCAAGATCTGTCCGAACCTCTTTTACTCGAGGATGAATTATAGGAGATATTGGCATAATAGGAAAATGCCCAAGCCCACTTCCTCCATTGCTTGCTTCGAAATTACTGGGAAATATTACCTGAAAAATAAGAAGAGTCAGTGTAAGATAACATAGATTTCCTTTCTTTATGCCAATATATTAACAGAAGTTTTTCTGCAGCAATTGTCTCATTTGAATGGTTTTCTGTATAAAAAAAAAGTAAGAAAAAGAATGTGAATTTCCTAGTAAAAGGAAAACAGGTAACATACTTCTTCACAGGTTGGGACCTTGTTTTCTGAAGCTTGGAGGGCACTCCAGAGTGCTGAGTCCCGAGTCCAGGCAAGACTCTCGAGAATTTGTTCCTCAATGCTGTTGAGGTGCTTCACCATGTCTCTGGAAAGTCCTTCCTCGGACCGAATCAGTACTTCAATCACCTAATGGTAACAAGACATACACACAAAAGCAAAGTTGCATATCGCTCATGCTTAACGCTACCAAATAATTATTTGTTTCAGGATCCTGTTTGAAACTTGTGTTCAAGGTTCCAGCCGCCTCCTTGCATCTTAATCTTCCCAACCCTCTTCTGATCCCTCTTTTTTAACCCACTTTCCCAAAGGCAATCCAGGAGTTAGAAATGGACAGATGTCCCATCAATGGAGAACCACCCAGTCCCAGTCTCACCACCACTAAGCATGGACAGAACGAACGCACTGAGCAGATGTGGCACTCATCTGGCACACGCAGCATACCTAGGAAGATACAAGCAGGTATACCCACTTAGGCTGGCTATGCGAAAACCCCAGCATTTAAGCTTTCCTTCTTTTCAAACAAGCAGACTGTAACAAAAAGGGTTGAAAATCACTGATTAAGTTTCATTTAAGAAAAGGTTAGAACCCTTAACATGGACAAATTGGGTCTGAGGAGAGTTGAAAGGGCGTTTGAAATATCACACTCCACCCCTATGCTCCAATGTAAGGATCCACTTTATTTATGTTATTTCTGACTGAGGAACATTCAGCCTGTTTCTTCTAAAGCTCCAGAGATGGAAACACCAAAGAACTTAACTTCCCTGAAGGACTTACTGATGTGTTTACTTATACTACAGAAACTAAGCACCCAAAGAACAAGGTTAGAAATAGCACAAGCGGAATAATAAATATTGGCACTCTCACATGAAGTCTTTGTGATGGCAATTTTTTTCCGAGTAAGAATGCTGGAAGAATGTACACCGAATAGCAAGGAAAATTAAAATCAAACTTAGATCTGTTCCACAAAGTTGGATCTGCACCAGCGCATCTGGTATTTATGTAGGCTACCAACAGCCACAGCAATATTGGCAGATTTGTTTCAGTTTCACTACTGCCCTACATCTGAGGATTGAAGAAGGAAGAATGGAGAACAGAATATAGAACAGCTTTCCCAAAGGGTTCAGGTTTTTTTGGTTGTTATCATCTGAACAGAACTACTTCTGATTTATTCAGGACTAACTGCAGTAAGCTGTTAGGTATCTAGCAAAAAGAGGCGGCATATGGATAGATGATAAAAGGATCAAACAATTTGAAGAACAGAATTGACATTGGAGGCAGGGAGGAATGAGGTTAAAAGAGCAAGAATAGAGAACACTCAGGAGAAGAGATTTTATGTTCTGTTCTATAAAACAAAACAGAGAAGAATATAAAATTTAACAAAGCAATCCTGTGATAAGTAGTAGTAGCCAAAGGCAAAGAATATTTTACCGCTAATAAATGGAACTATAGCTTGCAGTCAATAAATATGAACATCATCAAAATATATGCTTGAATGCTTTAGTCCACTAAAAGCATCTACGTATCAAGAACTAAAAGTTACAGTTAAGTGTTACAGTGTTACAGTTAAGTACCATTTACAAAATGGTTTTCTTGCTTTAAATTTCAGCTTCAACTCTGCCATTAAGCACTTCAGGTAACATATTTAAGGACAGTCAGAATTTAGACTAGGCATATTACACATCAACATCAGTTCATCTCCTGCTTCATTACCTAGGAAGGAAGAACATTATCCTCCAAGACTGTAAATCCAGTAAGGTACCATTTTTAATACAGATCCAGCCCTAAAACAGTATTTATTTACCTTGTAGAAATAGAACGGCCTGAGGTCAAGAACTTCGATGATCCAGGGAAAGGTACGAGGTGAGCTATATGAAAAAAGCACAATCTCCAAGCAGCACGCCATGAGAGAGCGGTGAAAGACATCTTGTTCTAAGAGAGCCTGAAGAGATTACAGAAAATGTCAGTGCTCTGAGGTTTGGGAAATGGAAATTTGAATTTTGTGGCCCTAATAAGGGTAGGAAAGCTCTACAGAGGGATCTGGATGGGCTGGGGCCGAGGCCAACTGTATCAGGTTTAACAAGGCCCCTGGCATGTGGGTCACACCAACCCCAGGCAACGCCCCAGGCCTGGGGCAGAGGGGCTGGGAAGTGCCCGGCGGAGAAGGCCCTGGGGGTGCTGGCTGACAGCCGGCTGGGCATGAGCCAGCAGTGCCCAGGTGGCCAAGGAGGCCACCAGCCCCCGGGCTTGTGTCAGCCCTGGTGTGGCCAGCAGGAGCCGGGCAGGGATGGGGCCCCTGTGCTCGGCCCTGGGGAGGCCCCACCTCGAATGCTGGGGTCAGGTTTGGGCCCCTCGGGACAAGAAGGGCCTTGAGGGGCTGGAACGTGTCCAGAGAAGGGCAGCGGGGCTGGGGCAGGGTCTGGAGCACAAGTGTGCTGGGGGGCGGCTGAGGGGGCTTGGGGGGGTTTAGCCTGGAGAAGAGGAGGCTGAGTGGGGAAGACCTTATCACACTCTGCAACTACGTGAAAGGAGGCTCTAGTGAGGTGGGCGTCGGTCTCTTCTCCCAAATTACTAGCAATAGGATGAAAGGAAACTGCTTCAAGCTCTGTCATGGAGGTTTAGACTGGAGTTTAGGAAAAATTTATTTACTGAAAGAGTGGTCAGGCACTGGAACAGGCTGCCCGGAGAGGTGTTGGAGTCACCATCCCTGGAGGCATTTAAAATGTGTATAGACGTGGCTCTTCAGGGCATGGTTTAGGAGACAAGGTACTGTTGGGCTGATGGGTTGACAGTTGGACTATGAATACTACATAGCTTATTGTTGGAGAGAAGAGGCACTGCTTTCTTCTACCTTCCATAATCTCCTCTTTTTACAGGGAAGTTTAGAATGGTAAAGTCTAGAAGTAGACCAACAGTGCCAAAACCACCCTAGTTTTCATACTATGGCCAAATGAATGGGCCTTCTTATTGTGAATCACAAAGCAGAGCAAATGCACTGCTGTCTAACATGAAGTATTGATATTGTTAGTTGGATAAGGAAGAGAATAAAAGTTATCTGTCCATAAAGTTGTGATTCTAGAAGGAAACACAAATTAAGATTGTTATTTATGCCAGAATTATACTGTTCTTAGTAGTAGTAAAAACTACGTTTAGGCACCTCCCATATAATTTCCCATTTTATAATATTAACAATACACACAGACTACTGCAGACTGCTCTGTTCTGGACTGTCGGAAGATAACCCCCTGGAGGGTGTTACAAAATGCGTTCCCCCTCTCTTGCCAGTTCTTTACTTACAGTCAGATCCTTCCCATGTAGTCTTCGTGTTTCTTGCACCATTATAGTCTCCAAAATTTTATAGTACAAGATCTCTGCCAGCTTTAATCTGTTTACAGCAAAATCTGAAATTTAAAACCAGAGATGAAGCCCAATGCCATTTGCACAAATGGTCTTAAGACTAAATGGACCAGTACTTAACCTTCTCTAAGAAAATGGAGCATATCTGAGTGTGTACATATAGACTCTGCAAATCGAAGTATGTTCAGAAATCCACTAGTCACAAGAACAAAATTCTAGCCATGTTATAAAGGATTATGTATTTTAATATTTTTAGTGATGTAATTTTGCAGACTGTTGCAATAATAATTTTCCTATTTGTATTCTGTTTCCTTTAAATTTTTAATCTAAGAAGAACATAAGTTTACAATTTTGGTAAGAGCTGCTATAATTTCAATGCTTCTTGATTATCCCATTTTGGACTGCAGCCTTGGTTTTACTCTGTACTGAAACTTTTATTCTTTACAGTGTTCTGTTTGACAGCAACAGTTTTCTGTTTGGGTATGTTCTGGGTTGAAAACAGCTGCACTGTATGAAATACTTAGACAATAGAAAAGCATTCATATACATTTGCCCTGGTTTAATATTTTGAAACATCCCCTGCATTTCACATCCATACCTATATGAGATCCTGGCTGTTCATTTGTTGACTGAGTGTAGCTGCGACAGAACATGTCACCTATTTCTTTCACTCTGCTCATAACGCTTTCCATAGGGCTGCGTGCACAAGACCTGTGGCAGGACACAAAGAGAAAGCCCTGTTTGTATAAATAAATATCCAGTTTCCAAAAAAATCTTCAAACAAACAAAACGACACCCACCACCCCAAATAAAAAGAGAAGCTAGTTATACTGTGCTTTCCTCATCAGGCAATAACCTATATTTCCACAGAGAACAGAGGAAAACATAAAACATACAGAAATATTGTTTCCTTTTTTCCTTTCCTAACAGAGTTAAGAGAGGTTATGTAGATTTTGGAACAAGTTCAGGAGGAAGCAGGAGCTACAGTAGCACATTTAGGAGAAAAATATCTACTAGGAGCAAGGTAGTAGGAAGGATGCTATAACACGCAACTAAACCACCAAACGCATCCAGGAGACCACACAAACCAGGCACGGTTTGAGGGAGTACAGGAAAGCTTTCAAAGTGAAGAGTCAGAATCTTTCCAAAAATACCTTTTTTACTAGCAAGGCAGAGAGGAACTGATGAACTCCACACAGTCACTATCATAAAAAGGGGCCAGAGAATCTCTGTCTGGAGATGCTCTTTCTGAATGCTTCCAGATTTTCCAGCAATTCTGTATTAGAGGACAGTGGCTTGTGACTAGTGTCAAATTAAGACACTATTTTGAAAAGCTAGCATTGAAATAAACTACGGTTTCATTGAACAAAGCCTTCTAATTAACTTCAAAATTACATTTCCAAGGAATTTAAATTTCAAAAACATTCAAAAGTGCAGAATATTACAGAGTCCAAAACACAGCTTTTTCAATTTCTCCTAATCGGAGAGTACATATCCTAGTGCTTGCTAAACTTGTATCCAAGATGAGCAAAGTACTCGAGACATTTCTTGTCAGAGGTTTACTCAATTCTTTTCCCCATTTTAATATTTACATCTCTCTTGACAGACTGGTTTACTGAGTGAACAAATGGATTTTTCATTAGAGACTGCAGACATTAGTGTTTTAATTCTATAATACAAATAATATCAAACAGTCCTTAAAAAAAAAAGCACAGAAACATTCAAAATAAAAATGCATCTTGCTGAACATTTGTAAACTTTTAAGAACAAGTGCTAGGAAAGCTTTCAAAACATACATAACTCCAAAGATGGGAACTAGAAGTAATATTTTTCACCTATCTATGAAGATTGCTTTAAAAAAATATATATATTCAAAGTGCTAAAGTGTCTTAGTTATTGGTGAATGTCCATTCTGATTAATAAAAAAATATCTGGGGACCTTATACCATAACAAGGTAAAGCCTGAATTTGCATGGATGTTCAGCAAACACCCAACAGCTTTACAGGTATTCACTATTAAGTTACTGCTTTTTATGAGCTATGAAGCACCACTCATCTACCTTTTACCAATAAACTATTTTGTTTATACTCATCATCATACGGTTGGACTTGATGATCTTAGAGGTCTTTTCCAACCTTAATAATTCTATGATCTGCTTATGCACCAAGATTTTCCCGTGCATTTCACTACAGCCAGCATGCAGTCGTGAGTACAGGAGCCAAAAATATGGGTTGATTTATGTAACTGGGACTCTGTCCCAGAAATGGTGATCACGAAAGACTGCTGTTGTGTTCCAAGGTCACTTATTTCCCAGTATCATACAGCAGCTATGAGGGCTGAGCAAGAGGCTCTAGAAAACAGAAGATCTTTCAACTGGAAATAATACAGAATCACAGCCAAAAATATTCTGCACCAAAAAGAAAAAAGTCAAATTTAAGCAAGAGAGCAGTCATGAGCACGAAAATATGAGTTTCCGTTTGTATGAGAGCAGCTGCAGTGGACATACTTACTCAAAAATAGCTATAAGTTGTTCACTTGGTGCATTTTTCAATCCAGCCACAATGTTCTGCAACCGGCTCACGCTTTGTGTTGCTGAAGCAACAGGAGTGATAACAGCTTCCTTTTCTCGTAGGTATCTTCTTCCAGTCAGTGGAGTTGAAGGTGCAAATGACCTTTTCTGTCAGACAGAGAAAAATAATAAAATCAGTCAACAGAACTGTTTCAAAAACCTTTCAAATAAGTGTCTCCTGCAAAATTGTTCCAAAGATCCAAATGACACTGCTAGTCTGCTACCTGAAGGCTGCCATCAAACCTGTGATCTCACAACTGACTAAAAATTAGTCTTCCCAGGACTCCATAAATACAAAATATAATGAACCTTCAGGCAGATGAAAATTAATTCAAAGGTGGGTTTTTTTTTTTAAATAAAATCCAGGAAAACAAGGCTTCAAATCTTAAAGCCTGTAGATTTTTAACCTCACTTGAACCTTGAAAAATACTGGGCAAGGAAGAGAAAGTAATGCCTCAATTCAGAGTCCCTGGCTGCGTTAGCTGGGTGACACAAAGAGCATGTGGCAGAGCTGCCTAGGAGATAGTCACAGGAAAGGTCTGGGAAATGCTGCCTGGGTGAGCCAAGCACTTGCCCTCAGCCAGAGAAGGATGTAGCACTAAGCAGATGGGGCTGGGTCAGCTGACCTTACCTATTTGTAACCTGCTTTCTGGAAGTGATGCAATGAAGTATTTGGTTTTGAATTATTAGAAGAGTACATTTTGAAGATATGAGGCAAATAATGAGGAAGGGTTAAGCCTGCAGTCAGTACGCACTATACTACAGAAACATTACATTATTATATTACGGAAGTTCAAAATTGATAAACTCATTCTAAACCCCTGCCTTTAATTTGCCTGAATATGAAATACACATATTTGGGAGAAAAAGCTACGCCGTATGATTAATTTACCCCAGCACTAGCATCTTGTAATAAGCATTCTTATTTTTTAATTGCCATGTAAACCAAATAGCATGTGGTTCTTTCACACAGCCAGCACCACTTTTTTCTCCCTTTCCTAAGTTTAAAAAGTAATCAATCAAGTGTCTTCCCTCATGCCGACTTCACTAAATATATTTTACATTTTTAAACACAGTGAGACATTAACTCTTGTTTATAGGCTACTTTGTAATGAAGAGTTAGACTTGGACAGGTTTTGTGTCTTGAATGTTATTTTCCACAGAACAGTACACAAGCTGACTTCTCCTAAAAAAGGAAATATGAGGAAAACATATCCCTTAATCCAGCATAAAGGCTTCATGGTATTCTCATGGGTGTAAGTGAAGTTTGAACAAAACTGTAAGACCTATATATTTAGGTCTTTACTTATTGATTTTTCTTGGACAAAAAACAGACTACACACATGAAAGTGCTCCCATGCTCTTTAAGGAAGTTATTTACTAAATTCCACAGAAAAAAAAAGATATCACCATTTCTCCTTCACAAGACAGCATCCATGGAAGCCTGCAAATGAAATTCATCATCTTCCTTTCAGGAAGAAGTTCAAGAAATTCAAAGTCACCTCCATGATTCAAATAGCATACAAGGATAGAAAAACTTGAAGGAGTACTTCAAGTGAGAGCAACATGTTACAGGAATCACCTTTTCAAAATGCTGCTGAAGGTGGCACTCCACATGAGCTCTTGCTGCCGTTTTCCCTACTGGCACATCTGCAGGGAATTTTCGAGGAGTGCCAATTTCTTCTTCAGCATCAGCTCCTAGGAAAACTCTCTCATCAAAGTCGCCCACTGTCAGAACGTACTCCTCATACTCCTTGTTCAGTGCTTTGCTGAAAGAAGCCCAGTTTTGTATCAAAGGTTAAATTGCTGAAGAAACAAAAAACGTGCCAGTGGAGCTAAGGTACAAACCGGAATCCAATGTGCGTTCACAGCATTTAATGCTTTCAGCAGCAGCGCTGCTTGTGAACAAAACACCAATACTCTGAGCCATCGGCCTGCCTTCATACTTAACCTCCCCTGCTCCCTCAACGATCTGCTGCAGGGACTGCTCTTCCTCCTACCTAAGTTACCCCCAATATTTGGCTCACAGTAAGAAGAGGAAACAACAACTTTGCTTCCATCCCAGTCGCAAATAAAACAGTTAGGAAGTACTCAACTGATCAGAGGTTACATTTTCATGTACATGGAGAACAATAATGGTAGTTGCATTAAACCAGCTACATTTGATTTCTGCTTTTGCCACTTCTTAGCCTGTAATTTTCATAATGGTACAGAGGAAGGGAAATTTAAGAGCTAGCTACCTGGATTCAATTTCCAAAATCACCACTGACATATGATACCAAACAGATCTTTCGTTTTCATTATTCCAGCTAACCCAACTGCAGAATAGGAATGTTTACTCTCATGAAGGATGCAAAGCTTTAAACTCATACTTGGGAAGGAGAATTAAACTTTTGGATAAAAATCAGAAACACCTCACATCAGTAACCCCTGCCTGCACATTCTTCACAATACATGAATGCTATATGAAATATCTTTTGCCTGAAAAGTGTCTCAGCAATTCAAGCTACCACTTAAGCATGTATACTAGTGGAACGTAACAATGTATGCACGATGCAAGCGATTCTGCGATCCCACAGGAAACTTGACTGTACCACAGGTTCACCTTCCCCCTGCCTTTTAGAAAAGGTAAAGGTCTATAAAAAGTTTGGACAAAGAAAGAGAGGCTTCCACGTTTCCTTGAGATGTCAAGCTACTTACAAACGAACAGGGACAACTGTATCATTCCACATGACAGTATTATTAAAGTAAAACTACTAATTTTTAAGCAGAAATGTTAAGAGAAGTTCACTGCTTCAAATGGATCACAGCGCATTATATCTAAATTTGAGCGTTACCTACATTGTTAAAACAAATGAGTCTTTGCTCAAAATTCTCAAAGCGAACCAATGAGTTAGAAACTCACCTTGCAAAGACAAATTGTTAGGTATTTTTGGAAAAGGAAAAAACACACCTTTAAGGCATCCAGAAGAAAAGCAGCCACTCCTCATATTTTGCATTTAAATTAGCTTTCAGAAGTGAATTTTAAAAGTTTCTGAAACAATTATACTTGACTCCCACAGAAATGCTCTACCTCATTTGTGGTTTTGCAATTGTTTCTTTTTCTTTTGAGTACTTCCATTGCATTCACAGATTTATACGCTCAAATGGAGACTGATAAGTTAATCTAAAGATTCCCCTCCTCAGCTATAGTTTTTGAACTGTGTACAGAAACATCCATGAACTTCAGAGGCAAGGTTTTGGTTTGCATTAGACTACTCAAAGGTTACAGTTGCCAGAAAATAAGGACAAATGCCATAAAGCCTGACATTAAGGAAGAAACTCTGCAGCTGACCCCCGACATGTGACACATCTCAGATCCAGAAAGCATTTCAGCCAGATAGCAGCCTTGATTGTCAAATAATTAAAAACCATTAGTTATGGTAAGATAAAGTAACATGAAAACATGAGATTTAGCATTCAAAGCCCTGTATTTTAGAAATTAAACCAAACCCCATGATTAAGAACATAAACTGTGACTTACTTATTTTCTGTAAAATTGCAAAGATCCAACAGACATTCTCCTTTTAAGATCTAAGAATAAAAAGCAGAAACATCTTACATAATAAAACCAAAACATTCCAACTCTAACAGTGTGAGGGCATGATGGTTTAGCCAAAAAGGGAAATGAGATTTAGGAGCATAACTGGACTTTTTTTTTTTTGCCTAGACCAAGGACAATGCCAAGAGCAAGACAAACAGGAGGACAAAGCCCAATTCTATCCAAGTTCTAGATAAACTCACTCTTCAGAAACAGCACTGCCATCTAACATCTGTTCCATTGGCATGTGAGGGATTGACCTGATGAACAGCTAAACTACACAGAAACTTCCACAGAGCTTGGGAAAAGTTTCCAGCATCAAAACCAGACACCTGCAACCTCAACCTCTTCCTTCCAAAGTGTTTGCTCAACTCCAAGGCCAGCAGAAGGACCCATGCTATTGTGACAGTTATCCCATAAAATTATTTCAAAATGAGATTACTTTTTTTCCCCCTGAAGAAAACATCACCATCCATGATTCAGTTTCACACTGCCAGGAGAGGAAAGCAAACATTCTCCACTGACATAAAACACAGGGGACCCTACATCACACATGATTAAAAGCAAGAGTAAATTCTGCTCCTGCTAAAATACAAAGAAAGCCTGACCCAGCCCAAGTTTGTTTGCCTCTGAGTACACCTTCCTGCAAAACCTGCAGGATTTAAACAGTCTCAAGATCATTCATCTGAGCACTACCATGCATTCTTAAAACTAGTAAGATGTACCTTCCTATCAAACAGTTTTGAAATGTATGGTTTAAAGTAGTGTTCCTTTATTCCTTTTGCTTCTACTAAAAGCCCATCATGCAGCTCACATAGTGTGGCAATGATGCAAGGAGGATCTTGGGAGGCTTTGATCTCTGCCGCGTAGAAGCCTGCTGGTAAGCCTGAGAACAAAGCGGGGAGACAACCAACCTTCAATTTAATTTAAAAAGACACAAGAGAACAAAGCATATTTGATTTTAAATAACCTGTCCCCACCATACCTTTAAACGACGGGTTTAGCAAATCTCTTCTATTTGGACACAAAAGGGCATTTGCAAAAATCAGGTCCAAGCAGCACAGAAGCAAATGATAGGAATTTACTAAATCATCTCCAATCATACGGAAATTACCTTTAAGAGACAGCACATCACGTCAAGCAACACTGAAGTTCATAAATCAGAACACACATGCAGCTAAAAAAAAGCAAGCCTACCCTTAGTGTACACAAAGAGAGTCCAGCAGAAGTTGAAGAGATCTTTAACACCGCATGGCACCCGCCTATCAACGAGGAAAAGGGGGGAGAAGTCAGTCTTCAGTTCCAGGAAGCTGAAGCTCGTTTTACAGTAAGAATTTAATTCTGCTTCCTCACTCACAGTAACAGTTGGAGCTGTTGTCTATCTTAATTTCACACAAAGGCACAATCTAAGCTACGTGTCCTTATTTCAGCTTCCACCAGCCGACAGCCTCCGACCTCGCTCCCCAGAGCATTTTGCACAGCATCCCCAGCCTTCAGCCTGCGACCCTGGACATGCTATTCTGGTGGTGGCACAACTCTAACAGAATCCTCCCGCAGCTGCAGGCTGTGAGATGCCAAGGGCTGCCCAAATTCCAGTGACTGTTTTTCCTAAATATTTTACTAAGGTGTCAGTCATCCCTTCAAAATATGCAACTACAGCTTGTATTACAGCTCCTCTGCTGAATCATGTTTGGAGTAGAGGTTACTTAAAACCACGGACATTACTCAAGTCAGCTGACAGAGAAGCTTAAGCTGCGGTTACTCTAACGAACGCTGCTCTGATGATGGAACATTAACAAAGCTACCTGCCATACATGAGGAGCTGTAGCAGCAGTATCCTTTCTGCCTGCAGACATGGAGCTACGCAGGAGCAATTTTACCAGAACAATTATCCCCCCTCACATCCAGAGGACACACGTGAGCTTGCAAAAATACCTCACACAGCCCCAGCTCAGCTTCCCCACCGCTCGGCTTACACTCTCACTGTAACGCTATCACAGAGACAGGGCTGCAAGGTCGGCAGGGAATAGGGCTCCTTTAATTACGGCAGAAGTTCTGTGCGCGTCTGGAAGACGACACCACAGGTTACCAAGTCTGTCATAAAAACTAGTGCGTCAGCTGTAACCTTCCTCCATTTGCGTGTTACCACTCGTCTGGCAATCATGTTAGAAACCCAGCAACGCAGAGGTCGCTGTGGGTGTAATGACAGTTTGTATGGAGGGATGACGTCACAATACCCACGACCTCAGCCAGTACTTTGCCAAGACAAAATATCCCTGCGCTACTTATTTCTGCTAAAAGTTTTAGGTGTCGGTCTCGCTGTATCTCATGTTAATCCAGCTCACTGTCCCTCTCGCCGCCACACATTCTCTGGGCCAGTTCCTGCATGTTACAGTGAACCGTGCCAACAGCCACCGGATGCAAAGCTCTGCTGATGCAAGCTGTGCCCCCGCAAGATGAGGGATGCTGCTGTACTCACTGCCTTTCAGAATCAAGGCCACAAAGAGGCCCTGTCACTTCAGAGCTTTACATAACTTTTTAAAGCACAAATAACAATTTTGGTTTTCATAAACCTGTACTAGGTATAGCCCTTCCCAGGGAAAAGTCACATTAAATATCAAAAATACCTCTGCTTCCTGCTTCGCTGTGGTTTAGAAGCTTCTTCGTAAGGGTTTTGAAATATATCCAAAAATATTGGTTCAAACTTTTTGAAAATCACAGTTGACACTTCAAAATTTCTTTCCAGCCTCTCCACTCGCTCTCGGAATTCCTGTGGTAGATTTGACATGTCCATCCACTTCTTCATTTTGTTAAAGAACTGAATTAAACTTAAAGGAAAAAAAAAGAGAAAAGTCAGCTTTATTTTGCACTTTAAGTAACTTCCTTTATTCCGAATTTTTTAAGAAGCCAAAATACAACATATTTACTCCTTAACGACTAATTTGATTAATATACAGGTTTACCATTCATTTTGATAAGACTCCCAAACCACATATATTGCAAGCTTTTTGCCTTTTATCACTTTGGTTCTCCTCCCTGACTGCCTCTGAGGCACAGGCATGGAAGCACTAATGTTATTTGAAGGCTGCCAGCACAGTTCTGTCAGCCAGGGGAGGGGCAGAAACGAAAGAGCGCGCACGGCTCCGCAGTGTCGAGGGGGGGCAGGAGGGGCGGCAAAACCACAAGCAAGAGTCTACGCCTACCAAAGTCACCTACACAAACCCCATCAGCTGCAGGTGTAATTACACCGGCAACCCCCGCGGCGGCCCGGCCGAGGGCAGACCTGCGGGCGGAGCGGGAAGCGTTCCGCGGCACCTCGGGTCGGAGCGCAGCCGCAGGCCCCCGACCTGGCCTAAACCCCGCACCCGCCGCAAGCCGCGTCCGGACGGCTAACGGGACGCCCGAAGTCTCGTCTGTGTTTCAATTAACTACAAAGAGAAAAAGAAATAACTGCTGTGGGTGGAACAATTGTTGGCCTGACGCGGGTGGTTCTTCAAAGGCTTGAAGTTAGAAATTACGCATTTGCATCTTATTTCCGTTTCTAAGAGAAGAGGATTTACTGCTTCTGCACCGTCACCTCGGGCCAGGCGCTTCGCAGCGCTCGGCGCCGTGAGGAGAGCGGGTACCTGCCCCGGCAGCTGGGGCGGCGTCCGCGGGCGTCGCGCCGGAGCGGCCGGCAACGGCCCGCGGCGACTGACTGCGGGCAACTCGCCGCGGCGGCTCCCGAGCAGGGCGGGGGCCTCACCTGAGCCTGGCGGAGCGCAGGATCCGGGTCAGCGACACGCCGTTCCCCTCCATCATCCGTCCGCTCCCCACGGTGGGCACCAGGCTCTTGCGGCAGGCGACGTAGAGGGCACAGGCCAGCCAGTGCAGCGCCTCCCCCTGCGGGCGGGAGCGGTGCGGGGGGATGCGGGGGGCGCCGGGCCGCCCCCCCTCCCCCCCGCACCGGCCGCGCCCCGCACGCGCCTGTGCGGATCCGCGGGGCCCCCCGCCCCGCCCCGCCCCGCTCACCTCCAGGCTGTAGGTGCCCCGCAGCGCCGTGAAGTCACGCAGCGCCTCGGTGGCGCTGGCCGCGTCCAGGTTGAGCTCCTGACAGATCCGCTCGATGGCGGCGCCGGCCTCGGCAGGCGGCGGCTCCGGACGGGACATAGCGGGTCGGGTCCGGCCCGGCCCGGCCCGGCCCGGCCCGCCTGGGGTCGACCCAGATGGGATCGGCTCAGCTGGGCTCGGTTCTGCCGCTCCGCGCGCCAAAACGCCGCCGCCGGAAGGGCACGGCGCCTTCCGGCGAGGGGGCGGGGCCTCGGCGAAGGGGCGGGGCGAGCCGTGACTGACAGCGCCTAGAATGATGGAATCACAGGATGCCCTGAGTTGGAAGGGACCCACAAGGACCATCGAGCCCAACCCCTGTCCCTGCACAGGACACCCCAAATTCACACCGTGTCTCTGAGGGCCTTGTCCAAGTGCTTCTGGAATATCGCCAGGCTGGTGCCGTGATGCCTCCCTGGGGAGCCTGTGCCAGGGCTCCACCACCCTCGGGGGGAAGGACCTTTTCCTAATGCCCAGCCTCACCCTCCCCTGGCACATCTCCCTGCCATTCCCTCGGGGCCATTCCCTCGGCCTCCACAAGCAGAGGCGGGCGCGTGGCCGCAAGGTCACACAGGGTGAATGCACAGGGTATGCCAGGCTGCACGCAACCCCCGGGGTTTGCACACACACAGGCATGTGCGCCCATACCTACGCATGTAGGGTGGTCATGCACCCGCATGCACCAGCACACACGTCCATAGGGAGGGCACGGTGCCTGCTGGTGCAAGCGGCTGCCTCCCCATGCACGCACCCCGGCGAGCGCAGCCCACGGTTGTGGTGGGAGCAGCCTTTCTTCCCGCACCATCCCGCAGCCCAGTGTAACACACATCAGGGGCACTTCCTCAGTGGCCCCTGCCCCTGGGTTGGTTACACATGGGCCCCACCTTCGCCCCCACACCCGTGGGGAGTTGCCTTGGTGGGATGATGCCGCATCTGCAGTGAAGCGTCCATCTGACTGCTCAGCTGCCCCTACAGGGGGCTGACAACCAGCATCATGCTCACTTGCCGCTTGTGGCACAGGCCTACTTCAATTTCAGTCATGGGGGACGATCAGAGGCATTAAGAGGTGGTGCTGTGGGCACTGGCGGCCTACTTGCATTATGGCAGCATCAATGACTGCGCCCCTCTGGGAGCGCCCAGTGTCTGCTGGGAGCACCCTGCAGGCACTGGCCCTGCGGGCAGGGGCAGCTCCTGTATCCCCTGGAAGGGGCTCGTGTGACCCGGAGCCTGCAGCGCTGCGGCAGAAACAGGGGGGATGGTTTCAAACCCACATAATACTGGAGGATACTTTAACCACCACCTTATGGTTTCTCTCCAGTCAGCTACTGCTGCTGCAGGTGTTCTGCCCTGTCTGAGCTATTGCAAGGTTATGGGACAGGGAAAAACCCGGGCAAGCCTAGAGCAAGCCCAGCTTTCCCACTGGGGGATGAAATCCCCACCCTGCTCATTGGTACCTTGAACAATATGATGCTCAGAGGCAAATTCACAGCAGCTGTCAGATCACAGCCCCGGTGTTCCCTGCTCATGCAGCAGCTTCTGACCTCCCCTGGGTTATGGTCCCACACATGCTGGGTTTAATTTCTTTTAAAACATTCTTTTGCAAAGCCCAGGGATCATTTAGTGGGAAGCCACAGGCTGGTGGAGCCGGTCCCTCACCAAGCATCAGCTCAAGTCAGTGCTTTCCCCTAAAAGCCAGCTTTAATCCAACACCTAAATGTGTTTGTAAAAAGATTTGCTATAAGAGGAAGGAAAACTGACTGCAATGAAAAGCCAGGAAATGCATTTAATTGCCGATAGTTAGGCTACGTAGTCAGAGTCCTACAGTCATATTTATTCCTTCAAGAACAAAGTGCCTTCCCTGGAGGGACCCAAGCTTTGCTTTTTGTGCATCTGTTCCGCTGTTAGAAATCTCTGCCTTTTTTCTGGGGGGGGAAAATCAGTCATTGTGGGGTTTTCCTTTAAAAATTTGTCTTTCTACGTGGTACAGGCTATTCCTGTAAAATGTCTCATTTTGTTACAGCATATCCAGCAGAAGAACATATCAGCCAAACACTTGGCAGGAGCCAAGAGAGATAACCAGATGTGCTGAAGAGCTTCTGCTATGACCCCTGCTCCCCTTGGTTGCTCGTCCGCCGCTGCTATTCCTTGAAACCCCACCAAGGGCTGGTGCCAGTCTCACACGAACCGATGCTTTCAGCGAGACTGGTATTGAATTCCAGGCTAAACCAGTAGTGTCACGTCCCCATCGGGACCACAGGCAAACGGGAGCCAGGCCTGGGTAACGGTAACAGTGCCAAACGGAGCCGTTCCTTGAGTTAAAATCACTCTGGAGAGCTAATGATGCAAGATGGGAGTGGGACTGATTTTCTACTGGGCTGGAGATCTTGCATCATTTTATTACTTTTGAGGTGAAACCTGGATTCTCCAGGAATTATTGCTGCCTTGGCACCACACTGATGACCTCAAGCCACCCCGGTTGCACCGTGAAGCTGCAAACGCCCCAAAAGCCACAGCAGGAGGCTGAGGCTGATGCTCCCAGGGCAGCTATACAAGCTGTAAAGGGCATGTTACGCAGATAGCTGGGAAGGGAAAGGAGAGATCAGTTGCATTTCTTTTACCACCAATTTTCCAGAGCTGCTGCTCTGCTGGCCACTGGGCCAGCTCCCTGCCTGGCAGTGCTGCCTGTCTGCCCAGCACCGGTGGCTGAGCACCCGGCTGGCCAGCGAGTGTTGGCTGTGAGCGCTGGCACATGTAGCGTGAAGCATTCAGGGACCGTCAACAGTGCTTCTACCTGGTTGGTAAAGCCCTCAATATTGCCTTACAGTTGTTATAAAAAGTGATGAGAGTGGCCTCCTGGGACTCAGCCTGTGCTCCGCAACCCTGGAGCTGAAGTGGCTCCTGAAGAAGTGGAAAATATGAATGCACTGAAAAGCTCAAGTTTTATTTGATACAAACCAAATGTCATTAGAGGAACTGCCCTCTGCTCACTGCCAGGTGAGTTTCAGACCCAAAATCCTTCCTTGTAACTTTGTCAAGACACCAGAACTCCCACGTCTGCCCTTAGGGTGTGTAACACTCACCAGTGCTAGTTTAGTGCTGAGGGAACTCATTAACAACCTTTTTGTGACCATACAGAGAATGAAAGAGGCTGTCTAAATGTGCGATGGTACTTCTCTGTCTGTATCCTATCAGATAAAAATCAGGCAGGGACAGGAGTGCAGAGACGAGCAGCTGCAGGGCATTTTACTCCCTCAGGCTCCAGGAAAGGGCACCTGGGTCCTGCAAAACAAAACCCAAAGAGAGACCTGCGCCCGCCCATGCCCCGTCCTCCACCACCGCATCCACTCGCTCTTCTCCAGAAGGTGAATAACACCCCTCGTCTGACAAGACAGAGCACACCACGGTCGCCTCCTGCTTTACAGTGCAAACGCCAGTGCAAACGCCAGAATTTAAAGGGACACTCAGGAAGCGGAAACTCAGCGTTCACACCATCGCTGCGCCTCCTCTGCCCCTGTTGAAGCGGTATCCGATGCCTCTTCTGCCCTGTGCTTTCCTGTTTCTTCCCCCAAATAAACGCAGCAGCAAAATGCCGGGACAAGGTGTTCATGCAAGGGCAGAGGGAGAAAGATAGATTTTGGTTTACTCTGTGCCTTTTTTCCTGGACCTTAGAGAAATTATTTAGCATTTCCTGTGCATCTGTTTATTCACCTGAAAAACTGAATTAATACCTACTGTTCTAAAGCATGAGATCCTTACACTGAGATTTATGACAGGCATTTATTAGGCACCTATTAGCACTTTACAAGGCTTAGATGGAGGCGCTTGTAAGCGCCTCAGTAAGAGGAACTCAAGAGGAACGCAACACCTCTTCTGCTGGGAGGTGCCGTGTAAGTGCAAGGGACTGTAACTGGTACGGGGGGATCTCGTGACCAGCCTCTGGGCTTCCACCCATCCTCTGGATGACACAGGCCGGCAGAGAGCCCCTGTGCGCTGGTGCGTGCTTAAACTGCCCGTGGAGCTTGGGCTGCTTCAGTCGTCTCGCGAGCGGGACTGACGGCAAGTTAACCTACGTGGCATAGCGAGTTAACCCCCATGGCGCCGGGTGAAGGAGCTGCTGGCCGCAGCGCGGGGGGCTGTTTATCCCGGTAACCTCCTGCCATGGCAGGAAAAGCTGGTGAGTCAGCTGCGAGCAGCCCTTCCCCAGGGTAACGCACATCTCGTGGTGCGTGAAGAGCAACCCTAAAGAAGGGAGAAGCCTGCTGGGTTTGACAGCCTCTCAACGGATTCATGCCGAGAAAAAGGCAAGTAATGTTTCTCACTGAGTCAGGTGAATTAAACATTCACATATATTTGCTGAAAAAAATTATATACATCTGTAGCAAGGCTCTGCCAAGTTTGAAAGTTAAGCATCATCTAGTCACTAAATTAAAAAAATAAAAATCTGACTTTTAAATCTTTTTCTTTTTATCCATGTTCAAGAGCACAGACAGTTTATTTTGATAGCACATTCAGTGAAGAATGTATGTTTGTGTGAGTAGCCATGAAAACCAGTGAAAGTTTGGCATTTGTTTTGGATATGATGGAAAATAAGAAGAAGCCACTTACGCCTTACAGTCTAAATAATCCACAGAGTATATCGGGTTGCAAAAGGGTCACAAAGTAGCAGTCAAAGAGAAGCCTAAACACCCAGAGACGTAGCATACATGTCTGACAGGGAAGAACAAGGTATAGAGCATGCTGGCTAATTAAATAAATTTCACTTTAAACCCTGTTCCTTACACGTGTAACCCTGGAAAAACCATCCCGTAACAAGAAATGGACTCTGAAGAGATTGCT
This sequence comes from Phalacrocorax aristotelis, assembly GCF_949628215.1. Taxonomy (NCBI): domain Eukaryota; kingdom Metazoa; phylum Chordata; class Aves; order Suliformes; family Phalacrocoracidae; genus Phalacrocorax; species Phalacrocorax aristotelis. The sequence goes on along the minus strand of NC_134288.1, from coordinate 1,528,270 downwards.
GTATCCATTCACAGTAAGGCTTTGAAGATATATGAAGTTTTATAGCATTTGTATTTTAAGGATTTAGGGCAAGTACATGTTCTTCTACTGAATAAAAAGAAAGTTAGTACTTAAAAGGTTCAAAAATATATCAATCGTGATTTTTTTTTACATAAATAAATTATATTGATTTTGGATTTAACAGCTGAAAAAACCCTTTCTGCTTCCACTGGAGGCAAAACTGAACAAAATGTTAGTTAAATAGAGATAGCAGCATTTCTAAGAAATCTGTCGATAGTGATACAGTATCTATGCTACAAGGATGTTATTAAATAGAACACATTTAATTATCGGGGGGTTGCATTATGATTGGTTACATACTTTAAAAAAAATCATCCAATCCAGTAAACTGGGAATAAATTCCATGAAAATATAAACCAAATGCTTTTTAGGCCATGGGTAACAGACTTCTTTGAGATGCTAATTTAAAAATGTACATAATTTATAATCCCAAATGTATAAAAGACAATGACAAAAAGCATCATAAATAAATAATGCAAACTGAAATAGTTATGTCAAAACATTTGGACCATCTGATAAATTAGCAAAACTGTAACAGAAAATACGTAAAAAATACAGTAAATTGTGACAACCAAATGTGAAACCGATTACTAGCACGCTCCCAACTCCCTCACCAGCCTGCCTTTATCTCACTGCTGCACCACCGTGGGTTTATTTCAAGTCTCAGACCATGAGCTGCAAATAAGAACAAGCCCAAGTGAAAGAAAAATTGAACAAGGAGTGAGGGGAAGGAGAAATGAGTCGAGTTGCCTGTGGAGGTGTCTCAGTACCCAGAGCTGCGGGGGGGCCGATGGCATTAAAACCTGTCCGTTTAAAACGCAGACGTCGAAATAATTTGCCAATGGGGGTGGGACTCGGAAACACTGTTCAATAGCAAACGGAATGGAGAGAAGAAGCCACGGTCATCTCTTCACAGTCTAATGTTAGAAAAGAAGAAACTTAAGCTCTGAAAGTCTCAACGGTCCTTCTTAGAGGAGTCCCCGAACAGGAAAGCTGGCCTACAGCCTTTTCCTTGTTTGCTGAAAGGACATTGCTTCTGGGGTAAGGAGTGTAAAATATAAAAACTTAAAAAGCCTCAGTGTTCATATAAAAGCATTAAAATCAGTGTGGCCTGTTCACAGCTGGAAAAAAATATACCTTTACAGCACTTCTAATGCCATAGATGAGAACTAACGCCATAGAGGAGAACTGACCACTAGCAGAATGATGAAGAAACTGGTAGCTACAGGTACAGTAATCCCAAAAAATTCATGCAAGATGTGCAAAACCTTTCCAGCTCAAGCTGAAAAGTTCTTGTAGCTATTGAGGAAAGGCAACTAAACTCCACTTAATGTAAAACCAAACTTTGGTTTTAAAAAATATAAAAGAATGTCTACGTCATACTTTCACTCGCTGCAGTTTGTCTCCAAACCTTTGAGGTGGGGCTGATAAAGAAATTGTATCACTACCAGTAATGCTTTTTCCTTTCAAAGAAATGAATATATGCATTTTCAATCATTAGTTATATACTTCTGTCTATACTACTATTCTAGTAACCATGATAAAATAGGGAAATACTTTAAATCAAAAATACACATTAGCACTTACTATAGCTGTGCTTTTTACCCCCAAATACAGGCTTTTTCATTCAGTGTCACTGTAGACAGAAATACCCTTGTCCATGTGTAGACCAAGAGGTACAGACTTTTCTTTTGCTCTCGTTTTTTTGCTGCTTTTTCGTCTCAAAGCAGTGAGCAATTCTGGGGGGGTGACCGAGTACTGGATTTGCTATCGTCGGCTGGGATGAACGACTGGAAAAACAGAACGAGAATTCGGTGCCTCCCATACTAGCTAGACAACACTGTTTATCTAATAAAGTGGCAAGACCCTGCAACTATTAACATGTCACCAGAGTTTTTTTCTGACAGGGAATTAGGTAGATAATATTACTCATGGAAACACAGGTTTATGAAGGCGGAGCGGGACAGGAGGGTAAGTAACAAAGAGTTTATGGGATAAGAAACTCACAAGCCACAATCTTTTTGTGTTTTTTTTTTTTTTCAATGAAACAAAAGTTCTAATTGGTATCGCGAGCCGCTTCGCGCTCCTCCTCTGCTGGTCCGTCCTGCTCTTTCTCTGCTGACAAAGGCCGTGTTTGCTCTGTACAGTTTTGACTGTTTGCAGCTTCTTTTTCTGGCAGCGAGACAGTTTCTGGCTCTGGGTTTGCCGATTCCCCTTTCACTTTCTTTCTCTTCCGCTTCTGGCTTTCCAGATTCGCTGCCTCTGAGTGCCTGGTTTGCTGTATGCTGGGCAGCGCCATGCCGATGCCAGGGGAAAGAAACATTGAGGGATAGATCAGTCCAGGAGACATCCCTGGGATAAGAAACGGGTTAAAAGCTACAGCACTACTGGTAGTTATTGCGGATTCTGTCTGATTAGAAAACGAACTAGGACCAGGCTTGTCTTCCGAGAGAGTTTCTTTTTTCACCTCCTGGCTACTCTGTTTATCCTCAGTAGCTTTCTCTACATTGGCTGTACCACTTTTTGTTGTGCTTGTTAACGAAGTCGGAGCAGTTGCAGTACAAGTAGTTGTCATGGGGGGGTTGAGAAGTCCTCCAACGCCAAACATCTGTGGTACGGTAGCCATGCCCGGCAGCATCATGGGCAGCATACTCAGGGTGCTTTTCACATCCTCGCCGGCAGGCACTGCTGCAAATCCAGCAGGAAACCCAACCAGCCCAGTCAGAGGGATCCCTTGCATGTTTCTCATATTCTGAAGTCCTACTAGATCCATCCCAGCAATCAGTCCGTTCATGAACAATGGTCCCATTCCAGAAGAAGAGTCTGCTATGACGCCAGGGCCTTTAATGAGTTCGCTTCGGGGCCTCCTCCCCCTCCGTCGGGGCCCCGTGTCTCGGAGCACAGGCTCGGTTAGGATGCGATTGAATTTGCTTTCGGGTAAGTAGCCCTGAAAACGAAACACACACAACAGAAAACACCCGATAGTTATTACTGCATCAAAGGAAATCTGGCTTCTCTGTGCTCGCATCTGCATCCCAGATGGTGTCAGCACAGAAATATTTGCCTACATGATATGGAATTTGAGAGGTACACACAACTTTTCCCCAAGGGATGCTGCCAAATGCAAAACACCCTCTCTCTGCCCTGGCATGATACTGCAGTGTCAAAGCGCCCAGGGAGGAAAGGAGGAAGCACGTTTTTACCCTGCATTTTCCCCCGAGCCCTCAGCATCGGCTGTTCACAACACGAGAAGCACCGGGGCAGCTCTGCATCAGATGCCAACTTAGCTCCCTTCCCAGCTTTAATTGTGGCTTCAGCAACAGGTGAAAAATCATGTCTTTTAGATGTGAAGGGAAAAATTTTCAATGCTCTGCAGGACAGCAAAGCTGCATGGGATGACACACAGAGAGTGGACATGCTATCTGAGGAGCTCCCGGTTAGAGCTTCACTGAGATGCCAGGAAGGTTATTCTGAGCATTCAGATATGGGACCAAAACCCAGCGGCCACAAGTGGGTGAGACTGCCCGGTTACGCAGGGCAGTGCCAGGGGATCCATAGCGCAGTTTTAAACTCCAGCATCCTCATCACAGACATTTAAACATTTCCCTTTGTGGCTCCCTTGAGTTTTGATATCGCCATTCTTTGAACCATTTCCAATAACTGATTTAGGTAGGAAAAGTATTTCCCATTGACACCTGCAGTGCAGAAATTTGAATCAAATGACCCTGGCAGTCTATACAGCACAGCTGCTGCCCGAAGAGGGAGAATCTTCTGCTCTGCTCCCACTGGCACGTAGGAAAACCTGCATGGGACCATGACCATGCCTGGGCTCTGCAGGGCAGCTGACCCCAGGCTCCCCCCTGCCCAAGCGCCCAGAGCAGCCAGAGGCCCCTCTGCATGCACGTGCCAGGATGGATGCACACTCGCCAAAAGCAAAGTGCTGATGGGGCTTGGGGGTGCGAATGCTAATGGGCATGCAGCCGCTGAACCAGGGCACGTGAGTGGGTGCCCGGGGCGGTGGCCAGGCACACAGCTACTCCTGCTGGCAAAGAGACCGTCCCCTGCAAACAAAGGTACAGAAGAGCCCCCAGCCCGCACAGGTGCTGGCTGCCCAGACAGGCTGCTGACGCCAGCCTGAATGTGGAGCTGTTTCCTGGTGAGTAGGACAGACCATGCCAATCTCCAGCACTAATTAAAAGCAAATTTGAGAGCAGTACAAACCTCTAAGCCAATTGATTCCCCCTCCAGCCCCCTGCAAGGGCATCACACAAACCACTGAAGACACAAAAACAGGGAGCAGGCGAGAGGAACCGTAGGGAGAAGTCTGGATGAGGCCAGCCCGCAGGGCAGGGGAGGGCGATCTGGCAGCGCCTGTGTGCCAGAGGGGAGAGCACTCCTCCTCCACAGGCTCTGCCACGCACCGGGGCAGGGACTGGCGAGACAAACAGGGTGAATGAACGCGGTGGGGTGAGGCTCTGTCCTGCCCTTCTCCATGCCAGTGTCTGAGCCTTCAGGCCTGGTGACCTGCGGGCCTTTAGCGGGCCCAGGGCTGCACAGGCAGAGTTTGCAGGAGCTGATGAAAAGCCTCGGCTGAGGGCATTTTTGAAAATTTGACCTGCGAGAATGTGTTTTGTCCACTCCCTGCTGCCCAGCACCTAGGGTGGATTACTGCTCCTAGGGTGTTTATCTTGCCCCTGCTATTTCTAAGCATCCCGAGGCTTTCTGGACAGTCACCCTGAGCTGCTGCGCCCTGTTCCCAGGGCACTGACCCTCTTCTCTCCTTCCCCTGGCTGCGCCGCTGAGCTGTGGCAGGCGCCCAACCTCCCTCTCTGCCATGCGAGTGCCCCGGTGCTGCTGGCCCCGCTGCCGGCCCTGCAGCTATCCCCTCCCGCGTGCGCAGCTGAGGTCCTGCCTCGCAGCTCCCAGATCCTCACTGGAGAAAGGTTGTGGGGATGGGGAGGGGAAAGAAAGATGACATGATACAGATTTCTCCAAAAGCTCTAACTTACTGAAAGCTTAACAATGTCAGCCCAGTCAGCTGCAACAGCATACTCCAAGTTTGCATCAAGCCACCTTGGCAATTCCTTCAATGCTGGTGCCGTGGCTCCCCCTAACTATAAAACACAGCAGAAGGATGACCTCTATTGCAGAAAGAATTATGTAAAATAATACAAGAAATACGATTACACTTCCCTTAGCTCCTTGCTTTGGGCTGCAATTTGGCTGGGGCAGAGACTCTTCCCTTGCTACACATCTTTGAGGGACTCAGTATGCACCTGCTGCCTCCAGGCACACAGTTCAGGGAGAAAACGCAAGTTCAGCCTTTGTGGCCCGTCCCATTGCCCTCCCCACGAACAAGCGATGGAGACAGAGCTTCCATAAAAGCCCTGCTCAGAAATGGACAAACCCACCAATTCACCCAGGCCTTCAATGCCCATCGTGGGTGTAACAGAGGGAAACACAGATGTGGCTGAAACAGCCTCTTTCTTCCTCACTCTTTAGTTTTGGTTTTAGATATGATTAATGTCACATCACCTTCTGACCTAGTGCAGTCCCGGGTGTATTTAAGAACTGAATTTAGGTGGAAAGTATCCCTGAACATCCCTTCTCATTCACAGAGGTGAACATCAGTGCACTGGAGATTAAACTGCAGACAAGTAAATCCACGCTCCTTGCTCAGTAAGCAAGAAAAAGCCCTTCAAACCCTCTACTTCCTGCATGCCCACCACTTGGACGGGTATTGGTATGCCCTGCCTGCACCTCATAAGGAGGAACAAAACGAAGATATTTGCATGGCAATATTAAAATTTGCGGCCTATTGCAGTGAATTCAAGGGGGACAGTCAAATCCAGAATGGGAAGCACCGGCCAGGGCTGTGCTGATGATGGCTTTAAAGCCAAAGGCTGAATCCCTTTGCCATTGCGGCGCCTGTGTACCCTGGCAAGGGTGAACGCTCAAACTTTCCTTATTTCACATAGAAAGTCACTTATTTAACAGGTCTGTGTTCCCTTGGGCACATATGTGTCACAGGATAGTGTAGAAGAGTGACATCTTCCAGACTTTTGTCCCATCCATAGGCTTCTCTGGATTAAATCCCCCTCCAGGTGAGCCTGGGGTCTGCTAAGCATTTCAAGACACCAAGGGCAGACAGCAGAACAGGCCTTTGCTTACCCGCCGTCCGGTACCCTTATGTACCACAGGCACCCGCTCCTCTCCCGTGAGTGAGTTAATGTCCAATTTGCTGGGGTCCTTGCACCGTTGCCTCCTCTGCTTGGGCTTGTCTGAAAAATTCTGGAGCGCAAAGAAGACAATGATAATGAGACTAGATGGCTTAATGAGCCTGGATGGCTACAAGCCCTGCAGGAGAGCAGCACAGATGAACTCCTGAAGAACAGAGGGTCCCTGCAGACTTGGGCGGGAGCAGTGCAAGCGGCACAAGCTGGTCTCTGCCAAAAGGCCAAATCTCAAACGAGAGCGATTAATTTGCAGGTAGAAAGGGGTGTTCAGTGTACCCTGCTTAGACTGCTCCAGCTCTTTCTAATTACCCTCCAGTCCTACAACTGTAACCTGCTGCCAATTCATATACGTGCATCTGTAAATGGGGCGCTAACTACAGCTAGGAAAGAAAGTGAGAACCGATCTGCGTGTGCCATCTCATGTCAGTCTGATACAGCTACCTGCTCTCTCCAGCTCACCTGTGCTTTGTTTTGCTCCTATTTCAGCTGTTCTCACTGCAGGGCTGCTGCTCCATGTTTCTTTGGGATCAGAGTCCTTCCCGACCCACAACTTACACAGCTACAGCTGAGTTCTTGCACACCTGAGTGTGGTGCCAAGCACTGAGTCCCAGCGTCAGTGTGCCTGCAGGGATGTAGCATTATAACGAACTGCTGCAGGCTCTGATTCCTGAGAGTCAAAGAAAAGACCCTGAGCTTCACCTGCCCTTCAACAAGATGAGCTGCACAGTACCCCAAAGCAGCTGTCAATCTGTCCTACCTGGAGAGACGACACCCACCCTCACAGAAGAAATCCTGGAGGGCTGGCCCAGGGCACTGGAGGCTTGCTGGGAGCAAGAGGTTCACCAGCAGCATGGCCAGACTGGGCGAGCTCCAGTAAGCCCCCATGGAAGGCAAGGGTGATGGAAAGGAGCAGGAAGGCACCTCCACACCTGCTCCATCATCTGACTGCTTTTTGTCGTGCTCCTGGGAGTCTGGCCTCGGACACAATGCTGCATGTATCTCCAGACTTTGAAAAGCAAGGGCTGTCCTGTCCGAGCAAATGCTGGGCTCCTCATCTCTCATCTCTAACAAGCTCCAAAACCTTAATGGCTTGCCTGTTCTCTAAGCTCTAGGGCATCTCTGCTTCAGGCACACAATCCTCCAGGATCAAGATGCAGAGTCTTTTGTGTATTACCACCACATTTTTTCCTACTCTGTTTTACAGCCCATGATCTGCCTACCACATGCTAAATAAGCTAAAACCTGGAGCAAACCAATCTGTGAAACCAAGAGGTGGATGCTTATCAGATGGCAAGAAGAATCACACAGACTTTGCACCCCACTCTCTGCCACTCTGCTTTCTGACAGCACCCGCAGCCATGCAACCGCAGCCTTTTGCAGTCTGCAACACAGCTGCTTCAGTCCAGTTTTTAAATAGAGGAGGTCTCCTCTTGTCTGGGAACCTTATCTACAACAACAGCACTGTCTAAAATGATCCCAGGTGAAAGGGAGCAACACAGGCAGACCTTGAGCATCCCAAATCTCTTTTCCCATCTCTCCCCATCCCTGGCACTTCTGCAAGACATTGGACTAACTGTGCACCGGACAGACAGATGCACTGCAGCTGGAGAATGGACCTTGGGGCAGGAGGACACAGCTCAGGAAGTGCCTTTCACTGCTGTACAGGGAACCGTGCCCGCCTCCCAGAAGTAAGGTGAACCTCCCAAACAGCCCTGCTGAACACCACAAGCCATGGGACAGGGGAAAAGGCTGCATTTTGAGACACTCCGTGGGAGCCCTGAACTCAAGAGCAACCTCCGAAAACCTAACACAAAGGGCAACACTCAAGGCAGATACACACACATGTGCCACCACAGACCACCCTTACTGTGCCAAAGCTGGGAACGTCGAGTGTGTAGTCAGACTGCTGACGGAGCCAGTCGAGGAGACTCTTATTCGGGACAGCCTTCTCTGCTTGGCTGCCTGCAGCTGGGACTGGCTGTGGAGTTGAGGTAGCAGCAACCGGGCCATCGGGGAGGGGACTGTTCTGGGGGGGCTGCGGCTGGTCTTCCTGAACATCCTGACGTGGAGGGAGGAGCAGGGAGAGCCCATCAGCAGCACATAGTGATGCGTGCGCACCCAGCTAAGCAGAGCTCCCAAAGCAGGTCATCTGCTCCCATCACACAGATTAATCCGTATATTCCCAGTGCCTGTTCCTTAAATCACCAACCACCACCACATTACACTTCCACTCAGTTTCCAGGACTGGTTGCATGGAGGGCAGAGAGAGCTGGGGGATGCTTCTGAACGCACCTGGAAACACCCTAATCACCAGGAGGGCCAATTTTCCCCCAAATCACTCCTAAAAGTGGTCTAGAGGAACTGGTCTTGCTCCCAGAGCCCCAGTCTTCTTTGAGTGATTCCAGGGTAGAAGGAGAAAGGGTGCAGCAGGCTCTTGGCCACAGCTTCAATGCAGCCAGGGGCCCTTCCTTATGTTCTCTAACCCTAGACACACCCTGACGTGGGACAGCTGCTTTTGATAATGCTTAGCAGGACTCAGGCACTCCAGGCAGAGTGCTGCAAGCCAGGGGGAAAACTTCTCTTCCCACCCGGAGTAGGATCTGCTCCTGCCTGCTCCAGCACAAGCCAAGCTGTCCTGGAGGAGGTCCTGCATTGCCATGGGCAGCAGAGCTTCTAGGGGAGAGGTGGACCATGGGACAAATCGTGCTGACTCCATTGGGGCCATGTGAAAGGGGGAAGCATCAACGCACCTGCAGCCTGGTTGGAAGAGGCCTCTCCTTCAAGAAAATGAGGTCCATCCCTTCTACATTTTTTCTCCTGCCCCGTCTCCGCCTCATGGCAGCATCGTCTCTTCGGAGGCTGCCGTTTACAATTTGTCCTGTGACAGGATGGATTAACCCTGCCTGGAGGATTCCAGACAAGTCCATGCCCAGGGAGCCCTGGAGGGTGTTCACAGTCCCCAGTTTGGGCATGTTTGTGTTCAGGGGGAAAGGAGAGGAGTTCCCCGGGGACACATCAGAGGTTCTGGACAAGTCCACCGCTGCATCGCGCCAGCCGTTCAGCACAATGGGTGGATGAGCATGGGTTGCTGCTAGCTGCTCCAAGCTCCTCTGTTTAGCATCTCTCTCCATCTCGAATTCATAGGGCCTCCTGTGCTTCCGCTCATCCTTTGCAAAGGCAGGGGTCAGGAAACCTTCCTGTGTGTATCAAAGCCATGGAGAGGGTTACAGCTGCTTGCGCACTGCCCAGGGACCACACCTCTTCAAACTAACACTGAGCTAATGGTCAGGCTCTTCTGCCTCTCTGCAGGAGCCCTGTAGAATGCCCTTTCCCTGGGCACATCACACCTCTCTTTCCCTGTGTGAGGATGCTGCAGGAGCACCCTCACACACACTTTGATCTCCCAAGGTGCTATAACCCTGGGTGCTCTGCCAGCTGCTGGGCAGCCAGGATGGGGCCCCAGGCCAGCAGCTTCTGTCTCTGTGCTGTGTCCAACAGAAAGGGGAGATGAGAGAGAGCTGGTAACTGATGGGGCAGTGCCCTCTCCTGCACCCTTACCTTTGGGACACCAGGGCAGCGTCCCCTTTTCCCTCTGACCATGCTGGGTGCTCCAGTACTGACTCTGGAAGCACTTCTTCAGCTGCAGGAGCTGCGAGGCTGCTGCAGAACAGCCACCTTCCTAGGAGGGGAGCAGGGCTGGGGGGGGACTGAGAGCATGGGGAGCTCACCAAGAGCCCTCAGTGGAGGGGACCAAGTGGCTTATCCATGTGTTATGCACCACAAGTGGCACCAAGAGGCAGTGAAAACCCAGGCCCTGCTTGGGAAACTCCTGAGCATTTCTGGGCAATGCTTCATCCCAGAGTCCCAAGCCTGTCCTTGCCCGAGGGCCCCCCTCACCTTTTGTACCTGTGAGATTAACACCCCATTATTGAAGCCGGTATCGGGGGCTTCTGACTCGGCAAAGCTGTTCCTGATGCTGGCATTGCTGGCTACTGCTGGAGCCGTCAGCAGGCTTTGTGTCTCAAACTGCTGGCTGGAGGAAGGCCACTTGCCTTTCAGGATGGCATGGCAGATGTTGTCAATGCGGTTGATGATCACACGGTCCTGCAAACAGAATTGAACAGTGGCAGGCTGTGACTCGAATGACTGACTCGTGTATGTCATCTCAGGATTAAAGACAAACCCAGCCTTGGTGACCTCAGCTTTGCTTTGGGGCAGGCATGTCCATGGCGTGTGCGCTTGTGAAGAGCACCCCAGTTAGAGCATGTGGGGAGTCGTGTGCCCAGGATCAGGAGGCAGAGCTGGGGCTGTGTGAGCCACTGCTGGTCAGGACTACGCACTTGCAATACAAACGGTGTTAATTTTAACTCACCTTAGGCCACTCAGAGAAGGAGTAAAGTGTCTTCTCCTGCAGCAGCTGGGCTATGGTCGGTGCCCGGGCATCCTGAAGGTCATCAATCTCCCCAGGCAGGACAGAAGCACAACTCTTGCTCTCTTCCTCCAAGTACTTCTCAGGACCATCTGAGAAAGCAACAGAGAACAGAGCCCATGACCACCCTGCCTCTCTTGCCTTCTCGAGGGCAGAACAACTCCCCATACCTTCCCACCCCAGCACCCAGCTGGCTCCACAAGGGTCCCATTCCCCAACGAGCCACCAAGAAATGCAGCAGCCCTGGGTCATGGCAGGTGGCCCACACTGCTCAGGAAGGGCCAGCACTCCCCTGGGCTGAGTCTGGGGGGCTTGTATTGCAGTGGCCCCCATCCCTGACCTTCCCCATAACCTGGGCAGGCAAGGAGGAGGGCACATGCCTTTCCAGCAGGAGCTGCTCCTCAGGCAGTGCCCTGTGTCAGGAAGGGAAGGGCATCCTGCATTCCATGGGATGCTCATGGCAGAAGGGCTGCTGGGGCTCCGGGTGGGGTGTTCTGGCCAGCCCTACTGGCAAATGCAGCCACCAAGCCTTTGTTCCCCTATCACATCAGCTAGAGGGACCCTAACTCCTGCAGATGAGAGGCCACTCCAGGGTCTCAGCAGTCCCAAGGCTTTGGCTCTGTAGGGAGAATAGCAGATCCCTCCCAGCCCAGCTGGAGGTGACTGTCAACCAGAGGGAGCTCTCAGGACTGTACCTTGACTCTGGCTGCTGCTGGCTTTCTCCCCCTCATCTCTCTTCTCACACTCTTCTTGCTTCACCTCCTGGGTCTCAGGGTGCAGGGCCTCTCTGCAGCATGCCTGCCCCTCTGCCGCTTGGCCCCAGGCCTCCTTACGGGCACCGGGAGCTTCTGCCCCTGTGGCCCCCAGCAGAGGCGCAGGCAGGCTGAAAGCCTGGCTCTGAGCCTGGCCTGGTGAGTGCTGCAGGGTGCCCTCTGGCCTGGGCTCCCCCAGCCCTTCGGGTGTCCCCAGCCCCAGGGACTCTCTCTCGCCATTCACATCTTCTGGGCAAGTGTCCTCGGGTGTGGGGAGACCAGAGCTCTGCTCCTCGCCCCCCAGTTCATTAGCCTCAGGGTCACAACTGCTTCTGGTCCTGGGGCCACTCAGGTCTTCTACAACATCTGCTGCTGCCTCGAAGTTATCATCATCCTCTTCTTCCTCATCATCTTCCTCACTGTGGCTCTGACTTGGCGCTGACTTTGCCTCCATTCCTTTCTCCTGCAGCAGACTGATGAACCTCTTCTCAGGAGGAACCTTTATTTCATAGTTATGAAGACTGGGACTGTAGAGCCCCATGTTTATGACCCCTTCCATGGCACCGTGCTCAGGCAGCACTGGTGCAGGGCTGGTGAGGTCTCCCTTCTGCTGCAAGGCTTCACAGAGTTCTGCTGGGATGCTCTGTGAAGGGTCACTTTCAGGGGTAGAAGGTGAAGGTTCAGCTTCCTCGTTCTGACTATCCATTTGGTCACAGCCCACCTGCAAACCCTCTAGGAACGGAGTCTCTCTCATGGCATCTGCATCGCAGCTGGACGGATCCTCGTCCCCCTCTAGCTTGCCCTCAGACAGTTTAGCAACGCTGCTTCCAACATCTGTGCAACTTGGGCTGTCTCGGGCAAGGGAGCTTTGCTCGCTGTTACAGGCCTTCTCATCGTACATCATGCATACCAACGAGTCCGGCAGAGAGCTCTCATCATAGTTACTGGAAATTATGTCCTGGACGTTAGACATGAATGTTTCACAGTTTGCGTCTGGCGGACTGCCCCCAGCCTGGGACACAGTGTTGTCTACGGTGTCTAGCTTGATCTGACTCTCGGCTTCATTCTCCAGGGGTTCACAAGTCCGGTCCACCTGGCTGTACAGAGGGGAACTGTAGAGTTTGGAGTTAGTCTGGTAAAGGCAGCACAGAGTTTCTGGGCCTGGGAGCCCCGTTCTTTTATGCTGGGCATAGTTCCTGTATGCATCTAAAAAAGACAGCTGGGGGTCATTCATGATGTAGTAGTCAGTGCGATTCAGGCCATGCTTGGCGGTGCCGATCAGCAGATCCCGATCATGTTTGCCACACTCCCACCACACCGGCAGGTAGAGGCTCGGCCGGCAGAGCTTGAGCCGCTCGTGGAGCTGCGGACACTTGAGCACCTGCTCGCGCACCTTTCGCAGAAGCTCGATACGGTAGAGGGTTCTGGCAGCGCGTTCCTCTGTGATGGGCTCCACGTAGATGTCAGGGTCTGGGGGACCTACAGCAGGGATAGAAAAGCCAAGGCCCCATTATACAGATTGATGATAGCTACTCAGAGGCAGTGATGAGCAAGGTGAGTTTAACTCTTGCACAGACTACAGGCGAGGTGAGGGGAGCACTTGTAGCCACCATTGAGGCTTCTTTTCCCAGTCTCACCACCTTCCATTCATTTGCCTCCAAATGGACACACAGGAGCATACTCCTTCGATTTTAGCCACTGGACCAAGAGCGGCACTCGGCTGTAGTCTTGACTGAGCTCTGCTCCATCAGTGCCAGCAGTGCTAGAGCTGCCTGGACCTGCTGGTGGAGCAGCTCCCTGGGGTGTGAGCCTCTGGTAGCCCTTCACCAGGTTCTCAGGGGAGGGAGTCCCTCAACTTGTTCAGCTCTTTTGACGAGGAATTAAGGCATTAACGCACACATCCAAGGAACTGCGCCTGAGACCAGACCTCCTGACAAGTCTGAGACGAAATCCTTTCTGCTGCTGTTAGAATCAAATCACTTTGTGCTTGAATAGCCCCCAAGCAGTTTTTCATCTGCCATGTCCTGCACGGTGCCAATGCGCTGGGGCTCTGCAGGGCACTCTGAGAAAACAGATGCCCTGGCCCTGTGTGTTGGCCAGGCTTCCTAAGCCTCCTGCAGTGGTTTCAGACTCCCTTTATGCTGTAGCAAAGCTCTCTAGTCAGCTATGCCATGGCACAGGCACTGTGTGGACTCTATTCAGTGCCAGCAGGGAGATGCTTGGAAAGAAAGCAGCAATACAGATCACCCAAACAACCCTCAGCTCCAGTGTGGAGGAGATGTGATCTGCTGCTTCTCTACTTTTCCTCCCTCACATCTAGAGGTTGCTGTCTTGGATAAAATTAGTCATGTTTTCATGGGAGAGCTCCATGAGACCTGTGAGAGCAGCAGCTGGAGCGCACGTGGCTGCCCTACCTTCCCATTGCGCTGGGGAGGTGGTACACAGTGATGACAAGGCAGCCAGAAATGCATGTGGGTTCTGCAAGCCCACAGCCTGCCTGGAGCCTTGCAACCTCCAACTGTCCCTGACACTCCTCCTTTGCTCTCCTGCTCCATGAGAGCAGTGGGACCATTTCTGACCTATGGCTACACGGACCTACTGTTACCCCCACACAGGACATGCAATTTCCACTCACCATCCTCTTTCCACAGTGGGAGACCACACACATTCTTGCACATGGCCACGAAGCTGTAGAAGTACTTCTCCAGGCTCTCATCTGTCTTCTTCTCCAGTCGAGAGATGGCTCGGAACTGGGCCCAGTCAAAGATCTTTTTCTCCTGGTCATAGATAACCCCAAAGGAGGAGACAGTGCGGTAGAAATCTGCCTGCTCCCTCCTGGTCCACCTGTGGGGCAGGGAGGAGACAGGAACACCACTGAGACACGTTCTGGTCCCAGCACGGGCAAGGCACCAGGCAGAGAGGCTCAGAGAGGACTATCTATTTACTGCTCATCAGTTTTGGGAATGCTGCCAGAAGGAGCACTCTGGGGAGACCACCACAACCTGAGATCCTCTGCCTTATGGTGCATAGTGAGGAGGAGTGAAGGCCACGGGGCTTCTGGCTCTTAGTTCACTGTTGAATAAACACTCCTGGCTGTTTGAAAAAACAGTAAGTGCAGCTCCGGGCTGTGCTGCCGATGGGGCGCAGCCTCCAGCAGCTCCTGTGGAGGCACAAACCTATCTCACCTACTCGCTTCTTGCCACATCAAGTTGTCTCATCACCTCCATGGAAAGGCCAGCTCTGTACCAGGAATTAGAAAGGAAGGTCCTGCAGACACCGTTCTCATCCAGACTATTCCAGAGGGAAACTGGGACTGGGGTTTGTTGCCAAAAGGGTCTCAGTAACAAATACCATCCACCCTGCTGACTCCTGTGGACTCCTGGGTGCCAGGGGTGGGTGTCACCCCCTGCCCACTGAAGGAAATCAGCCATGGCAAGAGGAGGTTTCAGTTACAGCACTGTTAGAGCACAACTTTCGCTCTGGCTTGGACCCTCTGAGCTTTCACCTCGTGGGGATCACTCAAAGGAATGATCCAGGACAGAGATGGTAAAGAGCATCCTGGGCGAATACAGCCCCGGGTAATCAGAGCACAGAGAACCAGGCCACAGAGAACAGACCAGGGTGCAAACTGCAGGGCAAGTGCAGGAGCAGGTCATGGCAGAGAGAGGTGAATGGTGTTGGCTGAAGAAAGCTTAAAGTCAAATCTCAGCTCCTCTGAATTGCAGCTCTGAGCCAGCACCAGCAAGCAGATAGGACATGTCAAGGGAGAGCAGACGGGGTGACAGCACCCACAGCACTCACCAACTGACCAAAATACACCTAGACCAGCATTTCCACCCCTGCTCCCAGGGGTCATGAGCCATCTGCAGTGATATTTCATTCCGAAAAGGAGAATAACAAAAAGAAAGTTCATAAAAAAAATCAGTGATCCAAATCAAGGAGCCCAATGGGGATTTGTTGAAAGGCCTCAAATTAAAGGCTGGTGGGAAATGGCCTAGGACACTCTTGTAAAGAGAACTCCTGCAAAAAAAGCCCACAGAATTAAAGAGCGGGAAATAGCAGGCTGCTGTAGTGTCCACAGCGCAACCACTGATGCCCCCACCTTGAAGAGGGGCTGGTACAACTGGAAGAGGTCCAGAGAAAGGGGAGAGGGAAGGTCAGCAGGCTGGAGCAGCTTCCATACAAGGAGGCCGTGAACAGAGAGCACAGGGCAGCACAGATATCAAGTGGTTACTGCTACAGGGAGAGGTTCACAGGAGACAAAGTCATCAAGGACTGTTGACCACAGAGAGCCCCTGCAGTTCAGTAAGTCCCAGGGCTGCACACCAGTGACTGGCAGTGATGGAGGCAGCATCACCCTGCTGCACACCCTCCTCCCCAGTTCCTGCAAAGAGCCATTCGGGGTACCAGGATGGTCCCACCGTCCTTCACATACTGGGATGCCAACGAAATGCGAGCACGCTGCAACCAGGATATGCCACCACTGGGCTCCTGAGGCCACGAGCAGGAGGCTAACACAGTGGCGTGAGACCCACAAGGCTCAGAAAGGCTACATATGTGGGCTGTGACAGCGCTCATCTGTCACCCCTCATCCACAGTGTGTCCCAAGTGCACAACACGGCTCAGCAGCACCCCTGGTCTGCTGGAGTTTGGGGCAATCCCTGGCCCAGCAGACGCTGTGTTTGACCCTGAAGAGTTGTCCCCTTGTTTCCTTTCACCGTGTCACCAGATGCTACCTGCAAACTACACTGGAGGCTGCTCCCCGGCTGGGCTGGCTGCCAGAGCCACAAGGCTCCCTCACAGCTGGGAGCAGCATTCCCTGCCCAGCAATGACCCACGTGCCTTTGCCATGCGGGCAGCTGGCTGCACAGACAGCCGTGGTGACATTTCCTTGGGTAAACCCAGGGGGGAAAGGATTTCAACTGGCCTATATCAGCTTTGGAAAGGACTGTCTGCTGCGTTACCTTTTCTGCATTTCTTTGTTCACTGAGTCCATCTCGGAGGCTCTCCTGAACATCTCGTCCTGCAGCCAGTATCCATGGTTACCGGGCACCAGCATCTCGGCGCGGGGAGGCAGCTCTTTGCGGTTGCAGCGCTGGTAGACAGTGACGAGCCTCCGCAGTCTGGCTGTGAGGGCAGATGAGACAGGCCAGCAGGATCTGTCTGAGTCGGAGCCATCCTGGGCTTCAAACATCAGCAAGGACATTAGTATTTAATGCACACTCAAAGCCACAGGTTCCCGTGTCCCTTCAGCTGGCTCCGAGAGCTCCCTCCCACCTTCCCCCTCCCATGGGAGACACCAGGGATCACAGTCATGAGTGGGGGGCTGTGAGATGGGGGACCACGCCTGGGCCTCTGCACCCCAAAAGCTACTGGCTCGCAGCCTCACTATGTCTGAGCTTTTTTCAGAGAGAGCCCAGAGGCAGAGATCGGGGTAGGAACGATGGCTTTGGGCCAGGCCATGAGTGGGGGAGGACTGTAGCTCCCTGCTCAGCAGCAGGGCCAGCCAGCCCATGGCATCTGCTGGCACTGCCCATTGCAGAGATGCTGCATGCGCTATCTCATGCAGGTACCTGTATTCTAGTCACCCCTGGCAGGCTTTGGCTGGAAACACTCTTTTTTTGGACCCTGGCTGTCCTGCCATAGGGCCTGCCCCGGGGTCGCATGTGAGTCTGCACAGGAGGGCCCCTGACAGGAGCCTGCCCAGGTTAAGCTACCTCGCTCACTATCACAGAGCAGCATGTCCCCCCAACCCAGCAGCGCCTGCCTCAGAGCTCTGGCTCCGGCTGTGCCATGCCAGCCCCTGGGAAGCCACGCGCTGTGCTGCGGGAGATACGGCCTCACCTGCCGCTGGCTCGTCCTGCTTCTCACTGGCTTCACCCACCCCAGCAGCCACGATGTCCTGCAGAAGGAAACCATCAGAGAGGGCTCTTCAGCCCCACACAGAACCCCCCATACCTGCAGCCCACCCAGCCCTGGCAGGGTACAGGGTGGCAGGATGGGCAGAACTATGTGCAGTTGCTGGCTGCGGTCAGCACGTGGGATCAGAGCAGCATGGACAGGGGAGGTGACAGCTCAGAGGGGCAGTGCTACCCATTTTGGGCCTGGAGGGGAGGTCCACCTCAGTGACACAGACTGTAGTGCCACTGCCCAGAGCAGTAGCAGTGCAACAGCCTCTGCGGCTCAAACCCTGCATCCTCCCGTGCTCCCTCATTCACTGCTTCTCCTCTCCCCCAGGGCCACTTCTTTTGGGACGTCCCTGACTCCTTTGCCAGGGCCTCATGTAGCTCCTGAAGCTGAGTGCGAGAGCCAGCACCCCTGGCCGTTCCCAGCCCTCAATCCCCCTCAGCTCCCCACAAGGCGGATGCTGGCTAGGTCCACGGGAAATACACAGAGGCTGTGCTCCAGTGAGCAGAGATGATGCAGACAGTGTGGGGCAGAGCCTGTGCACGGCATGGCAAAGCCAGCACAGAGCAGGGTCACAAGCAGCACTGGTTCCCCCTGCCCCGCAGCAGAGCTGATGAGCCAAGCCTGCAGTGAGGGCAGGAGGGCAGGCCCGGCAGCAGCAGACTTGCATTGATCACTGTGAATCCCACTCACCTCCTGCTTTGGCAGCCCCTCCAGCTTTTCTCCACCACTCTCTTCCTTGTCCATGCTGCCCCTGGGTAAGAGAGTGAATTAGTCCCTGGTAGTGGCAGCACAGCCCCGTTGGCTGTGCCAGTTGTTGGCAGGAGGGAGTGGAGAACTGGTGTTCATGCCATCCCTCCACCTCATACTGGGGAGCCTGCTCCCCACTGCCTTTCCCCCTGCCCACTGTGCTCGGACACAAAATCTGCCTTCTTCCTCCTCCCTGCACATAGCTCACCCCACAGTACTGCCCCACTGCTGACACAGACCCCAGGAGCGAGCCAGGCAGCCCCCAAGGGCTTGGCTTCATCCCCTGCTCACCTTTCAGCAGTGTCCTGGGCCCCGTCGCTGACACCTTGCTCTGCAGAGAGCAGCTTCTCATCTGGCATGCCCACCTTCTCCAGAAAGCACAACGCCGGGTCCGCCCGCATGGCGTTGTACCTCTCATAACCTGCCAACATCCACGAGCCATCAAAAAGGAGGATGACACAAAGCCAGGCCTGAGCCTGGTTCAGGCGAACCTCCTGCTCTGTGGGACACAGCTCCCCACCCAACTCTTGCTGTGCTTCTGTGAGAGCACTTCTCACCCCCAGAAATTCAGAACACTTTCCCAAAAGCTGCTAATTGCTCCGCAACCCCTAGGCAGCAGGCAAGAAAGGTCAGTCATTCCAACCCACCAGGCAGCCCTGCCTGGTAGGTAGCACAGCTCCTGGAGAGCTATGCACAGCACCCACAACAGGCTGCAGCTTGGAGCAAACAGACCCGTGGCTCCTGAAAGCTGCAGGGTGACTTCATGACAAGACTGGGGATGCCAGGAGAGGCTCTTTGCCTTCCTCCTCACCCTCACATGGCAACTGCATGCTGCTCCTGGCAAACCAGAGGAGTCTGCCATGAGACCAGGCATGGCTACCCTGGGCACTGCAGCGCGCCCACCCCACCACCCAAATGAGCTGGCAGTGCCGCAGCTGCCAGTCCCTGGAGAGAGCTGCCCTGGCCCTGTGCGGCTAGAGCGTGGCTGCAGCTCTGGCCCCGAGCACTGATGTGACGTCCCCGCCAGGTACCGGAGCTCTGACTGGGTGCTCCACTTGGGTCCCTCTCATGCACCAGCACCCACCAGACAAGCTGGGTACGCACCATGCTTGAAGACACCGATGAGCAGGGATTTATCGGCTTCAGCATTCCACCAGTCCACTGGGATCTCCACATAGTCAATGTCTGGCAGTAGCACGTCCAGCTCCCTGTGGCAGACAAGGTATGATCCCAGCCTCACCAGACACTGGAGTGCACTGGGCACTGCTGGGCAGGGGCGGCAGGAGCCATCACTTGCTGGCTTGGGGACAGTTAATGAATGCAAAGCTGGCCTGGGGCTCCATCACGGCCTGGCGTGCACATCTCCCAGGGGTCAGAGAGCTGGAGCCTTGGCTCCACTACAACCTGCTGCCTTTCCCTTCCTCCTTCTCCAGAGATGAGGAGGCTGCACAGACACTCTCCCCTCCCATGCAAGCAGCACCAGAGGACTGGAGATCCCATACTATCTGAACAGCATCTCTTGGGGGAAAGTACTTCAAACCTACCAGCCCCCAAAAATAGCATGTCTGGTGGGGTGGGCTGCAACATCCCCTCCACACAGACTTGTGCTGACAGAGCTGTGCAGGGGAAGACAGCAAGCCCTGCTCTAGGAAATGAAGCTCAGCATATCACATTTCTCTCTGAAGCATCAAGAGCTGAGTCTTTGCAGGAAGGTCAGGAGCTGGCAGGCTGCAGGCTCAGTGGCATTAACAGAGCCTGTTGGCCCCCTTGTCCTTAGTGCTGGGAAGGGACTGCAGGCCACAGCGATGGGGCACGCTCTGCTCTGTGACCTGGCCCTGGGAACTGGGCAATGTCTCTGTGGGGTCCCACTTTGGATTAAAGGCCAATTTGTCAGGCAGCCCATGGAAACATTTTCCCGCAGGCCGCAGGGTGTCCCTGAGTGTCCTCACCACCCCCCAGGCTGGCAGCCTCAGAGCTGCCTCAACAGGGTTGCTATAGCTGTGGTCCTTGCTCAGGCAGAGCTGCCACCTAACCATGAAGTTTTGCCTGGGCAAGACTTGGGGATTTGACCACAGGGTCTGACTCGCACGGAGCCATGGTGAGCCCAGATATGGCTGGGCTGGATGGCTGTGATAGTGCTCGAGCACTGCCACCACCGCCCTAGGAAGCATCACAGGGGTTCACCGTAAGGTCCCTACCTGGCGGGTGTCCCCTCAAAGGCTTTGTCCGCGGCCTCCCCCAGCACTTCAGCCTTCAGGTAGTAGAGCATTCGCACCCGCAGCAGAACCCTGTCCCAGGGCAGCAGAGAGGAACACACGCTAGCATACAGGTGCTCAGACACTAGCCTGGGCACTGGCCCAACAGGCCTCACCAGAGCGTTTGCAGGGGGATGCTCTGAGGGTCAGCAAGGCCAGGGAAACCTGCTCAGCACTGTGTTTCCCTACATGGGAGGACCCACTTTCTCAAAGCAGGATGTACACTGGCCATATGGTGTCCTGCCACAGTGCCCAGCCCTGTGAACTCCTGGGGCCCTGCAGCCAGAGGTTTGCTGCTCAGGACACAGATCCCATTAGCTGGAGGAGCATACAAAAGCGGTCCAGCAGCCAGAGCATGGTGATCCTGCATGGGCTGTGAGTTCTTTGCAGCTCCCCCCCACCCTCCCCACACTAAAGGCCCTCAGCCCACAGTCTCCACGACACAGCGTGGACTCCCGTGCTCACTTGTTGCAGTGCTGTTTGAGGTGCTTCTTGTAGCTGTCGTCATGCAGGACAACCTCGGGGTTGCAGGTGGCGAGCCAGTCTGCGTTCTTTATCTCGGGGAGCAGCATCTGGTTCTTCGTCTTCTTCCCCTTCCTGCCTCTGGGCACTGGTGCTGACAAGCCTGTAACAGCAAGTGGCAGCCAGTGAGCACCATGGACACTGTGGGCCAGGCTGGACAGTGCCGCAAGGCATCTCTGGTGCTGCGGTGCACAGGCAGGGCAGCAGTGTCAGGGAGTTGGAGGAGGTTGGGCAAAGCTCCTGGCTGCAGATTGGCGAGTCAGGACTGGGGAAGTGCACCGGGTAAATGCACAGCAGGAGAGGCTCCATCTCCAAGAAAAACTTGGGGATCACCACAGAAACTGAATTGCTGTTGAGTTCTCAGTGCAATGCTGAGCCCAGTGGACAACGTGGCCCCTTGATGTATAAAAATATCACACAGAAGCATAGAAGGGACCTTGGTCCTGGGCATGGCCTTACTTGGACACTACAGCCAGCTCTGAAGTTCACCCTACGGGGATAACATAGTGATTTGGGACAAGAGTTCAAACAAGAGGCTCCCAAATGATCAAAGACCAGAAGACAATCCTGATGATCTGATCTGTAAGGGTTGTTTCCTATTCCATGAATCAGGAGGAAGGCTGCTTGGGAACTAGACCACTGCAGGGGGCATTTACACTTGGCAAAGATAACAAAGGGAAAAGGAACACAGTCGCATCTGGCTGACAAAGATAAAATGAGATCCAGTGACTGGAGCTGAAAATTAAACACATTTTCAACCTTGAAATAAGATGTGAGTTCACAGCAGAACATGGAAACAACCCCTGGTGGGGCCACTATTGTTTGGAGTCTTTTGAGAGGGATGAGCTGCCTCCCTGGGCAGCTGCTTCTGAGGCAGGGTCCTGCAGATGTCCTCTCCTGTCTATGTGTGTGAGAGGAAAGAAGTGTCTCCACAGTCCCATCCCACCCATCTGGTCTTGTGACACCAGGGAAGAAAAGAGATCATCGCTGTGTCCTCAACACCTGCATAAAGTTTGCAGCTCCATGACAGGACAAGGTTCTCCAGCCCAGGTGGCTGCTGGAAGTCTGCAGTGGGCACCAGGGCTCCTGTCCCCAGCACCAAATTGGCCTGGTGAACTCTGGGCAAACACTGCTTCCTCAGCAGCTTGGCCTCTTCCAGGATGGAAGGCAGGACAGGGCTGGATCAAAGCAGAGCTCTGAGCTGGTCTGCCTGTGTGCTGTGCTTGCCTCTCATAGTCACACGGATACAGGACTGAGAATGAACAGCCCCCGGCTGCACTAGCAAGGGCCGGAGGTTGATGTTGCTTTCTGCACATCAGGGAGGCCCCAAGCATGTCTCACCTGACCAGCTCTCTGCAAACATGAGTGGTACCTCAGGCTCCTTGGTGAGCCACAGCAGGGCCCGCCACGTGGCTGCTCCAGACTGGAGGGTTCTGCTCTCCTCCAGCTCCTGAGGTTAGGCTAGATGGGTTTGCTGTTCCTCTGGCCACGGCCACATGGAGGTTTCACAGGTGGGAAAAGCCATTCTGAAGAGCTGATGGAGAAGCCCCTAGTTGCTTCCCTCTGCTAAATATCCAATTTTAGTGCTACTCTTGCACTAAAGCATTCCTGACCCTCCACTGAAACCACAGCTTACTTGTTACTTGGCATTATCTGTATCAAGCCCATTCATATGAGCCAATTTGTTTCTTACTCTTACACTGCTCCCCTCAGGGCTCTTGAGTCCAGTCCCAGCACGGCTCTGGGCAGGGCTATATGGCAAGGGCAGGAGGCAGCACTGACAGAGTGGCTCACATAGTAGGAGGTGATTGGAGTAACCTGAGGAAGCCACTGGAGGCCATGTGCTCGGACCTCACACTGTAAAGCCAGCTGGACATTTCCAGACAGAAGAAATTGGTGATGTCAGGTTTCAAGCACCAAGTAACACACAGCACGCTCTCGGGGCTCAGCAACAGCACTACTCCAGAACAGCCTTCCCTGTGCTCCACCACCTTGAAACAGGAGCCCCAGGTTTCAGCCTGGCCCCCTGATGCCCAGAGCAGGCTGAAGAGTCCCAGCCTCCTCGCTACTCACCTTGCACCACAGGCCACAAGTGCACAAGCAGCACACAGCTATGGGGGTCTGACCAACAGGAGGGAGCACTACGGCCTCTCCCAGCTGAACTCACCTGTCCTGAACATTGCAGGATGCAGGCACTGCGCTGCTAGGTCAGCACAGAGTCCTCTGACACAGAACAGGCAGTGACCACGTGTCCCAGGCCACAACCCTCCAGCTGATCCAAAGAACCAGCACTGGTTCTCTCTTCATATCATTAAAGACAAAAGCCACCGCAGCTGCACGGTGCTGTTTGCATGGTAGGCACTACTTGCTGTTCCAGCCCCAAGGGAGGCCTACAGAGAGCAGACGCTGCACTGCAGGCAGCGGGGCAAATCTGCAGTGCCCCACTGCCCAGACAGAGTCAGAGACAGCGGGAAAGCAGGGCTGGGGAAGGCTGTGGGTGGCCCCTGTCTGAAGCTGAGGATACACTGGAAGCCTCCACCCAACAGAATGCAGATGCAATTACAAATTGGACATGTGGTGTGATATATGGACCTCACTCATGCTGGAAAATAAGCTTATGAGTCCTCTGAACAGGGAGGGCACAGCCAAACCTGAGATAAAGGGTCTTGCTAGATGTAGTGAGAGAAGGCAGCATCACCTGGGTGGGATTCTGCATTGCAGAGGTCTCGGGACAAACCAATGCTGCACCTCCACCCAACCAGGCAGGCACTGCAGACCAGCGTGTCGGGGACAAGAATCATGATGAGAGGAGACACAGACTGGAGATCTGGGGTGAGATGGCTGCACATATTGCACCACCAGCTTCCCCGGCGCAGCCACAAGTGCCACACCTGGCGGTCTCAGCTGTTGGCATTAGGGCTGGGGCTGCCAACAGGCACAGGCAGGGTCCCTGCACAACGATCCACACTGCGTCCTGTGATGCCCTGAGGAACATCCAGGCACGTCTATGCTCTGAGTGAAATAAGCACCCTCGCACCTATCACACCCAATCTGTTCACATGGTCACCAGCGCCCCATGACCTCACTACCCGGTGTCTCCCCACGCAGGGGAACATGGCAGTATTCACAGGCCAGAGAGAACTTAGCAGCACCCACTTGAGAGTAGGATGGCATCTCTGCTCCCACCACAAGGCGCTCTCTGCACCAGCCATGGCACTGGGAGCCAGGAAACAGCTTCCCCCACCCACCCAGCCCCTGCTGCTGGCTCTGAGGGTCAGTGTGGAGGTCAGTCCCACAGCAGCCACCTTCTCTGCACAGAGGATCGTGGTGCTCAAGCACAACTGCTTGCTGGCTGTTTCAGTCAGCTCTGCTTTAACTTCTGCAGCCTCAGTCCCATAGGCGGGCGCAACGGCGTCAGGTACAGGTGCAATGGCAGAGAGAACACGCAATACCTGAGTGATTCTGCAGAGCCTGGTTCTGGCCATCCTTCGTCGGTGTGATGAGATCCCAGATAAAACTCTTTATCTTCTCATCCCCCTTGTAGTGTTTGACACAATAGACCAGTAAGGCCCGACAAATCATCTCCATGTCCTTCTCATTCAGGTGCCACTTGAACCGCCCATGGGTCAGGATATCTTTCCAGCGTCCCCAGCTGGAACAACAGGAACACAGACAGAGTAAACACTCCTGTGCAACTAGGGACCTCACCGGCACCTCTCTCCAGGAGCTTGCTCAGTGCATGGCCCTACCAGCTCCCCTGGATAGGGGTGTTCTGCCCCCACATTACAGGAGCAGAGATAGGGAGAGATTTGCTCAAGACAGAACATAGCAGAGGCAAGAGCAGACTCTGGAAGTGCTGACTGCCAGCTCATGCTTTGCCCCCCTAACTCTCCTTCCATCCCAAGTGTTCGCTTACAGCCCAGGTCCCACCAGGGAGGTCACTGCTGGAAGGAAG